>NW_006408563.1:13827880-13829023 GCF_000296735.1 Chrysochloris asiatica | reverse complement strand
TTCCAAGGTTGTGCATACATCATTAGTTACTTCTGTCCCACTTAGCCCATGCAAACCTGCCTAATCGTTTTCCCATCTGCCCTGTTCTTCCATTTCCCTCCCCCTTCATGTGTATTGCCCCCCTCCCTAGCACCCAAACTATCATGTGTATATTCCCTACCCTGTGCTCTACCTTCTCCTCCCTCTCCTCACCCACCTTCCATATCCTGGTACCCAGAAAATAATTTCCCTCCCTTTAGTATGGGTTCTTTTTCTTAATCTTTTACATTAGTGGTCCTATGCAGTATTTTTCCTTTTGTGACTGACTAATTTCACTTAACATAATGTCCTCAAGGTTCATTCATGCTATGTGACAGCTTACAGCTTCTTTGTTGTTCTTCAAGTAGCATAATATTCCTTTGTATGTATGTACCACAGTTTGTTTATCCATTCTTCAGTTGATGGTCACTTAGGCTGTCTCCATCTTTTGCTATTGTAAATAGTGCTGCTATGAACATTGGTATGCATATATCTACTCGTGTTATGGCTCATATTTATTGTGGGTAAATACCAAGTAGGGGAATTGCTGGATCATAAGATATTTCTATTTCCAAACTTCTTAAGAAGGGTCATATTTCTTTCCAGAGATGTTGGACCATTTTGCAATCCCACCAACAGTGTTGGAAGATCCCAGTCTTTCCACATCTTTGCCAACATTTATTGCCCTCTACTCTTTTGATTTTTGCTGTTATTGCTGGTGTGAGATGATATCTCATTGTTGTTTTGATCTGCATATCTCTAATGGCTAGAAAGACACCCAACTAGATGGATTGGTCAAGTGGCAGCATCGATGGATTCAAGCGTGGCAACAGTAGTGAGGTTAGCCCAGAATCAGACAGTGTTTCGTTCTGTTGTGCATTAAGTCATTATGGGTCGGTATTGACTCAGTGGCACCTAACAACAACAACAATGGCTAATGATAATGAACATTTCTTCATATGTTTGTTGGGTTCCCAGATATCCTCCTTGGTAAAGTGTCAGTTCATGTCCTGCACCCATTTTTTAAACGGGTTATTTGTCTTTTTCTTGTAGAGGTGTTGTGTTGTTTTTGTTAGGTGCCATCGAATTGGTACTGACCCATAGTGACCTTATGCACAGCAGAAC
>NW_006408563.1:13824041-13825420 GCF_000296735.1 Chrysochloris asiatica | reverse complement strand
TCCTGTTGAGTCTTTCTATAATCTTTCTGTTTTCTATCTCATTTATTTCTCCTCTAATCTTTATTATTTCTTTTCTTTTGGTGGCTGTAGGTTCCCTCTGTTGGTCTGTTTCTAATTGTTGTAGATGCTGTGTTAATGTGTTAATGTTGGTTCTTTCTTCTTTTTGGATGTGTGCATTTTTTGCAATAAATTGTCTTCTCAGCACCACTTTCACCGTGTCCCATAGATTTTGGCATGTTGTGTTTTCATTCTCATTTGTATCTAGGAACTTTGTGAGTTCATGTTTAATTTCTTCTACTCCCCAGTCGCTTTTCAGCAGGGTATTATTCAATTTCCATGTATTTGACTTTATTTCCCTGGTCTTCCTATTGTTGATTTCTAATTTGATAGCATTGTGTTCTGAGAAGATACTTTGTAGTATTTTGATATTTGTAAATTTATGGAGGTTTGTTTTATGACCCAAGACATGGTCTATTCTGGAGAATGTTCCATGTGCACTGGAAAAGAATGTGTATTGTGCTGTTGTTGGGTTGAATGCTGTGTACTCATCTATGAAGTCCAGTTGGTTGATTGTGTTGTTTAGTTCCTCTCTGTGTCTTTGTCAAGTTTCTTTCTGGTTGTTCTATCCATTTTTGAAAGCGGTGTATTAAGATTGCCCTCTATTATTGTAGCTTCTTCTGTTTCTTTCTTCAAATCTATTAGCGTTTGCTTTATACATTTTGGAGCTCTTTCATTGGGTGTTTAGTTATTTATTATGGTTATGTAGTCTTGTTCAGTTGTCCCTTTAATCATGAGATAATACCCATCTTTATCTATTATGCTGGGCTTTGCCTTAAAGGTTATTTTATCGGAGATTGGTACTGCCACTCCTGTTTGTTTTTTATTACTATTAGCTTGGTATAATTTTTTCCATCCTTTGACTTTTAATCTGTTTTTGTCTCTGCGTGTCAGATGTGTCTCTTGCAGACAACATATTGAAGGATCTTGTTTTCTTATCCATTCCACCACCCTCCATTTCTTAACTGGTGCATTTATCCATTTACATTCAGTGTAATTATTGATAAGTATGGTTTAATTGCTGACATTATGTTTGTTTTTTTGTGGTGTTGCTGTTTTCTTTGTTCTGCATGTCTTTCTCTGCTGAGTTCATGGTTTTTGTGTTCTTTCTTGTGAGTTTCCTCATAACTTTAATGTTTCCATATTCTTCTTGGATTTTTATTTTCTTGATATATTGTGAAGTGTTAATTTTCTTTAAGGTTACCTTATAGTCCATTAACTTTTCCCTCCATTTAATGCAGTCAATGTTATCCTGATCTTCTCACCATCTGGTTATCTGTTCCTACATGTTTACCTTCTTTTACAATGTAATTGTTTTGGTC
>NW_006408563.1:13821122-13823351 GCF_000296735.1 Chrysochloris asiatica | reverse complement strand
AAAAAAAAACAAAGCAAAAAATAAACAAAATCACTTTAGAATTGTTATTTCACTTGACTGTTGTAAGAACCCTGTTAGATTCTTATCATTCTCATTTTACACAAGAGGAACCTGGGGCTAAGTCATATGAATAAATGAATGATGATTTTTGCCTTTAAATTTTGGTCTGTCTCACTCAAAAATACGAACTCTTCATTTCATCAAGCAGAAATAATCCTAAATTTAGCTGTAGATTTATCATATTTGGAAATTTGAAATTGGTTCAAAATTCATTTGGTTGATGAAAAAGGCTGAGTTAGCCTTATTCCTAAGCAGATTGACAATTTGAATTATTTTTCAGAACCAGTAGTAATGCCTTTTGCATTTTTAGATGCGGCAAAATAAGTAATATGAATTATGTTAACTGCATATTTAATAATTAGTAAATTGCATTCTGTGACTATCCTGGGCAGTTTACAAAGAAATTAAGAATATAAGATGTTTTCATTGTTCAAGAGTTTATATTGGAAAGTTTATGAAAGAAACCAAGAAAACTGTATAAACAGGGTTTAAAGTTGAAGGAACAGGGGTGGAATGTCCTTGGAAAAATTAAGGATGACTTTCAAGGCAAAATCAACAAGGTAAGATCATCTGAATCACTATGGTAAATAAAGTATCTAGGACTTATAGACATTTTATATGGTATTGTTGTTAGGTGTCGAGTCCAGTCGGTTCCAACTCATAGGGATCCTATGCACAATAAAACAAAACCCTACTTGGTCCTGTACCATCTTCACAATAGTTTTTATTCTTGAGCCTGTTGTTGCTACCACTGTGCCAGTCCATCTCATTAGGCTTCCTGTTTTTCAGTGACCCTCCACTTTACCAAGCTAATGTCTTTCTCAATAGACTTGTCCCTCCTGATAATATGTCCAAAGTATCAGGGATGAAGTCTCATGAACCTTGCTTCTAAGGAGCATTCTGGTAGTACTTCATCCAATACAAATTTGTCATTTCACAACTCTTCTGGGGATGATGGTCACTGTGTCTAATGCATCAAATCTGTTCTGTACTAAAGAATCATTCTCAAATCTGTAGTTACTTAGTGTCTAATGCATCATTTCTGTTCATGACATGGCCTCTTAACACAGGTGGGATAAATTCAAGGTCATATTTTTTCACTTCTGGAATTGTTTTAATTTTCTTCAGCTTTAGCATGACCTTACTTATGAGCAATTGATGGTCTGTTCTTCCACAGTTGGATCCTGATCTTTTTTTGACTCATAATAGTGAACTTTTCCACGGTCTTTTCCCACAGATGTAGTCAGTTTGATTCCTGTGTACTCTCTATGGTGAGGTCCATGTGTATAATTCCCATTAATGTTGATTAAAAAAAGGCATTTGCAGTGATTAAATCATTGGTTTTTCAAAATTCCATCATGTAATCTCCAGCATCATTTTTATAACCAAGGCCTTATTTTCCAATTTCTGATTCCTCCTCTTTGTTTCCAGTCTTTAAATTCTAATGACCAGTAGTTATCAATACATGTTTATTGCATGTTTGATCAATTTCTGGCAGAAATAGTTGGTAGAATTCTTCAATTTCATTGTTACCAGCTTCAGCGATGATGCTTTTGTGGTTGGCTCATAAATTTAAATAATTGTGGAATTAACTAGTCTTCCTTGCAGGCGTATGGATGTTATCCTATCACACAGATAAAACCTTGTGTTTCAAGATAAATTTTGAAATGTTCTATTTAATGATGGATGCTGAGCCATTCTTCTTCAATTTTTCATTCCTGGCATAGTAAACCATATTATTGTTAGATTGAAAATGGTCACTACCAGTAAATTTCAGCTTACTAATGCTCTGGTTTCATAGTGGTTATAAGTCAGGCTATTAACCTCAAGGTCAGCAGTTTGAAACTACTAGCAATTCCACAGAAGAATGATTAGGCTTTCTGCCCCTATAAAGATTTACAGCCTCAGAAACCCTATGTAGTGTTGCTATGAGTCAGAACTAACTCCACAGCATATAACCACCACCATCAGTGACTAAGATATTGAATTTTATGTGGTTCATTTCAGTTTTGACAGCTTCCTATTTTCCTTGGAGTCCTGGTGTGGTGCTGTGGGTTAATGCACTGTACTGCAAGGTCAGCAGTTAAAACTCATCGGCCACTCCTATAAAACCTTATACAGAGTTGCTATGAGTTGACACTAACTCAATGGCACTTAACAACAACAACA
>NW_006408563.1:13812814-13818354 GCF_000296735.1 Chrysochloris asiatica | reverse complement strand
GAAGTGCAGCCAGAGTGCTCCTTGGAGGCCAGGATGGCTAAGCTTCGTCTCTCCTACTTTGGACATATTGTCCGGAGGAAACAATCGTTGGAGAAGGAGATCATGCTGGGTAGGGTGGAGGGTGTCATCCATAGGCATCACTTACTTTGAGGAGGCAACTTTTCCCAAGCCTATTTTGAGTGCCCTCTAACCTGAGGGACTCATCTTCTGGCATTATATCTGATAATATTCTGGTGTTATTCATAATGTTTTCATCTTTCAGTACTACATCTGAAAATGCTCCACTGCTATTCATAATGTTTTTATTGTTAGATTAACATTCAGAATTAGTGTGCCTCTCCTTCTTCCTAGTCTGTCTCAGTCTGGAAGCACCACTGAAACCTGTGTGATCTTGCTGGTAGTTTAATTCCTGTGACAGCTTCCAGCATCACAGTGGCACATCTCCAACAAAGTACCACAAACTGTGGTGGGCATGGAGTTGATGACACAGCAAATTGATAGATCATAGTGTTTGCAACTAACAGAAGCCCATAGGGTCTGTATCACTGCTTTTGTTGTTTTCTAGTTAATATGTAATACTTGGATATTCCTTCACAAACTCTAGCCACCTATCTTATCTTTATACCTATGCTCTACCTTTTGTCTCCTTTTACATTGTTGTTGTTGTTAAGTGCCTTGTCAAGTCATTCTGATTCATAGTGACTCTTTGTAGGGTTTCTAAGACTGTAAATCTTTGCCTGAGTAGAAATCCTCATCTTTCTCTTTCAGAGTGACTAGTGGGCTTGAACCACTGACTTTGTGGTTTACAGTCCAGTGCTTATCCTACTGAGTCACCATGCTCCTGTCACTTTGTTGTTGTTGTTAAGTGTGGTCGAGTCGGTTCTGATTCATAACGACCCTGTATAGGGTGAATTTGAACTGCCAAACTTGTGGTTCAAACTGACCTTGGGGTCGAGTACTTATCCTAAAGCCAACACCACGATTCATATATGAAATAAACAATTTCTGCTCCTATCTAACACCAATCCTTCATTAGTGCAGTAGATGCCATCACTTTCCTCCTGTTTTTATCAGTTATGTTGTTGTTGTTGTTAAATGCCTTCGAGTCAGTTCTGACTCATAGTGACCTTGTATAAGTGTTCTGAGGAGCAGCTGGTGAATTTCAACAGCTGACCTTGCAGTCCAATGCATTATCCCACAGTGCCACACCAGGACTGTTGTTAAGTGACCCTGTATATAGTTTTCAAAGAGCTGCTGATAGGTTTGAACTGCCCATTTTTGCAGTTAACAGTTTAGTGTTTATTTTACAGTACTACACAAGAACTCCTCCCCTACTTAAAGACATTTCTTAGCTGTTTCCTTTCTCTTTCTCCATCTCATCACATTTAACTCTCTTTATATACAAAATCAAACTCATTGCCATTGAGGTGATTCCAACTAATAGCAACCCTGTAAGATAGAGTAGCATTGCTCCCTAGAGTTTCTGGGGCTGAAAATCTTTATGGGAGCAAACAGCCTCATTTTTCTCCCATGGAGGGGCTGGTGGATTTGAACTGGTGACCTTGCATTTAGCAGCCCAACTCGTAACCGACTCAGCCATGAGACCCTTCTAATTATATAAACATTTCTTATTTCTCCCTGTCCACATTTTCTCTACTATGTACAGATCCAATTACTCAAATAAAACTTACTGTTCCCAAATATTTTCCTCTTATTTGTTCTTAAACCCACTTCAATCATGCTTCTGTCTTCTCCCCTCCAGAGAAACTGTACTTTATTATGGCAATTAATGGTGTCCTACTTGCTGAATCCAATGGCTAGTTTTCATTCTTTTATTTTACCTATCAGCAGCATTTGGTACAATAGATAATTTATTTCTCCTTTGGTCTAGTTGGTTTTCAGGCACCACACTTTTCTCAGTTTGCCTCCTCCTCATCTCAGTCTCCTTAATTGATTCCTCTGCTACTCCCTGACTTCTTAATCTGTGAATGTTCTATTGTCAGTCACAATATAAATTGAAGTAACTCTTTTGCAAAGCATTTTGACAATGTAATGGAGTACAAAATTTCATGAAAAACATCCATGATTTCTAAATTTCTTTTTTCCAGTGAACTTTTTGAGATTCATTCATATAAGGCTTTGAAACTCTAATGGCACTGCTTCTGTAATATAACCCAAGGAAAAAAATACTGCCATTGTTGCAAGGTATCAGGGAGGTGGTCCTTTCCTTATTTTAAACCTTTCAGTATCCTCTTGTGCTGTGTGAATGACTTCCTCTTGGTCCTTGTACAGGTTCTACATGAGCACAATTAATTAACTATAAATATGGTGGAAATTTTATGCAGAAACAAGCTTTTAGCAGCATTATGCACAAAAGATAAATGTTTACTTCACACATACACAATGGAATATTATGAGCTGATTACCAAAATATTTATAAATAATTTCCTAAATTTTTTACAATGGGTATGCTTCACTTAAACAATGACAGAAAGAAAATATGTAAATATTATTTTAAAATGTTAAACGCCTCCTTTATTTAATCCTTCTATAGCTACTGCATACTTTCATTCTCTTTTGTTGTTGTTGTTGTTATGTGCCATCGAGTCGGTTCAGACCCATAGCGACCCTGTGTAGGGTTTCCGAGGGTGTAAATCTTTACGGGAGTAGAAAGCCTCATCTTTCTCCCGCGGAGCAGCTGGTAGTTTCGAACCGCTGACCTTAAGGTTCGCTTTACTTACTGCATAATTCTCGTTGAAATAGTTTATACTCATTCTAAGCACTTCCATAAATCAAATTAATTTCTCAATCCATGTATTCTGAACTTCTACAGCACCCTAGTCCTCAAAGTAAATCTATTAAGAACTTTAAATCCAATGAACTTTGCTACCATGTTTGATATAGTTGACACCTGAAATCTTTTAGAAAACCTCTTTCCCTCATTCTCTGAAAAAAATTTTTTTTCTACTTTTTCCTCTCTAGACACCTGCTCACTTTCACTCTCTATTTTTGGAAACTTCCTGGTTTTTTTGAGACCTTTAAATGTTGGTTCTCCTTGTTGTAAAATTGTTAAGTGCCATCGAGTTGATTCTGACCCATAGAGACCCTGTATAGGGTTTCTGAGGAGCTGCTGGTGAGATTGAACCGCCAACTTTGCAATTCAAACAGCTTTGCAGTCTGGCACATTAGCCCACAGCAGCACACCAGGACTCCTTAGGATCACATTATTAAGCCTCTTGTCTCCCTTATACATTCTTCTTATTTATATTTTTAATTTATACTGATTTTTCCAAATACCACTTCCATATCAATGACATGTACAACTATTGTTGTTGTTGTTATGTGTCGTGGAGTCGGTTCCGACTCATAGTTTCCTTGTACAGGGTTTCTGAGGCTGTAAATCTTTACGAAAGCAGAAAGTCTCATCTTTCTCCTGCAGAACTGCTAATAGTTTTGAACTGCTGACCCTGAGATTCACAGCCCAATTCGTAATCACTACGCTACTAGGAAGTACAACTATACTTCCTGTCTAAAATGTAACTAGAACTCCAAATATGCCTTTTCAATGTTAATTACCACCTGGGTCTCTCTCTTCAACCCTCACTTCTCTTCTGAGTCAACACCTGAATTTTCTATTGTACTTAAATCTGTTTTTGTCAAGAGACTACTAGATATCCCTTCTTGGCTGTCTCACACATACCTCAAATCCCACGTATTCTCATCTAAATGTCTCACTTCTTTCACTGAATTTTCAAATGAGATTTATCTTTCTATTTGTAAACAACAACCACTCAGTGGCCAAAACTAGGAGTCATACATACCTTCTCTCCTTATCTCATCTAAACAATTGTCATAGCATAGATTGTGATTTTTATTAAAATTTTTATTTATGAATGAATAAAGTTTAATCCTCAAAGTTTTTCTTTTCACATAAAAACAATAGAAACGCTTAAGCATTGTATATTTCTTCTGATATTAGAGTAAGTCATAAAGTATCGCCACTGGCATTTTAGTTCATATATGTTGTTTTTGTTAGATGCTGTCAAGCCATTTCTGACACACAGAGACCCTGTGTACAATGGAACAACACGTCTTCTGGTTCTGCATCATCCTCACAATTGCCGTTATGTTTGAATTCATTGTTATGGCCACTGTGTCAGTTCATCTTATTGGAGGCCTTCCTCTTTTTCATTGACCCTCCACTTTTCCAAGTATGATGTCCTTTTCCAGGCATGATGTCCTTTTCCATGGACTGGCCCTTCTTGAAAACATGTCCAATGTAAGAAGGAGACAAAGTCACCATCCTCTTCTCTAAGGAGTATTGTGACTGCACTTATTTGAAGACATTTGTATTTTCTTCTAGTAGTCCATATGCTTTCAGAATTTGTCTTCAACACTGCAATTCAAATGATTGATTATTCTAAGATCTTCCTTACTCATTGTCCAACTTTCACATGCATAAGCGGTGATTGAAAATTTCATTGCTGGGATCAGGTGCACCTTAGTCTTCAAAGTGACATTTCTAACTTTAACACTTTAAAGAGGGTTTTACACTACATTTGTTTAATGTAATATATGTTTTGATTTCTTAGCTGCTTCTTCCATGAATGTTGATAGTGGATCCAAGCAAAATGAAGTCTTTGACAACTTCAGTCTTTTCTTCATTTATCATGATGTGATTTATTGGTCCATTTGTTAAGTTTTTGTTTTCTTTATACTGAGGTGCAATCCAAACTGAAGACTGTGGTCTTCATCATTAAGGATTTCAAGCCCTCTTTGCTTCTAACAAGGATGTGTCATCTGTACCTTCACAATCCTGATGGCATGTTCTTTTCCATATAATCGTTTCTTATATTATTTGCTCAGCATATAGACTGAATAATCATGGTAAAGGAATGCAACCATTTCACCTTTATTGATTTTAAACTAGTTAGTATCCTTTTGTTCCTATGTACAGTTTCTTCATGAGCACAGCTAAGTTTTCTGGACTGCCCATTCATTGCAATGCTATCCATAGTTTGTTATGATTCACACAATTGAATGTCTTTGCATAGTCAATAAAGAACAAAATCTTTCTGGGATTCTCTGTTTTTAGCCAAGTCCCATCTGAGGTCAACAATGATATCTTTCCTTCTATATCTGTGTCTGAGTCTGGCTTGAATTCCTAGCAACTCCCAGTCAATATACTGCTGCAATTGTTTTTTAATTATCTTCAGCAAAAATATAATTGCATGTGATTTTAATGATATTATTTGATGATTTCTACATTCTGTTATGTCACCTTTCTTTGGAATGGACACAACTCTTCCAATTGGTTGGCCAAGTAACTGTCTTCTAAATTTCTTGGCATAGACTAGTGAGCATCTCCAACACTGCATCAGTTTGTTAAAAGATTTCACTTTGTATTCTCTCATTTCCTGGAGTCTTGTATTTCCCCAATTCCTTCATTACAATTGTACTTCTTCCTTCAGTACCATTGGTTCTTGATCATATACTATCTCTTAAATAATTAAACACCAATTAATACTTTTTGGTTCGGT
>NW_006408563.1:13809909-13811352 GCF_000296735.1 Chrysochloris asiatica | reverse complement strand
AGCACAATTAAGTGTTCCGGAATACTCATACTTGCAATGTTGTCCATGATCCACACAATCAAAAGCCTTTGCGTAGTCAACAAAGCACAGGTAAACATCTTTCTGATATTCTCTGCTTTCAGCCAAGATCCATCGGACATCAGCAATTATATCCCTCATTCCACGGCAGCTTCTGAATCTAGCTCACACCTCTGGAAGTTCTCTGTCAATGTATGCTTGGAGCCATTTCTGTATTACTTTTTGTAAAACTTTACTCGCATGGGATATCAAAGATATTTTCAGATGATTTCTGCATTCCATTGGGTCACCTCTCTTTGGATTGGGCACAAATATGGGTCTCTTCCAATCAATCGGCCAGATAGTTATCTTCCATATTTCTTGGTAGAGATGAGTGAGTGCCTCCTGTGCTGCCTTACTTTCTTGAAAGATTTCAATTTTTATTCTGGTGCATTGTTCTTTGCCAATTACTTCAATGTACCTTGGACGACCTTGAACATATCCCACCTGAATTTAGAGATCATCTCAAGAACAGACTTGATAATTAAACACTAATGATCAAAGACCAGAAGAGTTGTGGAATGACATCAAGAACATCATATAGGAAGAACGCAAAAGGTCATTAAGAAAACAAGAAAAAGTGAGGATCATTCCCACCCCCTCGATACAGAGGGTAGACAGGGATGGGCAACTTGGACACTGGCTACTCAAAATGGGGGGAGGAGGCTACAAAGGCAAGAAATGACTGGCTTACAAGCTTTTAAGAGGTAGCCTAGATCCAGAGGGCGTGGAAGAAGGTAGACTCTCCACTGAGTAGTATCCAATTTGTTAGGGCAGGAGTGATGAAAGGAGATGGGGATAGCACTCATGTGGCACAATAGTGGATAATTACTATCAGGATTCACTTTGAGGGTTACAAATGTAAAGGTAGGCATTTTGTAGCAAAAGGAGGGCAGTGGTTGACTTTGTAGTCCAAGAGCAGAGGCCCTAGGGACCATCAAGGGAGAAGAGCAGAGTGCGGGATCATATCCAGAGAAACTGTGAAGACAGAGATGGAAGCAGAGATTATGATGTGGAGAGACGGAGTGGCTGGGAACTCTAGACCCAGAGATGGAAAGGGGTTTTTTGCTGACGACTGAAGGACAGGCTTGCAGGTTGTTTAATGATGCATGGAGGGGTTTGTAATCATGGCAATGAAATGTTATACTATAGGATGCATGTAAAGCTCATGTTCTCTTATGGAAGCTATCACATCATTCACAATAAAACAAAACAAAACAAAAAAGAAGACAAGAAAGAAGGAAAAGTCCAAAATGGATGTCAGAAGAGACTCTGAAACTTACTCTCCAGAGTAGAGGTGCTAAAGCAAATGGAAGAAACAAGGGGGTGAAAGAGCTGAACAGAAGGACATAAAGATGTCAGCTTGAGGACTAAGATGCGTCTGAC
>NW_006408563.1:13806485-13808934 GCF_000296735.1 Chrysochloris asiatica | reverse complement strand
AACAAAATGAGAAATCATTGGACAATATCATTAATATCACCTGCAAGTAAAGTTTTGCTATAGATAATTAGAAAACAGCTTCAATAGTACATTGACAGGGAACTTCCAGAGATTCAAGTCAGATTCAGATGAGGATGTGGAATGAGGCATATAATTGTTGAGGTCAGATGAGTATTGTCAGAAATTAGAGAACACCAGAAAGACATTTACCTCTGCTTTATTGAGTATCCATAGCCTTATGATTGTGTGAATCATGACAAGCTATGGATAGCATTGGGAACAATGCATATTCCAAAACAATTAATTATGCTCATTAGGAACTTGTATACAGACCAGAAGGCACTTGTTTGCACAGAACAAGGGATAATTGACTGGTTTAAAATTAGGAATAGTTTGTGCCAGGATTGTATTCTTTCACTATGCTTATTCAGTCTGTATGCTGAGCAAATAATATGAGGAACTGAGATCTATGAAGAGGAACATGGTATAAGATTTCAAGGAAGACTCATTAACAACCTGTGATATGCAGATGTTGCTTGTTAGAACCAAAAATGACTTAGAATACTTAATGATGAAGATCAGAGATCACAACCTTCATTATGAGTTGCACCTGACCACTGGACCAATACATAATATCATGATAAAAGGAGAAAAGATTGAAGTTGTCAAAGGCTTCATTTTGTTTTAATTCATAATTACGCTCATGGAAGCATCAGTCAAGGAATCAAAAGACATACTGAATTAATCAAATCTGCTACAAAAGACCTCTTTAAAGTGCTAAAAATCAAGCTATTAGTTTGAAGACTAAGGTGCACCTTACCCAAGCCATGATATTTTCATATGCATGTGAAAGTTGGACAATGAATAAGGAAGACCTCAGAATAAGGTCTTTTTGAGTTACATATGCTTTTAAGTTGTGGTGTTTGGAAAGAATATTAAAAGTACCATGGACTGCCAGAAGAACAAGTAAATATGTGTTGGAAGAAGTACAGCCATAATGCTCCTTAGAAGCCAGGAGGTGAGACTTCATTTCTCATACTTTGGACATATTATGAGGAGGGACGAGTCCATGGAGAAGGACATAATGCTTAGTAAAGTGGAGGATCTGTGAAAATGAGGAAGCCTCCAAATGAGATGCATTGGCACACTGGCAACAGCAGTAGACTCAAGAGTAACAATTGTGAGGATGTCATATAGGATCCCTACAAACCTAAAATAACAAAAACAGGCCTGGTAGATTTTTCTAGAAGGGTCGCATGGGCATATTAGGAAGAATTTTCAGAAAAGTGAAATTTTCATTGGTGAGTAAAAGACCAAGGATGTTGTGTTTAGGAATTTTTGAACCAGGACAAAGAAACTGCTCACTCTTTGGGGGTTGTTGTTGTTATTATGTCCCATGGAGTCGATTCCTACTCATAGCAACCCTTTACAGGGTTTCCGAGGCTGTAAATCTTTACGGGAACAGAAAGCCTCATCTTTCTCCCACGGAACAGCTGGTAGTTTCGAGCTCTTTGAGGGTAGCAAGGGTTATTGTAAGATAATTTCCCTGTGAAACTTTGCCCCATTCACTCTACAGCTCTGATCTTGTCCCTTCAGGCTTCTCTTTGTTCTCAACTCAAACACCATTTAAAAGGAACATGATTTGGGTATCTTGAGGATGTCAAACTGTCCGTTTGACATAGTGTAATTTGACATGCACAGAATTCTTTTAGGAAATGTTAAACTGAAACACCACTTTCTGAAGTTTATAGATGTAAATGGATACTATATTGAGAAACAATACCTTCAAATCTTGATGTTGTTGTTGTTGTCATGTGCTGTGGAGTCAGTTCCGACTCATAGCGACCCTGTAAGGGGTTTCCGAGGCTGTAAATTTTTATGGGAGCAGAAAGCCTCATCTTTCTCCCACGAAACAGCTGGTAGTTTCGAACTGCTGACCTTGCAGTTCACAGCCCAATTTGTAACCACTACGCTATACTTTCATTTAATAACGTTTCTATGATTTTGTAGCAATGCTTTCTGACTTACCTTAGTATGTTTTCCTTTAGATTGAACAAACTTTGTCTTGTCATTTGAGTTCTGTATCTTTTAGCATGCATTGCATAATCATCATATGGATTATGAAATAATTTCTCATATACATTTTGCATCTTCTTTGTGCACAAAATTCTTCACTGGTAGCTAATTCAACACCTTCAGGAAAATCACCTTAGTGGAGGTGGCTCCATGCAATAATCACTGTACTGTGAAACAAAAGGTGCATGGTTTGAGTTTTCCAGATGCTCTGTGGAAGAGAAATGAGGCTTTCTGCTCCCACGAAGATCATTAAAGCCTCAGAAACCCAACATAGGGTCTCTTTAAGTGAGAACAAACTCAGCGACACTCAATAATAACAAAGTGCTGCTTAATTAGTTGCAGTACCATTAAGTTCTGTCTAATAACTCTTTAG
>NW_006408563.1:13799183-13804705 GCF_000296735.1 Chrysochloris asiatica | reverse complement strand
TATGGTGTTGGGGACAATATTGTAAGTGCCATTGGCTGCCCAAAGAACCAACAGATCTCTGTTGGAAGAAGTGCAGCCAGAGTGCTCATTGGAGGCCAGGATGGCCAAACTTCATCTCTCATCCTTCAGATATATTGTTAGGAGGGACCAGTCACTGTAGAAAGATATCATGTTTGGTAAAGTGGAGGATCAGAGAAAAAGAGAAAGACCCCTAGAAAGATTTATTGTCAAAGTGATGGATGGGCTCAAGCGTGGCAACGATAGTGAGGTTGGCCCAGGATCGGGCAGTGTTTCGTTTTGCATGCATAGGGTCGTTATGAGTCGGTACTGACTTAATGGGATCTAACAAACACAACAAGCATAGGGATTCCAGCTGCAGATAATGTCAACAATAACTAGGAAATGTGAACAATTAAGAGATTCTATCATGGAGTCCAGGTATGATGCTGTGGATTTATGCACTGGACTGCAAGTTTGGTATTAACTTCAAGGTTAGAAGTTCAAGCTCACCAGACACTCCTAGGAAATCCTATACAAGGTTGCTATGAGTTGGAACCAATCAATGGCACTTATCAACAACAACAACATGATAAACATTGTAACTTCCAAGAGGTATTGGTGATGTGTTTGGAATATGCAACAAGAGAGCTTTCTGAATATAAAGCTGAGCAGCAAGCCGGAAGCAGTTTTGTCTATTGCCCTTGGGAATAATAGTAAGCAACTGAATCTTCTGTGTTTCTTGGAGACAGACAAATCCCAGAATATTGTGACAAAGGGAGATACCTGAAAGTTAGAAGTGGGAATGAAAATAAAAAGTATAGTCTTAGCCTGCATATATAAAACAATGTAAAATTATTCCATTTCCCAACTTTGGTGAACATTTATGTGTTAAGGAACAAAATACACAAAAACCAAGAGTGAGCCTTCTCTGCCTGTCTCTACACTAAAGTCATCTTTCTGAAGTCCAAGAGCAAAACCAAGTGGAGAAAATCAAAGACTCAAGGAAACAATAGGCCCAAACAATACCCAGTGTTTGGACCCAGCTAACACTACCTGGTGTGGCACTGTGGGCTAATGCGTCAGACTGCAAAGCCATTTGAACTGCAAGCTTGGTGGTTCAAGCTCACCAGCTGCTCCCTGGAAACTCTATATAGGGTCGCTATGAATCAGAATTGACTCAACAGCACTTAACAACAACAACAAAACATTACCAAGTACTCTGGCCTCACAATAGAAGGTCCTGGACCTATAGGAAAAACAAATGTAGAGCAAATTTTAAAATCATAAAAAAGACTAGCCTTACTGCTCTGCTAGTCTAATGGAGTCTCTTAGACACACTTCACATCTGAATCTGAACCTACACCCAGAGAACAACTTTAGTCAAAACAATTCTTGTTGTTAACTGCTGTAGATAGGATCCAACTCATGATGACCCTGTATAGGGTTTCTGAGGAGTAGCTGGTGAGTTTGAACTGATGACCTTGTGGTTCACAGTACAGTGCTGATCCTTTAGTGCCATACCAGAATTGTGCCCTATAAATTGAACAAATACCTATGAGAGATGAATTCTTCTGAATGGTCAACCATTCAAGAACAAAATGGAAGCATATGCCTATAGACAAAGCTCAGAAGATAGAAAGAAGCCTGAAAGAAGGACAAAAGGAAATAAGGAACCCAGGTAGTATGTGGGAACAGGATTGTTACATTGTGAGAATTATAACCAATGCCATGGAACAAAAGGTGCATAAACTTTCCAAGAAACTACAGCAAAATGTTCATAAAACAAACAAACAAACAAACAAAAAAACAAGAGATCATGTGGGAGAAAAATTTTCACTTATACTAGGCAACTTTCCCAGAATTATCTCATTTAATTCTTATAACAATTCTGAACCATTCTTATTACCTTCATGTCTGTAGAAAAAAGCCACGTGATTTATTCAAAGTAAGATAATCTTGCATCTAGGATGTTTCAAAGCAGAAATTGTTCTCTCTGGTTTGGGATTGTCAAAAATATGTATCTCATCTTGGGCAATGAACAATTAAATGAATAATCAAGAGTAGTGGAAACATATCAGAGGTCAGAGTTTGGAAGGAAGTAAGGGTCATAAATAGAACAGTCTGGTTGGAAAAGAGCATATGTGTAAAAGCAGATGGAAAATATATAATGGAAGTTGGGCCTAAATTACAAGGCAACTATGTACTTTTAAAACCTTCCTACCTATATACCTCTCATATATAGAGAGATTCCACTTCCACTAAGAGGAAGAAAATTTTCGTTTCATAATCTCTTTTATTGTTGTTTAGTATACGAAAGAGTAGAAAAGAGGATTTTAGTTTCAGAGTCTCTATTTTTCAGTGATTTAATTTTATGAAAAGATACCCAAGCTCCACTATTTGGATCTAGTTCATAATTTGTGCCTAATACACTCTACACCTCAGATATGTATGCATATAAAGCCAATTCCAAGCAACTTAAAAGTAACACAGGAAATTCAGGTTAACATTTGTCACAGTTTCCAATGGAAACAGCCTCTTTTATTTAACTTGTGATGAAATGAAAATGCTACACCTCATTTTCAATCTCTTAGTGTAATACCTTCTTCTTTTATCCTAGCCAAAATCTCACAAACTTGGACATTGCAAATAATACTCTCTTCCTAGCCTTTATTGTGAGATACTGAGGACTGTTTTCTGTAAAGGACTAAAAAATATGCATTTTAAGAGATGATGAATGTTGCTCAGTGGTAAATCTTTGTGTAAGAAATGTGTTAAATTTTAGTCATTTTCTGTGGGATTGTAGCATCAGCAACTGGCATGAGATGAATCAGATGGATGATTCCAGTTCTTTGCAAAGCAGACAGCATGATATAATGGCACTGAAAAAAAAAAGCTCCCTTGGCAACTTTTGTAGCCACGAAGTGCAAAAGAGGTGTTAGATATTACTATACTTGGAAAGAGCAGGAGTCCTCATTTCAACTATTGAAAGTATTTGAAGCCATCTTTTACCATTTTCTTTAACACTGGTAATGTAGAAGCATCTGAATTTGGTCTCTGAACAAGAAGACCTTTGGCTGAGTGTTCTATGGGGTCCTGGAGCCCTACTGAAGTCTAAGAACCTTATATGAAAAGGGCTATTTGAGCAATGCAAGTCAGATTTATACCCCCTTAGCACATATTCAACCTTGCTCAATATTTTAAGAATCAGATGGGTTTTTTTTTCCAACTGTCATCATCTTACTTAGAGGGTCACTTTCTATGAGAACTAAAAAGATGTAATTGTATCAAGAAAACAATGTATTGCTATTGTCACAACTTTAAAGGTAGAAGTTTTAAAACAAAAAGAAGGGAGTAGTTAATCTTACATTACAGGAACAGATGACCCCTGGACCATCAAGGGAGAAGAGCATGAGTGGAATTCAGGACCCTATCCAGAGAAACAGCGACACCAGAAATGGAGGCAGAGATGAGGACATGGAGAAATAGAATAGCTGAGGACTCTGGACTCATGTGTGTTGGCACCCAGGAGGCAGTCTTGCAGAATATTCCCTTTGGTTGTTTAAATGATTATATATGCTTAAGTGTTTTTGTGTACATTCCCCCACACCCCCAAAAAACAAACAAACAGAGGAAATAAAAGCAAATACTCTAGAATGATGATGCACAGAGGAGATTTTAATCTTTGCAATGAAATGATGAGTGCAAAACCGATGCTCTCCCATGTAAACCATCACTCAATTCACAAGAAAAACTTAAAAAAAGAGAAAACAATGTAAGGTGGATTATGTATTTATATTCATAAGAGTCACAGGATGTTGGAAATGGTGAACATGATTGGCTGCAAACTGAAACATCCACTTCAGAAGAAAGTCCTAGTGACAGAATTCAGGAAAAACCAGTCATTACAAGAGCATAATTCTACTACTCTGACACACATGGAGTTGGCATGAGTTGAAATCAATTCAATGCAACTGATTTTTTTGTTGTTGGAGAATGACATAAAATCAGGAAAGGTGTGCTTTTAACCATACTTGCTCAGTCTTTATGCTGAAAAAATAATCTGAGAAGCTAGATTATATAAAAAAGAACATGGCATAAGGATTGCAGGAAAACTCATTCATTAACAACCTACAGTATTCAAATGATACAGCCTTGCTTTCTGGAAGCAAAAAGTTTTTAACATACTTACTGATGAAGATCAAAGATCACAGTCTTTAGAATAGGTTGCACCTCAATGAAAAGAAAACAAAAATCTTCACCACTGGATCAATAGATAACATCATGATAAATTGGAGAAAAGATTGAAATTGTTAAAGATTTCCTTTTGCTTGCATTCATAATCAGCACTCATGGAAGCAGCAGTCAAGCAATTAAAAGACATACTGAATTAGGCCAATCTGTTGCAGAAGACTCTTTAAAGTGTTAAAAAGCAAAGATATTAGTTTGAAGATTAAGGTGTGCCTAATCCAAGCCATAGTATTTTCAGTTGCCTCATATGCATATGAAAGTTGGACAATGAATAAGGAAGCCCATAGAAGAACTGATTTGAATAACAATTTGTTAGGATGGTACAGGACCTCTGTTCCATTCTGCTGTGCATAAAGTTGCTATTAGTCTGAACTGACTGGACAGCATATAATTATAATAACAAATTTTAAAGAAAATGTGCATATCATAGAAATCACATAAAATGATTTTCCCTTAAGAAAGAAGTTTGTTAGGGTTCTTTTCCTCCCACATGCCCCAAAGATCCTCCTGGTGTCACCATGGACCATTCCCCTGCCTCTCTCCCCATGTTCACGGTATTATAAGAACAACCCTTGCCCCAAGCCCTGTTTCTTCTAAGGTGTCCCTGATGCCAAGATTCACATCTTTGATCTGGGCTGGAAGAAGGAAAAAGTGGTGGATGAGTTTCCACTCTTTGGTCATCCGGTGCCAGATGAATATGAGCAGCTCTCCTCAGAATCTCTGAAGGCTGCCCATATTTGTGCCAACAAGCACATGGTAAAAAAAGTTAAGGCAAGTCTTCAGCCTATAACTGATTGGTATACATAAAATGGATTCTAGAACTTGCCCAGTGAAATAGGATTCTTGCAGAGGCTTTGAAGTGTATACAACCTTAGATGGACTCCTGAGCCCCAACCAGACCCTTCTGAGGTAGGAAATTCCCAATTGAAAGGACATGCAGACAAGCCTAGAGTGACTAGAGTAACAGAAGCTACTTCTTGAAAGAAAGACCAGCAGGAAAATTCAAAAACAAAAATGGCCGTTGGATTGGCTACTACAAAAACAAGCAAGTTGTTTGCCGGGCAGCCATCGAGGCAAGCAATCAAGTCCCTTCAGGACAAAACCCCTTCTAAGACTGAAACTCAAAGGGAACACACAAGCAGGCATGTAAGCTTGCTGGTAACCATGTTGGTCTACTGGTAAGTGGAAGAGAGGGAAAGGCAACAATGAAGATATATGCTGAGTTTTACCATGTTCCATAGACTCCCATTGACCTTGAGATGAAAGAGAGAAGA
>NW_006408563.1:13783709-13798353 GCF_000296735.1 Chrysochloris asiatica | reverse complement strand
TTGACAACTTCAATCTTTTCTCCATTGATAAGAATGTTATTTATTGGTCCAGTGGTGAGGATTTTTGTTTTCTTGACATTGAGATGTAATCCATATCAAAGGCTGTGCTCTTTGATCTTCATAAGTAAATGTTTCAAGTCCTCTTCACTTTCAGCAAGAAAGAACTCAACTAGGGGAAGATAAAGAAATTTGATAAAGAAAGCAAATTTAAATTGCTACAATTTGATGAATTTTATTTTGACTTATGGATATAGTAGCTCAAAATACCAACTGGAAGAAATCTTCACATCAAGGATCAAGCGTATCCCCTCTGTACACAGTACTGATAGGGATGGGCAACTTAGTCATTGTCTACCTAAAATTGGGGGCAGGGGCAGTTGTCTATAAAGGCACAAAGTGGCTGGCTTGCAAGTTTTCAAGAGGGAGTTTAGTTTCAGAGTGTGTGTGGGAAGATAGAATTTCCACTGAATAGTTTTCCTCTTGTCCAGGTGGGTCCGGTGAAAGGACATGGGAGACAGGATTCATTCACTCAATAACGAGTAATTATTATCATACCTAAACTGCTTCGTCACAACTGTAATGATAAATGTTGTATAACTAAAAGTGGGGAGTAGTTAATCTTACATTCTAGGACCATCAAATAAGATACAGAAACTATGTGACTTAGATACCTAGTAAATATAGGCAGGATAGATTGGAAATATTGTGGATTTGGTTCTAGACCAGCACAATAAAGTGAATATCACAGTAAAGTGAGTCACATGGAACTTTTGGTTTCTCATTGTATATAGAAGTTATGTTTACACTATACTTCAGTTTATTAAGTGTGCAATAGTTTATTTAAAAGCTTGAAATTCTATAAGAATTACCAAAACATGATACAAACTTAGCACATATTATTGGAAACATGATGTTGATATACTTGTTCAATCCAGGGTTGCCACTTTCCTTCCACAAATTCTGCAACCTCCCTCCAGTTGTATTGCTTGCCCCATTAACAGTAAAACAAGGTATGCCTATACCTACACCAAGTCACTTCTAACAGTCATCTAGGTGACACTGGCCTATTTCCGTGTGGAGTTCATGTTCTCCCCAGTTCTCTTTGCTTATTGCCATTGACATTCTTTGCAATATAAAGTCTTCCTTCTATTGTTCCTATTTTTTATGATGATGGAATATATAACTTTAAACATTTTATCCTTACAGTTATGATTCATATTTTGCAATACATTAAGTTTCATAATGTGGTTCTTATAATATTATTTAATAGTTTACTGGATGACTACCTAAACACCTTTTTTTGTTATATGTGTGTTTTAGATATAAAGAAATGCTTCATTTTAATGACTCATAAATATTATTTCATATTTAAAAAGTGCTTTTCAAAACATAGATGCTCTAGTGGCACAGTGTTTTAAATGTTCAGCTGCTAACAAAATGCTGGTAATTTGAACCCAGCAGCTGTTCTGTAGGAGAAAGATGTGGCAATGTGCTTTCCTACAGGCTACAGCCTAGGAAAACCTATGGGATAGTTCTGCTCTGTCCTCTAGAGTTGCTATGATCTGTACAACTCTGACAGCAATGGGTTTCTAAGTAAACATGTGCTTGGCATATTTACTGTAATAAATATTGAATGGTGCCATTTCTCGTAGAAGAGCAAGAGGTACTGTTTGTAATTTAAAAAATTTCTTCATTATATAAATTGGTTAGTTTAATGGCCACAACAAATTCTGAATCTCAGTTGTTTAACACCTTGAAAGTTTATTTCTTATTCATGTAAAAAGAAATTCAGTGTAATTGGTTTGAGGTAATCGTTAGTAGATTGATTCAGTGACTTGATTTCCTTCCATCCTTTGATGCCACTATCATTTAGAGTCCCATAGGAGTACTGGTGTGGTGCTGTGGGTTCATGTACTGGACTGCAAAGTCGCTATTGGTTGGAACCAACTCAACTGCACTTAACAACAACAGGAGTACTGGTGTGGTGTTGAAGGATAGCCACTGGACTCTAACTAACAAGTTGGTGGTTCAAATCCACTCCTCAGAAACTCTATAGGGTCACTATGAGTTGGAATCAATTCAAGGACACTCAGCAACAACAGTGTTCTGCTAAATCTTTTATTTCCAGTCAATGGGAGGGGAAAGAGAGAGAGAAAGATATTTGTGGATCAAATTTGTAAGTGATGTCTATCACTTCCTCCCACATTCATTTCATCAGAACTCAGACCCACATCTTTACCTGTTTACAAGGGATGGTGGGAATTATGGTCTACTTACATTCCTAGAAAGGAAAAGAAGCATGGATTTGGAAATTGTGTTTCTAATTGCTGTTAGGTGCCTTTGATTTGGCCGTTACATGTAGTAACATTATGTATAACAGAATAAAGCATTGCCCTGTGATTGCATTTTTTCTTAATACTTTGCTCTTATATGTTAATATTTAATATACTTAGAGCTTCAAATGAAATAAATCCAGAAACACATCTTTGAAACTTTAAAAAAAATGAAAGCCCAACTATGCAAAATGTACATTCTCAAGTTCTAGTAAGTATGAGAGCTTTTCCTTCAAAAGGTAATGAGTATTCTTTCTGTTGTTGTTGTCATTAAGTACCCTTAAGTTGGTTTGGACTCATAGTGACCCTGTATAGGATTTTAAGGAGCAGTTGGTGAGTTTGAACAATTGACCTTGTAGTTCAAGTCAACCTTATGGAAGTAGGTTATTTTCTGAACAAGACTATGAAGCTGCTGTTCATTTTCAATGGTAATCAAATTTACTGGATCACCGACCTAAACCAGATGGCCTCTGTCTTAATGCTCCCTCCTGGTTATCTAAGGAACTTCACCTGGGATTTCCTGCTGGTTCTGTTAAGGATACTGACATTAATGGGTGGTTTATCTTTTTGTTGTTGTTGTTGTTAAGTGCCGTCGAGTCGGTTCCGACCCATAGCGACCCTGTACAGGGGTCTCCGAGGGTGTAAATCTTTACTGGAGTAGAAAGCCTTATCTTTCTCCCGCGGAGCAGCTGGTAGTTTCGAACCGCTGACCTTAAGGTTTGTCTTTACTACATTTTAAAGGTGACTTTCTAGATTTATATCTTAAGGTGTTTCTCCTAGTGCATAACCAGAGCAGTGATTCCATGGAAAGTTAATACGTGCTTTACACATATGTACAAACATACACATATGTAGACACATGCATACACATACACACTCACACAGATTCCATGTCCCTTTCATTTTGTGAAACACTGATTTAAATAAAAGGAAACACAGCTCTCTTTAAAAAATGTTTTTAAAGCCTTTGTTAATCAATGTGCATATTTACTTTCCAAGAATTACAAATAATATCCGGTGTTTCCCAAACCTTTTGAAACTCAAAACTTAGTTTTCTTCTGAAGCAACTAATCTGCCATAAAATATTATTTGAAAAAGCTTTTCCTTGATCCAAAGGTTTCTTATGTCAAATGTACAACTGATAGGTAGGTCTGTGCTTGTAGAATTACGGTGGTGGTGGTTATGTGCGGTGGAATCGGTTCTGACTCATAGTGACCCTGTACAGGTTTTCCAAGACTGCAAATCTTTACAGGAGCAGAAAGCCTCATATTTCTCCCACGGAACAGCTGGTAGTTTCGAACTGCTGACGGTAACGTTTGCGGCCCAATTTGTAACCACTACGCTCTGGTAGTGTAGTGGTTACGAATCGGGTTGCGAACCTTAAGGTCAGCGGTTTGAAACTACCAGCTGCTCCGTGGGAGAAAGATCAGGCTTTCTACTTCCGTAAAGATTTACACCCTCGGAAGCCATGTACAGGGTCGTTATGGGTCAGAACTGACTCAATGGCACTTAACAACAACAACAACGCTACTATAGCTCCTTAGAATTAGGGTGACAGAAGTTTATTATAAAATAAGACATCCATTCCTTTTCTGCTTCTCAGAAGAAATTGTTTTATTGGAGGCATGCTTTGTTCCAAGTGTATACTGGAGTTGAGAGATATGCTATAATCTAAACATGCAACTTTCATGAGTTGACAAAGTTATTTTTCTTATTGTTTTGTCAATTCTATAAATTACAGTCATTGATTGATTCAAAGAAGAAAAAAGAGATTCTGGATATTCTCATTTTTAGTAACTTTATATTTCCCCATATCTGTAATGGACATTTTATTATTTATAGTGATATATGACTGGTAGCATAGTGGTTACGAATCGGCCTGCTAATCTCAGGGTCAGCAGTTCGAAACTACCAGCTGTTCGGTGGGAGAAAGATGAGGCTTTCTGCTCCTGTAAAGATTTACAGCCTCAGAAACCCTGTACAGGGTCGCTATGGGTCGGAATCAACTTGACAGCACTTAACAACAACATGACTACAATGTATTTGAAGGCACTGTTCATGTAAAGAAGAGACTCTAATACTAATTAAAGAGGGGGCAAAGATGTTAGTATGTTTTTGAATCTTAACAGGAAGATTTTGGTGGAGGATTTCAAACATACACTGCTTGTAAACAAAACTAGGGAGTGACATTAAAATATTTTCTGATCCACAATGCAAATTTAAGTCTCAACTCTGTTGTTTATGTATCTAGAGTTAGGGTAGAATTATTGAAATTAGTCATTTATCTCCTATTGTCCTTAAATATGAAGGCACTGTAAATCAAATTTTCTTGTTCATTGGTCAGGAAACAGTATTATAAGAAGCCAATCAGATTGAATCTAATATGAAAAAATACTGATTTTTTCCAAAAATTTGTATTTATTTTGTTTTTGTTGTCACTCTTGATAAAATATACCACAAAACAGATACTATTCAATAGTTTCTACATGCACAACAACTCAGACTTGTATGAAATTCTTGAAGCTGTGCAACCATTCTCACCTGCCTTTTCCAAACTAGTCCTTCCTTCCCCAGTATCATAAATTCATTGCTCCTTAAGTTTATGTTCTTTTCTTTATGAAGATGTTCAAAACATTTTCTTTAATACACTCTCCCAAATCTTCCCTGGCTGAAAAGTATATATATGTAAAGCCACTATATATACATATAATCAAATATATGTATTTGAGTACAGATGAACATTCAAAGACTTCTTGGAAACCACATACTGTAACTACACTGGAGGACTAAACATAGTGCATTGGAGAAAACTTGCCCTGGAGCTTTAGATTTTGCATCTCAGCAGAAGACTAAACAGTTCAAACCACTCTTTTAGTATTTGTTATGCAGAAAAGAGGATACATGATAAACACTGAAGACGTATAAGTGGGTCTGTTTCTTGAACATCAATTGGCAAAAGGCCAGTCAATTGAGGTATTTTAATATGACCAACTTAACAACACCAAAAAATCTAAACAAAGGTTAAATTTCTGTGTGATAGGAAAGTTTTCAATGTCATATTAGTCACTAAAGCTTCCCTTCAATCATGACTACCAGAAGAGGAAAACTTTGTTGATTTATTCAATTTACAAATATATAAATGCACATAACATGTGTACTTTTTCCCACCAATACCATATTGTTTTCCATTAGTGGTTTTACTACTATTTCTTATAAAGCATTTAGTTTGATGTAGACAATCAATGCTTTAAGTTTACAGATAGTCTTACAGAGCTGCTGCTGTTGCCGTCAAGCTGGTTCAAATCTATAGCTGCCCTGTATAGGGTTTCCAAGGAGCAGTTGGGGAGCTTGAACTGCCGACCTTGTGGTTAAAATTTACTTTGTAGTCCAGCGCATTCACCCATAGCACCACACCAGGACTCCAACCTTCCAGAGTAGATAGCAAAATGCTTTTACTCATTACATGACTATGTTGTTGTTGTTAAGTGCCATTGAGTCGGTTCCGACCCATAGTGACCCTGAACAGGGTTTCTGAGGCTGTTAATCTTTACGGGAGCAGAAAGTCTCATCTTTCTCTAGTGGAGCAGCTGGTAGTTTCGAACTGCTGACCTTGTGGTTCGTAGTAGTCTGATTTGCAACCACTATGCTACCAGGGCTCCTTTACATGACTATTGTTGTTGTTGTTGTTAAGTGCCGTCGAGTCGGTTCCGACCCATAGCGACTCTGTACAGGGTTTCCGAGGGTGTAAATCTTTACGGGAGTAGAAAGCCTCATCTTTCTCCCGCGGAGCCGCTGGTAGTTTCGAACCACTGACCTTAAGGTTTGCAGCCCGACTCGTAACCACTACGCTACCAGAGCTCCTTTGACTATACTGGAGCTAAAATTGCTAAATATTTGAATTACAGAAAAGCATTGGGAATAGATAAGAACGCATGTTCTCTTACCTCTCCATTTATCAAATAATGTTGTTGTCAGTTCCCACTCATAGTAACCTGTAGGATTGCCTCATAGGGCTTTAAAGGATATGAGAGAAAATGAGGCTTTCTGCTCCTGCAAAGAATTACAACCTCGGAATTCCTGTACAGAGTTGCTATGACTCAAAACGAATTGACAACACTTAAAAACAACAACAACAACAATAGCAATCATTACCAAGCTGATGGTCAGGGTTTTTCTCCCATGGTTCAGCTGCATGAGTTAGACCCATCAACCTTTTGGTCAGCAGCTGAGCACTTAGCTGGTTGCACCACCTGGACTCCGTAACCAAATATGTGCATTTGTATTTGATCTTTAGAAATCAGATTTTCATCTTTCCCAGTGTGCTAATTTATTAGATGTAACTTTCCACAAGTTTTGAATCCTCTGAATCACTTGAGGATTTAGAATTCCACATCCCCACAACAAAATAGGAGTGTTGTAAAGGTCTGTTTGGACATGCAAGTTGCAATTCATCTCCATCAAAATGAGGCCACTTCGGTGTGGCACTACAGGATCATTTTCCAATTTTCCTAGATTCATTTTTCGTGTATTCCATGTTTTGATTATTAAGGGATGTTTGCAGCTAATTCTCCACAATTTGAATTGTGTCCTATCAGCAAATGAAGGTCCTGAAAACTTTACTCCATTCGCTTTATCATGGTCAACTCTGCTATGAAGAGGCAGCTCTTTCCCAGTTGTATTTTGTAAGACTTTCAATCTGAGGACTCATTTTCCAGTACTTTATCTGACAATATTCTGGTGTTCTTCTTCATGTTTCAATATTCAATATTCTGGAGCTATCCGACAGTGTTCCTTTGCTATTCATAAAGTTTCCAGTGACTAAATATTTGGAGGTAGTTTGTCTCTTCTTATTATTAGTCTGGAAACTCATCTGAAACCTGTCCACCATGGGTGACCTTGTAGATATTGAAAATATCAGTGGCATAGCTTCCAGAATCACAGCAATACACAAGCCTTCACAGTACAGCAAACTGACAGACGAGTGAGTTCACACTGATGTCTAGATTTCAAGTTTATTACCACATGCATCGATCTGGTCTTCTCTTGTAGCTTTACACGCTATGAGAAGATGACTTCGATCACCCACCATCCATTTTCTTAATTGTTCATTTCTGGTATGCATTTACTGTAACTTCAGAATTGTTAACCCATACACTCATGGGAACAATTTTATCAAGTAGAGTGTTAACATGTAGTTCTTTCTTCCTTTAGTCTTATAGACTTCCTTCCTTTTCAGTTTCAGTGAGATTATGTCATGGATTGTTATATAGTTAGATTCTTTTATCACAGTCTATATTCCATCTTGGAATTCTCTACCCTTCTAAAAATAGTTTAAAAGGTTTTCCATAATTAATAGTCCACTATTTAGGCTGTAAGATTCTATGGGTTTTGAAAAATGCATAAAGTTATGTATCTACTATTATAGTATCATATAGAATGTCCCCAGCATCTTAAAAAAAAAAACAAAAAAAACTACTAGTGTTTCACTTATTTAACTTTCCCCTCCCTTGGCTAACAGACCTCTAGAAATCACTGTTGGCCTTATAGGTCCTACAGTTTTTGCCTTTTCTACAATAGCATCCACATGGAAGAGCACAGTATATAGCCGCTTTAGACTGGCTCCTGTTAGTCAGCAATAGATGTTTAAGGTTCATCCTTGTTTTAAATGTCTTGCTAACTCTTTCCTTTTTATTGCTGGATAGTATTACATTTTACGGATTTGCCACAGTCTGTTTATCCACAAAGTTTGATTTTTAGTTTTATTTCATTCATTAGCATTTATCGAGTGGCTAACTTTGAGCTCAATGTCTGTTAATGTGTTGCAAGGCACACAGAGTAAGAATAAATTTATCATTTTTCAGGCACATTAGAATGCATTTTGGCAGTCATGCCCTGTTGGAACTGTGGGTTAATTAACTTGAAAGTCTTAGGTTAAATTGGGCTGCTAACCTCAAGATCAGTGGCTCAAACCCATCAGCTGTTCTTCTGGAGAAAGAGGAGGCTATCTGCTTCTGTGAAAATTTACAGTTTTGGAAAATCTGTATAGAGACACAGGTTGGAATCGACTTAATAGTAGTGGGTTTGGTTGATTTGGTTTGCGGGGGTGGGATCACCAAATTGTGGGGGGTGGGAATAAGCAAAAGTATTTGGAGATTGGAGGAAGAAGTATAAATTGTGAAGATCAAGTATATATTATAGGTAATTATAATGTATCTTTTATGCTATAGAGTCCATCTAGCAATGCCACTCATGGTATCCACTGAAATGTGAGATTCCATTTTTATTTTTTGCATCCTGCCTTAAGGCTTGAGACGTCTATGTTCTATTGAACTGGAGAAAAACATTTCTTACACAGAAAGTCAATAAAGAAAAGCAACAACGAAAAAAAAAAAAAATATATATATATATAATCCTTGGGAAAGAATCAAGTTGTATCGTATAAGAAAATATCAGTTTAAACCTAAATTTAAAAAGGAAACTGCTAAGCTTTCATCACAGAAGTTGCTGAATTTGAAGTAGTGTGTTTTTGTGGTTGTTGTCTTTAAGTGCTATAGAATCGGGTCTGATTCATAGTGATTCTGTACAGAGTTTCTGAGGAGTGGCTGGTGGGTTTGAACTGCCGACCTGTGATTAGAAGTCCATTTCTTATCCCACAGAACCACACCAGAACTCCCTGAATTAGTAAACAGGTATCAGGTGTCCAATATATAGATGAATAAAGAAAAAATGAAATGTAAGATTCTAGTCAATCTTAGAATAATTGTTGGGGAGTGCAAAACATTGTGATGAAAATTATTCTTGACTATTCCATTATTGCAAATAATATTTATTATTTCTTTTGCTTATAACCAACCAGAAAACTTATCTAGACTACCAGGTATGAGCTGTGAATAGGGTGCTTGAGTATATTTCCCTAGAAAATTCAACTTGTTTCCCATTGAAGCCATGGGGTGAAATCTGAGTCAGAGTACTGTCAGGAAGGACCAGTCACCAGAGAAAGATATCATGTTTGGTAAGGTGGAGGGTCAGGGAAAAAGAGGAAGACCCCCAATGAGATGGATTGGCAAAGTGGCAGCATCGATGGACTCAAGTGTGACAACAGTAGTGAGGTTGGTCCAGGATCAAGCAATGTTTTGTTCTGCTGTGCATAAGGTCACTATGGGTCGGTGCTGACTCGATGGCACCTAACAACAACAACAACTTCCAATATGATCAACATTTCCAGATTGAAGTGTGCCTAGAGTAAATGCAGCTTAGAAATGTCTTTTAGATTAAATTTGCTGCATGTCATTTTCAAACTTAGCAAGAGCTAGTGCTCAGAAAAGAATCCAATTATAATGAAAGATGTAAAGGACTTTTTATTAGGGGATAAAAACCTAAATAGTCCTGTTACTGAAAGGCAGATATCATAACTAATTTGATTAAACTAATTTTTTGTTGTTGTTACTGTGATATTGGTGTATCTAACATTTCAGTATTATGAAATGTTACCAGCCTAGAATAAAATTAGATTATTTCCTTAATCACATAATACTATTTCTTCTATACTGCCAGAGTGACTTGCCGAATTCTTTTCAAGTTTATCCTCCAAAGATAAATATGAACTCACTTTCATGTAGACTTTTCTTCTAGTACCAGGAAAAATTGGACTTCTTTTATAAGCTTGTTGAGGTATTAGAGCAAATGGAAACTAGTTTTCAGTATTTATGTGGCCAAATTCTCTTTTTCCTACTACCATATTCTGAAACATCAGCCAGAAGTCTTAAAAATATTTGCCATGATTCAAAGCACAGTGAACTTTAAAGAGGATGGACACAAATTTGTACTGTTTTAGTCTCCTGGAAATTCTGCTCAGAAAACTTTCTCTGTTGAAGGTGGAATGTAGATTAATATCTACCTCTCTACCAATCTAAGGAGCCCTGGTGGCATGGTAGGATAAGCTACAGACTGCTAACTGCATTATTTCCTATTCAAACCTACCAGCTGCTTCTTGGGAGACAGATGAGGCTATCTTCTCCCATAAAGATTTACAGCTTTGGAACCCCTATAAAGGATTACTATGAGTCAGAAATATTTACTTATCTATCTTTTTATCTATCCATGTATCATATCAAAAGATAGCGCATTTTAAACCAAGACCATCTAAGGTTTAGAAAATTAAGGATTTGTATTTGGAAAACTTCAGAATTAAAACTGGAGCATTGATTTAATTACCTAATTTATTATATAATACACTGTAAATAGTTTTTAATTGGTAACTAAAATATTCTTGAATTTTGTCATTTATAAAACTTGTTCAACATTAAAAACTGGACATCTAAGCTTTTTGTAAATGTTAATGTGCCCAAAGACCTTTGTTGTGTCCACTTTCATTTGAATTTATAGGAAAGATGATTATTAAAACTAATATTTTTCTTAGGAAAATGAGTGTTGTTATTACAATTTGATAATTGGTTTCTATATAGTCACAGTTAAGTGCATTCTCATAACACAATTTGTAAGATAACACATAATAAGCTTTGATCAAACTTGGAGTAGACTGTAATAATATCAGGTTCATATTAGCAAACTAAATCATTCAGAAAAATTTCAAAAGAACTACTAGGAAATTTAAGGACAACTCATTTTCGAAACATCCTATATATCTGGGATACTGGCTTTCAAAAATGCTGTGTATTTTACCCTATGGGGCACGTCTTTTTAGATTTGTTCCAGAGACATGGCAAAATATATGTAAAGAAAGACTAGATTAGGTTTACTTTGTAAATTTATATTCCAAAGAATATTTTTTAAGACTCTGTTATTCTATTTAATTTTTTTCCTTGAGTAAAATTTTAAATAAAATGAGCTATCAGGAAAGTTTTTTTATTTTGTTTTTTCTATTTATCTTTATCTGATACTGTAGCTTATTTTTCAGGTAATTCTACTAAGTATTTTTAAACTGCCAAGAATGTTTGAGGAAAGAAGCTACTTTCCTGCTCTTTCTTACACCATAAATAGTCCTGCAATGGAAGGAGAGACAGCCCCAAAACAGTCCAGCGGTTTCCTCAAAGTGACTAGACTTTGGGTGGAGTGCTAGAGAAGAAGACTTGTATAGAAAGAAAGATCTGAAGATTTGTAGTATTCTGATCCCTCCAGTAATTTTCAATTGAGTAATGGTCAGTACATGTACTTCTAGAACTACATGAAGGCTAGAAAAGACCCACCAGAAAGAATAGAGTAGAAGATTCATGGACTCACTTAGGGATCAGAATAGTTTGTGTGATTACAGCCCAAATAGTCCTATCTTACCTGAAGTGACTCTTTGCCCTGGGGAAAAAGACCTGTATAAAGTTTCCAAGGATTGGTTTGTGGATTTGAACCTCCAATTTGTGGTTAGCCATTCAGTGCTTATGCAGTGCCATTCCAGGACTCCAATTATCATCCACACTCACTAAATATTCTGTTGTTGTCTTAAATTGCCTTGAGTCCCTTCCAACTTATGTTGTTGATATTAAAAGTGGCTTCGAGTTGGTTCTAACTGATGCAGAAATGGTGTATAGGGCTTCTAAGGAGCATCTGGTGGGTTTGAACTACCAACCTTGAAGTTAGTAGTCTAGTGCTTATCTTACAGTGCCACACTAGGACTCTCATAACTCATAGTGACCCTGTATAGGGTTTCCGGGCTGTAAATTTTTACTGGAGCAAAATGCCACATCTTTCTTCGCTGGTAAGGCTGGTTGATTTGAACTTCAGACCTTATGGTTAGCAGTGCAATTCTTACCTTAAAATGCCACAAGCTCCTTAGATCATCTTTATTGTGTATTGCTCTGCTACTTTTAAATCTTGAATTCCTCCCAGTGTCTTACCCTGACTTCTTCATTTTTTGCTGAGCTCCTCTTATTGTCCACCATTCCTTTGTCAGTTTGTCATACTGTGGTGGCTTGTGTGTTTGCTGTGATTCTGGAGTATATGCCACGAGTATTTTAAATACCACTAGGTTCAATCTATGTGGAAAGGTTTCAGATGAGCTTCCCAGCAAAGACAGATTAGGAAGAAGGAGAGATGCACCACTTTTGAAAACTCAGTCACTGAAAACCTTATGAATAGCAGTGGAACATTGTCATATAGCACCAGACTATGACTATTGAAACATGGTAAAGAACACCACAGTATTGCCAGGTATAATGTCAGAAGATGAGCCCCTCAGGTTAGAAGGCACTCAAAATGAGACTGGGGAAGAGCTGCCTCCTCAAAGCAGAGTAGACTGCTGTGATGTGAATGAAGTAAAGCCTTTGGGATCTTCATTTGCTGATGGGGCACAACTAAAAATGAAGTGAAGCAGTTGAAAAGATCCATTAATAATTGGAACATGGAATACATGAAGTATTAATCTAGAAAAATTGGAAATTGTCAAAAATAAAATGGAACATGTAAACATCAATATTCAAGGCATTAGTGAAATGAAATGGACTGGCATAGGCCATTCTGAATTTGACAATCATGTAGTTTACTATGCTGGGAATGACAAATTGAAGAGAAATGGTTTCACATTCAGCATCAGAAAGAACATATCAAGATCTGTCTTGGAGTACAACATTGTCTGTGATAGGGAAATATCCATACACCTACAAGGAAGAGCAGTTAATACCACTATATTCAAATTACCACTATTATTCAAAACTACCACTAAAGACTGTGATGATGAAATTGAAGAATTCTATCCATTTTTCCAGTCTGAACTTGATCAAACATGTAATCAGGATGTATTGATAATTGCTGGAGATTGGAATGTAAAGGTTAGAAACAGGTAGGATTAGTAGTTGGAAAATAAGGCCTTGGTGATAGAAATGATGCTGGAAATCGCATGATAGAATTTTGCAAGAACAATGACTTCTTCCTTGCAAATGCCTTTTTAAAATAACATAAAAGATGACTATCTACATGGATCTCACCAGATAGAATACACAAAAATCAAATTGACTACATCTGTGGAAAGAGATGGTAAAAAACTTCCATTTCATCAGCCAAAAAAAAAGCAAGGGGAAGACTGGAGAGCAGATCATCAATTGTTCATATGCAAATTCAGGCTGAAGCTGAAGAAAATTAAAAAAAGACCACACGAGCCATTATATGACCTTGAACATATCCCATGTGAATTTAGAGATCAGCTCAAGAACAGATTTGATGATTAGACAATAAAGACCAAAGACATGAAATTTCATGGAATGACATCAAGAACATCATACAGTAAGAAAGCAAAAGTAGAGATGCTAAAGCAAATGGAAGAAATGAGGATGTAAAAGAGCTGAAGAGAAAATTTCAAAGAGCAGCTTGAGAAGACAAAATCAAATATTATAATAAAACATGTAGCAATCTGGAGTTAGAAAACCAAAAGTGAAGAACATGCTCAGCATTTCTCAAGCTGAGGAAATTGAAGAAAAAATTCAAGCCTTGACTGGAAATATTGAAAGATTCTATTGGCAAAATATTGAATGATGTAGAAAGCATCAAAAGAAGATGGAAGGAATACAGTCATTGTACCAAAAAAAAAAAAAAAAAAATGGTTGTTGTTCAACCATTTCAAGAGGAAGTATATGATCAAGAGCCAATGATACTGAAGGAAGAAGTCCAAGGTTCGTTGAAGGCATTGGCAAAGAACAAAGTTTCAGGAACTGTTTGAATATAAATTTAAATCCTTCAAAAAACTGACAAAGAACTGGAGGCACTTGCTCATCTGTGCAAAGAAATTTAGAAGACAGTTACCTTGCCAACTGCCTGGAAGAGATCTATATGTGGGCCCATTCCAAAAAGAGGTGACCTAGAGGAATGTGGTAATCATTGGACAATATCATTAATATAGAAGTAAATTTTTGCTAAAGATTTTCCAAAAATGGTTGCAAACATACATTAACACACAACTGTTAGAGGTTCAAGTCAGATTCAGATGAAGACATGGAATGAGGGCTATCATTGCTGATGTCAGCTCAATCATGGCTGACAGCAGCAAATACCAGAACGGTATTTACATGTGCTTTATTGACTATGCAAAGACTTTCTATTGTGTGGATCATGATAAGCTATGGAAAATATTGCGAAGAATGAGAATTTCGGAATACTTAATTGTGCTCATGAGTAACCTGTCGTAGACCAAGAAGCTGTTGTTTGAAAAGAACAAGGGAACACTGAATGGTTTAAACGTATGAAAGATGTGCACCAGGATTGTATTCTTTCACCATGTTGTTGTTAAGTGCCGTCGAGTCGGTTCTGACCCATAGCGACCCTGTACAGGGTTTCCGAGGGTGTAAATCTTTACGGGAGTAGAAAGCCTC
>NW_006408563.1:13779855-13783384 GCF_000296735.1 Chrysochloris asiatica | reverse complement strand
TCTTTAAAGTGCTCAAGAGAAGAGATGTCAGTTTGAGAATTAAGGTGCACCTGAACCAAACCATAATAATTTCAATAATCTCATATGCATATGAAAGTTAGACAGTGAATAAGGAATACTGTAGTATAATTGATGTATTTGAGCTATGGTGTTGGAGAAAAATATTAAAAGTGCAATGGACTGTCAAAAGAACAATAAAACTGCTTTGGAAAAAGTACAGCCAGAATGCTTCTGGGAAGCCAGGATGGCCAGACTTCATCTCTCACACTTTGGACATATTATCAGGAAGGACCAGTACCTGGAGAAGGATATTATGTTTGGTATAGTGGAGGGTCAGAAAAAAAAAAGGAAGACCCCTAACGAGTTGGATTGGCACAGTGGCAGCAGCAATGGGCTCAAACATAGCAATGATTGTGAGGTTGTTGCAGGGCTGGGCAGTGTTTCGCTCTGTTGTGCGTAGGGTCACTCTGAGTTGGTACTAACTCAATGGCACCTAATAACATCAACAACCTCTTATTGTACATTGCCTTCCCCTCACCCAACTTAATAGGTGTCTACTCTCCAGCTCCTTGGAAGTCCTATAGAGGGCTCTATGAGTTGAAACCCACTTGATGGTCCTTAGCAACAACAACGGTCTAGTCTGTAATTTACCCTCTCTTACCATACCACCCTTGGCACTCATCAAAGTGAGACAGGGAGAAAAGGAGGTCCAGAAATTAAGATTAAACATGATCTGCTTATTGATTGAAGTCTTGTGACTAAGACCTTGAGGAATATTGAGGGCAGCACCCCTCATTGTTTGAGCAATTATAAAGATGAACAACACAGGCTCAGGGCACATAACTAAGCAGTCTCATCCAGGGACATGCCAACGTGACTAGACCCACAAAAATTCTAAGTTCTACTCCCTTGTAAGGTGGGACAAGCTATTAAAGATGATCATCCTTAAAAATTCCACAATTTTACCTCCTTTAAGATGTTTTATAATTTGTACTGGTTTACCCAGTGCCCTAGGTATAGCTAACAAAAATGACCTTCTATTTGGGCAGAGGAGAAGCCCAGCTCCTGAGAGGAGTTTGAACCAGAGAACTGAATAAGCACACATGCTCAACATCCCAAAATAAGTTTTGTCTGCACTTACCAGAGGTCTTTGCAATTGAATGTATATTGAGAAAATGCTGCACATGTACCCAATTAGCATGTTGATGTTGTTGTTGTTAGGTGCCATCAAGTTTATTCCTACTCATAGTGGCCTTATGGCCAACAGAATGAAACACTGTTGAGTTACAGGCCATCCTCATAACATTTGATATGATTGAGTCCATTGCTGCTGCCATGGTTTAAATACATCTCAGTGGGGCTCTTCCTCTTTTTGCAGATTCTACTCTTTACCAGGGAGTCCTGGTGTGGCACTGTGGGTTAATGTGTTGGACTGAAAAGGTCAGCAGTTCAAGCTCACCAGCTGCTTCTCGGAGACCCTATACAGTGTTGCTATGGGTCAGAAATGACTCGACAGCACTTAACAACAACTCTTTACCAAGCACCAATATCCTTCTCCTGGTGTGGTGTTGTAGGGTAAACTCTACCTTCTAACCATGAGTTCGGTGTTCAAACCAACCAGGTGCTGCTTGGAAGCCCTGTTCAGTATTACTATGAATCAGAATTGATTCAACAGCAGGTTACAACAATAACAACTAATGCCCTTCTCCAGGGACTGGTCCTTCCTGATAATATGTCTGAAGTATGAGAGACAAAGTCTCCTCATCCTTGCTTCTAAAGAGCATTCTGGCTGTACTTCTTTCAACACAGATGTGGTTTTTATTCTGGCAGTCCATGATAATTCCAATATTCTTCTCCAACACCATAATTCAAATGCGTAAATTATTTTATGGTCTTCCATATTCCCTGTCCAACTTTGGCATGCATATGAAGCAACTGAAAAGTACACCTTAGTCCTCAAACTGACATCTTTGTTTTTGACACTTCAAAGACATCTCATACAGCAAATTTGCCTAATGCGATATATCGTTTGATTTCTTGATGTTGCTTCCATGAGTTTTGATTATGGATCCAAGCAAAATGAGGTATTAAATGTCGATGTTTTCTCCATTTATCATGGTGCTATTTATTGGTATATTTGTGAGGATTTTTGTTTTCTTTACACTGAAGTACAAGCTATATTGAGATTGTGGTCTTTGATCTTCATCAGTTTTTTAGCATGTTGTTGTTGTTGTTAAGTGCCATCAAGTTGGTTCTGACACATAGAGACCTGTATGCGGTTTTCAAGGAGCGGGTGGTGAACTTGAACTGCCATTTCCTGGAAATCCCCACCTATCACTAGAAATAAACAGGATCAAATTTTTTTTTTGTTGTGGTTATGGGCCATGGAGTCGATTCCAACTCATAGTGAGCCTGCACAGGGTTTCTGAGGCTATAAATCTTTATGGGAGCAGAAAGCCTAATCTTTCTTCTGCGGAACAGCTGGTGGTTTCAAATTGCTGACCCTGAGGTTAGCAGCCTGATTCGTAACCACTATGCTACCAGCAAAGGCTCTGTTTGGAGAGATGAATGTTAGCATTGTCTAAGGATTCTCCTTATCTCCTCTGGCTAGAATTTTCCCTCTCAATAAATCTTTAAAACTTTTGCTCATGTGACACTGTCTATCTGACTTGATCATTCTTTGTCAGCAAAAACAAGGACCCTACATTAAAGGGTTGGGACCCCTCTACATCCTAATAAAAAAAGAATATTTGTTTTAGTGTGAAAACCTTCTTTTAACTTTTACAATAGTAGTCTCATACAATATTTATCATTTAGTAATTGACTTATTTATTCAGTATAATGTTTTGCCAGGTTCATCCATGTTATGAGTTGTTTCACAGATTCTTCATTATTCTTCAGTGTTACATAGTATTCCACTGTGCATACGTACCATTGCTGGTTTCTCAATTTTTCCATTAGGTATGTAGGTTGTTTCCATCTTTTTGCTATTGTGAAAAGAACTGTGGTGAACATGTGTGTGCATGTATTTATTCATGTTAAGGCTTTTAGTTCTCTAGGAACTATACCAAGTAGGGCTTATTTCTGTTTCTAACTTTTTAATGAAATGCCAAGTAATTTTCCATAGTGGTTGCACCATTTAGAGTCACATCAGCAACATCTGAGATTCCCAGTATCTCCACACCCTCACCAGCATAGTTCACAGAGACAATGTCCTATGTCCTATTTGCTGAACAGTGACTGGGATCTTAAAAATCTCATGAGTTGCCTTCTAAGGTGCATCAATTGGTCTCTCCCCATGCAGAGGAAATAACAGTGAAGAAAATTACAGATGAATAGAAATGTTAGTTTCAGACACATTAGCCATTCATGAAGTCCAAGACAGAGCTCACTTCCAGAGGAATGTATCCAATAACACACCCAAACCCATTGCCATTGGGTTAATTCAGACTTATACTGATTTATATAGGGTTTATGATACTATAAATTTTTACAGAAGTGCACAGTAGCATCTTTCTTCCATAAAGTA
>NW_006408563.1:13778008-13779435 GCF_000296735.1 Chrysochloris asiatica | reverse complement strand
GCTATGAGTCGGAACTGACTACACGGCATATAACAACAACAACAGCTTTGTTTCTAGTTTGTTTCTAACTGGTGTCCTGGTGTGACACTGTGGGTTAATATGAGGGAAGAGGCTCTGCCCATAAGACCCTGAGACTTGGCTATAAGACCTTGAGGTCTAGGAATGAAGGAGGAGGCCCTGCCTATAAGATCATGAGGCCTAGGTCACATACAAAGGAAACTAACAGCTTCTTCTACTTTTGTATAAAGCCACTTACCTAGGAACCGCCAATGAGAAAGTAATATGGTGGTCTCACCACTCAGCCCTATGTAATCATATATATAACTAGTATGAGAGAGTTCCCATTTGGGATCAGGGAAAGCAGAGATAGACAGTGAAAACTCCTCTGCCAAATAAAGCAAAGAAAGAGTGGTCTGCAGAAAAACTACGGAGCTTTGGATCTTGTTTAAGGTTCCAGGTGCCAGGCCTCATGTCCAATGAGAAGAAATTTACCAGTGGAAGCAAAATACAGTGATTTCTGAATTGCTGCAGCAGAGGCCAGCAGCTAGAAGTCCTCAGGCTGAAGGGTATGGCCACAGCCAAGTGGAGGCAGCGACCCAGCAGTAGAAGCTGTGGAGCAGTGCATCTTAAGGGAGAGGTGTTACTGATTTTTCATCTTTCACTTTTCATTTTTCACAATCTCTCCTCTTCACCATGCACCCTCACAGCACAGCCCAGATGCCTTCAGGTGGGCAGGAGAATACCCCCAAAAGGGTCCAGCATTGCACCCACAAATTTCCAATGGCACAGAGGGGTAAACCGCAAGTTGCTTCTGATGACATTTTGACCCTGGGAACCAGTCCCATAGTCAACATAGGTGGGACCCTTTGCACAGCAAAGGCAAGTGAACGGTGTCAATCACAATTTTATTTTGTTTTTGATTAGTGGATTCTGTCTCTGCTTTTATTTGTTTCTGTCTTTGATCCTTTGGGCCTCACTCTTCTCCCAGGGGTTGAAGCTTTCTTGCCCTACCTTACCCATGAAGAGATAGCAACTGTGCCAATATAGCCAAGCTACAAGCATACCCTGTAGTACCCCACCATTTGGATAAGCGCCAAATACAGCTGCTAGGCATTACATGTGAAAAGTGAAGCCCAGCTCCAGATCATATCCACCAGAAGACACTCAGCAAACTTAACAAAAAGCAACATACATCCATTTAAACATTAAAAACTCACATAACTGTTGAAAATTTTCAAGAAAACACAATTAAAGATCTCAACACATGTCCAAAACCAGAAAAAAATTAGCGGAGACAAATGAGCTGGAATTAGACACAGACTTTCTAGTAGAAGAGCAGGCTCTGGATCTATCTCAGAAGGAATTCAGAAGAATAATATGGAAACAAATTCAAATGCTCCAAAAAGGGGTGGAGGAAACTAAGGAAG
>NW_006408563.1:13775005-13776938 GCF_000296735.1 Chrysochloris asiatica | reverse complement strand
CAATAGGGTAACCCCAAAGAAAACTAATACTTCATAATTTAGCATGAAAATGAAGATCCAAGCAGAACAAGGAAATATTAAAACAAAGAATAAAACAACAAGAAATAGCACAAAAAACATGAATGCAACCCAAGAAGGAATGCAGAACAAAGGAACAAACAGCACCAAAAAAATTAACATAATGACAGCAGTTAATCCATACCTATCGATAATTACACTGAATGTCAATGGATTAAATGCACCAATGAAGAGACAGACAGGTGGTTGACTGGATAAGAAAACAAGACCCTTCAATATGCAGTCTGCAAGAGACACAACTTACACAAAAAGACAAAAACAGACTAAAAGTTAAAGGATGGAAAAAAATATACCAGGGTAACAACAATAAAAAAAACAAACAAACAAGTAGGAATGGCAACACTAATCTCTTATGCTGACAAAAACCAGCATAAGAGATAAAGAAGGACACGATCTCATGATTAAAGGGTCAATTGAGCAAGATGACATAACCATAATTAACATCTATTCTCCAAGTGAAATAGCACCAAGATATATAAACCAAACCCTACTAGAATTGAAGAAAGAAATAGATAAATCTACAATTATAGTGGGGGACTTTAATATGCCACTTTCGAAAGAAATAAAACAACCAGAAATAAACTCGACAAAGCTACAGAGGAACTAAACAGCATAATCAACCAAATTGATCTCATAGTGTGTACCGAACATTCAACACAACAATAGCACAATATACATTCTTTTCCCGTGCACATGAAACATTCTCCAGAATTGACCATGTGCTAGGTCACAAAGGAAGCCTCCATAAATTTACAAACATCAAAATACCACAAAGCATCTTTTAGGAACACAATGCCATAAAATTAGAAATCAACAGTAAGAAGAACAAGGAAGCAAAGTTTAATACATGGAGACTGAATAACACCTTGTTGAACTGTGACTGGATAATAGAAGAAATTAAACGTGAATTCAGAAAGTTCCTAAAAACAAAAGAGAATGAAAACACAACATACCAAAATCTTTTAGACACTGAAAAAGTGGTGCTGAGAGAACAATTTATTGCAATAAATGCTCACATCCCAAAAGAAGAAAGAATCAAAATTAACACATTAACACAACATCTCCAACAACAAGAAACAGACCAACAGAGGTAACCTACAGTCACCAAGACAAAAGTAATAATAAAGATCAGAGCAGAAATAAATGAGACAGAAAACAGAAAAACTATAGAAAAACTCAACAGGACAAGAAGCTGGTTCTTTGAAAGGATTAATAAAATTGACAAATCATTTGCAAACCTAACAAAACAAAAGAGGGAGAAAACACAAATAAAAAGCATTAGAAACCACATGGGTGATGTCACAATGGAACCAAAGGAAATCAAAAGGATAACACAGAATACTATGAAGAGTTGTACTCCAACAAATTTGAAAACTTAGAAGATATGGATACATTTTTAGAAAAACACGACATACCTACACTCACAAAAAATGAAGTAGAAGACTTGATCAGACTCATAACAATAGAAGAAATTTATCAGATTATCAAAAAACTCCCAACCAAAAGAAGTCCAGACATTCAGGGAAGAGTTGTCACCAATTTGACACAAATTATTCCAGAATATAGAGGAGGATGGAAAACTTTCTAATACATTTTATGAAACCAGCATAACCCTCATACCAAAACCAGGGAAGGACATCACTAAGAAAGAAAATTATGCACCAATATCCCTCATGAACATAGATGCAAAAATTCTCAACAAAATCCTAGCCAACAGAATCCAGCAGCACATCAAAAAAAATAATACATCATGACCAAGTGGGATTCATATCAGGATGCAAGCATGGTTCAATATTAGAAAAACAATCAATGTAATTCACCATATAAACAAGAAAACAAGAAAAAAAAACAAAAA
>NW_006408563.1:13771659-13773240 GCF_000296735.1 Chrysochloris asiatica | reverse complement strand
CATCTTTCTCCCGCAGAGCGGCTGGTAGTTTCGAACCGCTGACCTTAAGGTTCGCAGCCCGATTCGTAACCACTATGCTACCAGAGCTCAATGAGCTATCATCTCATACCAGCAATAATAGCAAAGATCAACAAAGTAGAGGACAATAAGTGTTGGCGAGGATGTGGAGAGACTGAGACCCTCCTACATTGCTGTTGGTATTGCAAAATGGTCCAACCACTCTGTAAAACAATATTGTGCTTCTTCAGAAGGTTGGAAATAGAGATACCTTATGCTCTAGCAATTCCTCTACTTGGTATTTATCCACAAGAAACATGAGCCATACCACAAGTAGATATACACATATCAATATTCATACAGCACTATTTACAATAGCAAAAGGATGGAGACAGCCAAAGTGCCCATCTATGGAAAAATGGATAAACAAACTTTGGTACATACATACAATGGAATACTATGCTACCCTGAAGAATAACAAAAAAAACAGCAAGCCACCGCATAAAATGTATGAATCTTGAGGACATTATGCTTATTGAAAATCAGTCAGTCATAATAATGGCATAGAACCATTATTGTAAAAGATTAAGAAAAAGCACCCACACTGAAAGGGGAAAAATTTTTATCTTTTTAAAATTTATTATTATTATTTTTCATTTTTATTTTTTGTTGTTTAATAGGGTGAGGGGGAGGGAGAAAGAGGAAGGTAGATCACAGGGTAGGGAATAGGCACAAAATAGTGGAACACATGGTATTGAATAGACACAGGATAGTTTGATGCTGAGGGGGCAATACACTAGAAAGGGAATGGGAAAGGAAAAATAAGGCGATGGGAGAATAGCTAGACATGTTTACATGGGCTAAATGGGACAGAGGTAAATAACGATCTAAGCCCAAACTTGGAACAACAGGGCTCATGGCTACAAAGATTGAGGCATGGTTTGAATGGGTAAAAGTGAAGAATGATGTTAAGATGCTTGGCTGTTTGTTGAATCTTGGTTTCCCTTGCCTACTATTGTCAAGTAGACACTTAAGAGTAGAGAGAAGAATAGCCAGAAACATCACCAAAGAAAGCTCATAAGCCGTCTTCAGCCTACAACTATCTGGAATAACTAAAATGGGGCTAGAATGTGCCCAGTGTAGGAGGCTCCCTGCAGATGCTTTGCACTGCACAAGACCAAAGGTGGAATCCTGATCATCATCCAGAATCATCTGAGGTGGGACATTTCCACTTGAAAGGACAAACAGAGCAGTCTGGAGCAGCTAGAAGAACAGAAGATACTTTTTGAAAGAAAGACCAGCAGAAACAATAAAAAACAATAACAGCAGTCAAATTGACTACTACAAGAACAAGCAAGTTGTTCCCCAGGGAGCCATCAAGGCAAGTGGTCAGGTGCCCTCAAGGCAAACCCCCTTCCAAGACTGAAACTCAAATGGAATACACTAGCAGGCATATGGTTCTGCTGCTGACCACATTGGTCACCCATAAAGGGAAGAGGGGTTAAAACAGCAATGAAGTTGTGACTAAGTTGAATCACATTCAATGTTGTTGTTGTTGTCAGGTGCCATCAAGTCAGAATCAAC
>NW_006408563.1:13768518-13769779 GCF_000296735.1 Chrysochloris asiatica | reverse complement strand
GTATGATGTTCTTGATGTCATCCCACAGCTCTTCTGGTCTTCCGTCTGTTCTTCAGATGATCTCTAAATTCAGGTGGGATAAATTCAAGGTCATATTTTGGATCTCATGGACTTGTTTTCATTTTCTTCAGCTTCATGTTTCTCTGCTATTCATAGGTTTTCAGTGACTAGTGATTTGGAAGTAGTTCGTCACTCTTTCTTCCTAGTCCGTCTTTGCCTGGAACACATCTGAAACCTGTCCACCATGGGTGACCCTGCTGATTATTTAAAATACCGGTGGCATAGCCCTCAGAATCACAGCAACTCAAGCCACCACTGAATGACAAACAGACTCCTGTTAATCTGGATTGAGACCTGGTTAACCAGCAGTATGATGATACCTGGGGACTCCTGGGCCCAGGGTCAGGGACATTGCCCTAGAGGACTAGAATAAAGTGTGAAGCATCCAGCTGATTCAAATAGAGGGGGAATGCACAAGAACACCCGCACTTGCAGATGGTACCCATTTGACTTGGCATCAGTGGCTGGATGATCAGAACATGACTAGAGGAAGAAAGAAAGAAGAGGGAAATAAAAAGAAGTAACCCACTGTAAGTGGATGTTCTTTACCTATGTTTGTGGATGCAGTATGACAAAGGAGCAGACAAATCTCTACAGTGAGGATCATTCCCACCCCTTTGGTACACAGGGTTGACAGGGAGTGGGAACTTAGACATTGGCTACACAAAATAGGGGGCTAAAAAGGCAAGAAGTGACTGGCTTACAAGCTTTCAGTAGGGAACCTAGCACCAGAGGATACAGGGAAAAGTAGAACCTCCAATGAATTTTTTCCAACCTGTCTGGATGGGATTAATAAAAGGTGAGGAGGAAAGGACTTCTGTGGTTCAATAGGGAATGATTGCTATCAGGTCTGACAGTGAGTGTTGGAAAGGTAAATGTAAATGTAAATGTTTGATAACAAAAGGAGGGGAGAGGCTGATTTTGCAGTTCAGGAAAGGAGATCCCTGGACATCAAGGGAGAAAAACTAAGTACAAGACCATGTCCAGAGAGGCAGTGACACTAGGTATGGAGGCAGAGGCAATGACATGGACAGAAGGAGCATCTGGGGACTCTGGAGTCAGAGAAGGAGAGTTCTCCCTCTCCTCTCTGGGTCTAAATTCCCCAGCTGCTCTATCTCTCCAAGTCATATGCAAATTCAAACTGAATAAAATGAAAACAAGTCCACAAGAGCCAAAATATGACCTTGAATATATCCCACCT
>NW_006408563.1:13766721-13768092 GCF_000296735.1 Chrysochloris asiatica | reverse complement strand
GAAGACTAGAAGAGTTGCGGGATGACATCAAGAACATCATACAGGAAGAAAGCAAAAAATCATTAAGACAAGAAGGAAAAGGTCAAAATAGATTTCAGAAGAGACACTGAAACTTATTCTGCAGCATAGAGACCCTGTATAAGGTTTCCTAGGCTTTTTAAATCTTTACAGAGCAGAAAGCCTAATTTTTCTCCTGCAGAGTAGCTGCTGGGCTCAATCGTTGCTGTGGTTCTCAATCCATTGCTTATCTTATGGAGCCACAATATGTATATAATTACATATATATACTTCCCTTGACTCAGAACCGATTTGACAGCATTTGACAATAACTGTACTTTTGTTGTGGTGTGTGGCACTGTAGGAGAAGCACTCGACCTTAAGTTCAATTTGAACACTAAGGTTGGCAATTCAAACTCACCAGTCGCTCCTTGGTAACCCTATACGTTGTCGCTATGAGTCAGAATTGATTTGATGGCACTTAACAACAACAACATATTTTTTGTGTGTATATAAATAATTTTGTGAGTATATAAATAAATATGTGAATATATATACAGTCAAGAAATCAAATGATGTATTGCATTAGACAAATCTGCTGCACAAGACCTTTTTAAAGTGTTGAAGAGCAAAGACGTCAGCTTGAGGACTAAGGTGCACCTTACCCAAGCCATGATATTTTCAATAACCTCACATGCATGTGAAAGCTGGACAGTGAATAAGGAAGATCGTAGAATTGATGCTTTTGAGTTATGGTGTTGGAGGAGAATATTGCAAGTGCCATGCACTGCTGAAAGAACCAACAGATCTGTGTTGGAAGAAGTGCAGCCAGAGTGCTGCTTGGAGGCCAGGATGGCCAAACTTTGCCTCTCATTTGGTTGGTTGGTTATGTGCTGTGTAGTCGGTTCTGACTCATAGCTACCCTGTACAGGGTTTCCAAGGCTGTAAATCTTTACAGGAGATGAAAGCCTCATCTTTCTGCCATGGAACAGCTGGTAGTTTCAAACTGCTGACCTTACGGTTCGCAGCCTGATTCGTAACCACTACGCTACCCGAGCTCCATACTTTGGACATATTGTCAGGAGGGACCAGTTGCTGGAGAAGGATATCATGTTGGTAAGGTGGGGAGTGTCAAAGAAAAAGAGGAAGACCCCCAGTGAGATGGATTGGCAAAATGGCAGCATCAATAGGCTCAAGCATGGCAATAATAGTGAGGTTGGCCAGGACCGGGCAGTATTTCATTTTGTTGTGCATAGGGTCGCTATGAGTCGGTACTGACTTGATGGCACCTAACAACAACAAATATATATATTGCTGTTCTTGAGTGTGGGTGAGTCAGTTCTGACTCATGGAGACCCTGATTAGGGTTTCTGA
>NW_006408563.1:13754034-13765341 GCF_000296735.1 Chrysochloris asiatica | reverse complement strand
TGAGGACTAGGGTGTGCCTGACCCAAGACATTGTATTTTCAATAACTTCATATGCATGTGAAAGCTGGACAGTAAATAAGGAAGACCATAGAATAATTGATGCTTATGAGTTATGGTGCTGGAGGAGAATATTGAAAGTGCCATGGGCTACCAAAAGAACCAATAGATCCATTTTGGAAGAAGTGCAATCAGAGTGCTCCTTGGAGGCCAAGGTGCCCAAACTTCGTCTCTTGTACTTAGGACTTGTTGTCAGGAGAGACCAGTTGCTGGAGAAGGATATCATGTTTGGTAAGTTGAAGGGTCAGAGAAAAATAGGAAGACCCCCACCAAGATGGATTGGCCAAGTGGCAGCATTGATGGACTCAAGTGTGGCAACAGTAGTGAGGTTGGCTCAGGATTGGGCAGTGTTTCATTCTGCTGTTCATAAGGTCACTATGAGTTGGTCCTGACTCGATGGCACCTAACACCGAACAACAACAAGGACTACAAAGGACTTCTGGTGTGGCTCTGTAGGATAAATACAAGACTGTGTAGAATAAGTGCAGGACTGCAAATGTGGTTTGAATCGCAAGGTCGGTGGCCCAAACTCATTAGTCACTCCTTGGAAATCCTATACTGAGTCTCTGTGAGTTGGCATCTACTATAGGACACTTAACAAGAAAGACTACCACAAAAAAATATAGCCAGATGGATTGGCTTCAAATGTTTTGACTCTTTCTCACTCTTATAGCATCTCTTACATCAAAACCAATTTTAGTTAATAAAAAATTACTAAAGTGCATGAAGGCTCAATGAAAATAAGAACCTGAGTGAGTTGGAGACTGTGGCAAATATTAGTGAGCATGAACATGGAAAAGGGCTTGAAAGGCTTTCTGGCAATAGTGATTGGAGGACAGCAGATCAAGCCCATTTTTCTGTTCTCCATACTATATTTTTGTGGATCTTGATATTAGTTACGGTAACATTACTCAAGACTGTACCTATAGATTCTATTATGTGAATCCTTGCCAAAGCAGCTTGGAAAACAGCTGCAGATAATTCTGGCTTGGATCCCCCGCTCAACAGCTGATGTTCAGGAGCAGGGAGACAATTGAGTGGATTTGTTCTGAGCCTTACCATCACTGCTTCCCCTTCAGCTGCTACTGCTCCCACGCTTAGCAACAAATCGGAAGACAGCTTTCTAGAAGAGGCCTCAAAGGGGGAATGATTCTACAGCTTTAGGTACTGGGGTGGGGGAAATGCGTGTTACAAAAAACTATGCAAGTATTTTAAAAAAAAAAAAATTTGCAAGCAAATAAACTCATAGGAACTTGTTATAACATGTCTGAACAGGATCTAGTTTGAGACACTAAGAAGGATAAGCCATCAGTTTGAAAAGAGTAACATGAGCTTTATTAAAATTGAAGCAAAACAAATACCAAATTTATGGTGAAACTTGGGTGGAAGAATGGTGAAATCATTGATGTTTTATGAAAAATTTATGGAGACAATGCCCCCAAAGAAATCAGCAGTTTACAAATGGATAAACTGTTTTAAGAAGGGGTGAGAGGATGTTAAAGAAAATGTTCACTGTGGTCAACCAAACATATCAATTTGTGATGGTCATTCCCTAATTGAAAAGGTCCAACAATTAACAGCAGAAGTAATAGAGATCATAGGCACAGACATTTCAATTGACTCTGATAACACAAAGAGTTGGGCAAACTTACTGCTCAGTGGGTGCCCAAACTGTTCTGCCCAGAATCACTGAAGAGAAGAGCAAATCTTTCAATGGACATTTTAAACAAGTGGGATCAAGATCCTGAATCATTCCTTGGAAGAATTGTAACAGGAGATGAAACATGGCTTTACCAGCATGATCCTGAATCCAAGGCATAATCATATCAATGACTTCCAAAAGGTGGAAGTGGTCCAGTCAAAGCAAAAGTGACCCAGTCAAGAGTAAAGGTCATGACAATGGTCTTTTGGGATGTTCAAGGCATTTTGTTTGTTGACTTTCTGAAGAGCAAAAGGATAATTACATCTGCTTATTATGAGAGTGTTTGGAGAAAGTCAGTCAAAGCTTTAACAGAAAACAGCTTGCCTCACTAGAGAATCTTTCTCCACAACAATGCTCCTTCCTGCTCATTTCTTTCCTCAAGCAAAGGCAATTTTATGAGAATTTCAATGGAAAATTATTAAGCATTTCCTGATTTGGAAATGTCTTTTGATTTCTTCTTGTTTCCTAATCTTAAAAAAATAATCTTTAAGGGAAATCCATTTTTCTTCAGTTAATAATATAAATAATGTAATAAAATAAACAAACAAACCCAATCTTGTGGTTCAAATAAACCTTGTGGTCTAGTACTTATTCTACAATGCCACACCTGGACTCTGTTGCTACTATGAGCTTAAAATAACTAGGTGCTTTTCTTAAGAAGAGCCTTCTGACAAAGATGTCGTCTAGACTTATTTTTGTTGTTTTTCTTGTTTGTTTGTTACTGATTATTTTGAACTGACCTTCAAAAGTCAGCTAGCCAGCATACCTCAGAAAACCCACAGGCTCCCTCTCCATCCCCTTCCCTTCACAGCATGCTCCCAGGAAGATCATTCACTCAGACTCAGTCCTGGAAATACCCATAGATTAAGTTATTAAATGACTCAAACTTTACAAATAACAAAATAATGTTAAAGAATCTGAACATTGTCTTGTGGTTGGTAAAGCAAGATTTGTAAATGACAACCAATCAGACTTATCTTTTAGTAAGCTCCTGGATCCTCTGCATTTAAGCTCTGTGTAAAATTCCTTTTGCTGCAGTGAATCCTCATGAAGCACTGCCTGATTCTGGATTATTGATTTCACTAAATTCTTTCTAACTCTAAAAGAAGATCCAGTTTTCTTTTTGACACTACCCTTGAATTGTGAGATGGTCCATTGTTGTGATGGAAAAAAAAATTCCTCAGCACAACTTTCCTGACCTTTTTCTCACCAATGCAGTTTTCAATTTTCTTAAAACTTCTTCATAATAAGCCTTCTGATCATCCTGTATCTTTGTAAATAATCTAAAAAGATTACCCTTTAGGCATCCCCCAAAAAACAGTCACCATAACTTTCTGGCCAGACCTCTCTGTTTGAATTGAACTGGCAAAGTAAATTGCGGAACTGTAAAATAAGCACTGAACACCTCACTATCAGGTTGTTTTTGTTGTTTAGAGCCATTGAGTCAGTTCCAACTCATAGTGACCCTGTATATGGTTTCTGAGGAATGGATGGTGAGCTTGAACCACTAACCTTACAGTTTAAGCCAACCTTGCAGTCCAGTGCACTAACCCTGCAGCACCACACCAGGACTCCACAACATAAGCGATGTTAATCCACCAGTCACTCCTCAGAAACTCTACAGGATTGTTGTGAGTTGTAGCTGACTCAGCACCACTTAACAACAGCAATAGCAGATGCCCAAAGAAGCTACTCTTTCAATAAAACCTTTTGTGGAAGGTACCTTATCAAGACTAAGGCAAGTGTACTACTGAGAGAGAACTTGTCTACAGATATCCACTGATCTCAGAGATATGTTTAAACATGTTTTGTTTGGAATAAATGGTACAAGAATGATCTAGAACCCTATTTGAAATACTTTTTGACTTACCCACATAGACTGAGGAAACTGAAGGAAAAATTCAATCCTCAACTTGAAATATTGAAGGATTCTATGGGCAAAAATTGAATTATGCAGAAAGCATCAAAAGAAGGTGGAAAGAAGTCACTGTACCAAAAAGAGTCACAGTACCAAAAAGAAATGGCCAATGTTCAACCATTTCAAGAGGTAGCATACAATTAAGAGCCAATGATATTGAAGGAATAAGTCCAAGGTATATTGAAGGCATTGGCAAAGAACAAAGCATCAGGAATTGATCGAATACGAATTGAAATCTTTTAACAAACAGATGTGTCACTGGTGGCACTCACTCATCTATGCCAAGAGATGTAGAAGACAACTACCTAGCTAATTGACTGGAAGAGATCCATATTTGTGTCCATTCCAAAGAGAGATGGCCCAATGGAATGTAGAAATCATCAAACAATATCATTAATATCACATACAAGAAAATTTTGCTAAAGACAATCCCCAAATAGCTGCAAACACACATTGACCGAGAACTTCCAGAGGTTCAAGCTGGATTCTGACAAGAATGTGGAATGATGTCAAATAGATCATGGCTGAAGGCAGAGAATACCAGAAAGATGTTTATCTGTACTTTATTCATTATGCAGACTCTTTTGATTGTATGGATCATGACAAGCTATGGATAGCATTATGGGGAATGAGTATTCCAGAACACTTAGTTGTGCTCATGAGGAACCTGCATATAGACAAGAAGCAGTTGTTCAAACAGAACAAGGGAACACTGAAGGGTTTAAATTAGGAAAGGTATTCATAAAGGTGGAAATCTTTCACCATACATGAATAATCAATCTGTATGCTGAACACATAATTTGAGGAGCTGATCTATGTGAAGAAAACCAAGGCATCAGGATTGAAGTAAGACTCATTAACAACCTGCAATATGATGGCAATGCAATCTTGCTTGGCCAAAAGTGAAGAGGACTTAAAATATTGATGAAAATCAAAGACCACAGCCTTCAGTATGGGTTGTACCTCAATGTAAAGAAGACAAAAATCCTCATCAATGAACCAATAAACAAGAGCCATATAAATGGAGAAAAGATTGAAATTGTCAAAGACTTCATATTGCTCATATCAACCATTAGCACTCATGGAAGCAGCAGCCAAGAAATTAACGATGTATCGAATTAGGCAAATCTGCTGCACAAAATCTCTTAAAGTGTTCAAGAGCAAAGATAAGCAGAGATGTAAGTCTGAGAACTAAGGTGTGCCTGACCTAAGCCATGATGTTTTCAATAACCTCATATGCATATGAAAGTTGGACAGTGAATAAGGAAGACTGTAAAGGCACTGTTGCATTTGAGTTATGGTGTTGGAGGAGAATATTAAAAATACCATAAACTGCCAAAGAATAAACCAATCTGTGTTGAAAGTACAGCATGGATACTTCTTGGAAACCAAGATGACCAGACTTCATCTCCCATACTTTGCACATGTTGTTAGGAGGGACTAGTCCCTGGAGAAGGATATTTTTTGGTAAAGTGGAGGCGAAGAGGAAGACCCTCCCCCCTCCCCCCCACACACTAGATGTGTTGGCACAGTGGCAGCAGCAATGGGCTCAGACATAGAAATGATATATGTGAGGTTGGTGCAGGACTGGGTAGTGTTTCCTTCTGTTGTGCATAGGGTTGCCATGAATTGGACTGACACAATGGCACCTAACAACAAATAACAAATAGTAACAACAACAATCATACTGTTGTAAGCTTCACATCATATTTTAACCTTCATAAGTGTGTGTTATACTTTCATTTCCTAACCCTTTTTATAGTTTTTTTGTTTTGTTTTATTTATGTTTTTATTGTGAATTGAGTGAAAGTTTACAGGGCAGATCATCAGTTTTATATTTAACAAATCAAATACTTTGTTTCATTACAATGATTATAATCACCTCGATATTTCTCTCTATTCATTTTATCATTTTAGCTCTTTTTTTTTTTTTTTTTTGAACACTTAGGCATATATAATAATTCACACCAAGAAAGGGCACATTCTGCAAGTCTGCCTCCTGGCCGCCAGCTCTCAGTCCCTCTTATTTCTTTGTGTTAGGTGTCAGCTTTCTCTACTCTGCTTATTCATAAATTTATTTATCAAAATTTTTGTTAATGTCTCTATTCTTATTTCCTATTCTCTTTGTCTTTGTTATTTAATATGTTTCTGTAATGTTAGTGTAGTTTTCAGAGAAAACAGAGGTATGTATATGCTTAAGAACCAGTACATTTATTGTCTTCAAAAGTTCTATTACTAGGTGAAAGAGTTAACAGATACACAGGGAATTCAGACTAGCAAATACAAACTAATGGATGTCTGGCATATGCACATGCATATGTGGGTATACACATGCCATTAGGAAAAAGCTTGTGTTTGATCACAACTATACATTGCCTTCCTTGGTTTACTTCTTCAACTTCAGGAGATTATTGCTGATTCGAGTCTCACTTGGTTCTAATGGGACTGGCTACCCCCTAGTCTCATAGAACAGCAGACACTCAAGTATGGTGCACAGTACTTTAAACTTCTCTGGCAACAGAGATTGGATCAAAGATGTGAATGTGACACCAGTAGAGCTAATGAGAAATCAAAAATGTTATTGAAACTTCCAGAAGGTCCATGTCTGTGTTCCTTCTAACCAGATTGAGAGAATTTACAGACTGGAGCAACCAGTGACACTGATACGCAGTAAGGTAAATCATTTTAAATGGACTCAACATTGAAAGGAAATAACAGTCCACACAAGGAACTAGAAGCTCCATAAGTCTGGAGCCACATACTCCAAAAATTTCTAAGTCCTATTCTTTCTAATCTGTTCAGTTGTTTCTTAACTACATATCCATGAATATGGTAATACATTGTTGTTGTTGTCAGGTGCCTTGAAGTCAGAACCGACTCATAGCGACCCCATTCACAGCAGAACAAAATAATGTCCGATCCTGGGCCAACCTCACTACCGCTGCCACACTTGACGTCATCAATGATGCCACCTGGCTGATCCATCTCGTTGGGGGTCTTCCTCTTTTTCTCTGACCCTCCACCCTACCCAGCATGACATCCTTCTCCAGCGACTGTTCTCTCCTGACAATGTGTCCAAAGTATAAGAGACGAAGCTTAGCCATCTTGGCCTCCAAGGAGCACTCTGGTTGTATTTCTTCCAAAACACATCTATTGGTTCTTTTGGTAATACACAGCACTTTCAGTATTCTCCTTCACCACCACAACTCAAAGGCATCAATTCTTCTATGATCTTCCTTATTCACTGTCCAGCTTTCGCCTCCATATGAGGTTATTGAAAATACCATGGTTTGGGTCAGGCGCACCTTAGTCCTCAAGCTGAAATCTCTGCTCTTCAGTACATACAAGGGGCAAAAGTATGAAAATTTACTAGATATTACCAAACACCTTGAGGGACTGAGTTGTTGGAAATGAGGGCTCAGGACCATAGTCTTGGGGGACATCATGGTCAATTGGCATTACATAGTCCACAAAGGCAATAGTCTTCATTCTATTCTGGTAGCATAGTAGTTACAAGTCAGGCTGCTAGCCTCAAGGTCAGCAGCTTAAAACTACCAATCTTTCTGTGGGAGAAAGATGGGACTTTCTGTTCCCATAAAGATGTACAGCCTCAGAAATTCTATACAGTGTCATTATGAGTCAAACCAACCTCACGGCACACAATCACCACCATTACTGTGAGTAGCAAATGGAATTGTAAAAGCTCGAGTGACCATCTAAGGTGTAACTAATGGTCTCTTCCTGTCTGGAGAAAAGAAGAGTGATGAAAATTAATGAAAAAATTAGTCCACTAGATTAATAGGTCCCATGAACATCAGTCTCTATGACACCCAACTGCTCTGAAAGGAATCAGATTAGAAAGCACTGGATAGAGTGGGAGAAAATGTAGAACAAAACTCAAATTCATAAAAACACTAGGCTTACTATTCATATGGAGACTTGTGAAACCCTGAGACTACCACCTTTGGTCTTCCTTCATATCTGGAAGTGAACTCATCCCCTTTGCTCAATTTTAGCCAAGCAATGTATAGGTATTTAGAGGGGGTAGCCCATCACTAGTGAGGTACACATGCTATAGAAGAGTTCTCCAATGGAGATTGAAAAGGCAGAATTTACCTAAGGATAAAATTCCAAAGGGTTGGAAAATAAGGAGGAATGAAAACAAAAAACACCGGGAAGAAAGGGATAAGAAATGTTACATAGAAGGGGTTGCAATCAGTGATGTGAAATGAAGCATACAATAAGTTAAATGTAAAACTTATGATCTGCTCCATAAACCTGCATTCAATTCACAACAAAAACTTAACAAAAGAAATATACATTTTATTAAATCAACAAGGGTTGAGATTAATTTGTTTCCACTTCTTTATTTTTCATAGCAATGTATGAGTAATTTTAGCCACATAGTAAATATTCTTTATGAAAGAGTTACTATTTAAGTATTATGCTTTTAAACATATATTCTTATAGAGCTTAGAAGTTTTGCTTTCACAAATATTATCACCTGGCTTTCATAATATTCCCATAAAGTAGATGCTTTTGTTTTAGGTGCCATCAAGTTAGCAAACCAGAATAAAACAGGAGGGCAGAAAGGCTGTATTGTATTTGACAAGTTAGGAAAATGTGGTTTAAATCTGTTAACTGATTTACTTCATAAACAGTGGTTTACTCGTAAGACAGAGCAGGGACATAGACGTTTCCAGTTGAAATCTAGAGTTCATTTATGTTTGTTGCAAATAATATATTTATTATTATTATTTTCTTCAATGGACATTTATATCTCTCAGTCATCAAAAATCAGTTTTATAATAATAGTATTACATCATACAGTTGAAAGTTGGTCTTCTGTCATTTTCTGCTCTCTGGGACCTGATACCCATATTCAGAAGCTGTACAGTCCCTGGCAGTGTACATAATTAATGATCATGCATTTCACTATCAAAATTATATGAATGCATTATTCTCCCTTCTGATTTTTTTTTAAACAGCTAAATATTGTAATGGATGTTAATTTTTTTTTTTTTTTTCATTTCTAGTAATTTCATCTTAACTTGTGAATACCTATATTTACTACTCAGGTTAAAAACTTAGTGTTGTCCATCTAGAATCTCGCAGCCACAATCTGCTATTTAAATGTCATCGATTCAGGATTTGAGTTTAGTCTGGTAGATATTCTTATTTCTAATACCTTTCTCTTTTCCGCCCTTGGGGCAATCTGTTGGGGGTTGTGGAGTAATGTTTCTTATCATCCTTATAAGGAGAGTGAAGTGGTGATAGGATGGGGGAGGCCGGAGGGTTGATCTGAGCAGGGACCTTAGGTTCTTGTTGACTTCTGCCTTATCTATCAGGCCTATGGGCATGGTGTGCTGGCATCTCCTTTTGATGTCCATTGTCCCTGTCATGCTAATCTGACACACTTTGGTCCACCTTGTTCCCTTCTCAGCTGTCTCCTGTCTTCCCCAGCTTCCTCAGAACATCTTTGCCTGAATGTGGGAGAAGACTACAGGAGTCGGCCTTTGGAGTAATTTGGAAATCCTTGTGCAACTTTGAGGCTACTTTCAGGTCTACATATTAAAAATCAAAAGCTCTAAAGAATTTAGTTTTTAAACTACAGTGCTATGTTTGTTGTAAAGAGCCCTGGTTGTGTAGTGGATTAACATTGTGCTGTTAACCACAAGGTTGAAAGTTCAAGTCCACCAGTCACTTAGAAGGAGAAAAATGAGATTGTCTGCTCCCACAGAGATTCACAGTCTCCAAGACCCTATGGAGCAACTCTACTCGGTCCTATAAGGTTGACAACAATTGGAATTCACTTAATGGTAGAGGTGCTGTAAGATGAACACTGAACTGCTAGCTCTACCAACTGCTCCTCAGAAATCTTATGCAGGATGGCTATGACTTGAAACAGACTCGATGGCACTTAACAACAGTATATATATATATAGTGTGTGTGTGTTTCTGTATATGTGTGCGTATAGACAAAAGAGCTCTGGTAGCATAGTGGTTACGAATTGGGCTGCGAACCGCAAAGTCAGCAGTTCGAAACTACCAGCGGTTCCGTGGGAGAAAGCTGAGGCGTTCTGCTCCCGTAAAGATTTACAGCCTCGGAAACCCTGTACAGGGTCGCTATGAGTTGGAACCGACTCCATTACCGGAGCAGAAAGCCTCTTCTTTCTTCCGCAGAACAGCTAGTTGGTAGTTTTTGAACTGCTGACGTAACTACTAGGCTACCAGAGCTCTCTCTCTCTTTGTGTATATATATATATATAAAACCTTATTTTGAGATGAATGTTCCCACTTCTATCCCTGCATGAGGTTCATTTATGACCTCACAGACATTTATGGCTAATTTTAAAAAATTTTAATAAGTTGAAAAGTTTGTATATGTAAACAGCTGAATTATCTATTGCATAACAATTTGGTGAAGGTTATTCATTGACAGCAGACTTTTTAAGTTCTTTATATATATAACTAATTTTAATGCACTGTATTCATTAAGAGTCTATGTGGAATATTGCAGTGAAATTGAGAAATAGAATATTGAATGATAAACTCAAACTTCCTTCACCAAATATTTCTTATTATCTGATGTTTGATAGTATAAAATATTTTCATTGAAAACATACTAAGAAAGATAGTTTAGACTTATACATGGCGTATGGGTATGGGGGTGAGAATGTTTATTTCAATATAGTCCTTTTCCTGCAAATATTGATGCTTTCTTATCCCCCCGTCTTCTTAGCTGCAAACCAGGAATCATGAATATATTGTTGTTGTTGTTAAGTGTCATCAAGTCGATTCTGACTCATCGCGACCCTGTATAGGGTTCCCAAGGAGCTGCTGGTGAGTTTGAACTGCCAACTTTGTGGTTCAAAGCGACATTATGGTTGAGTGCTTATCCTACAGTACCACACCCGGACTACATAGTCGACATTAATCAGTAATGGTTTTATTATAAATACTTGTGCAGATGTCATGAAATGGGACATGATACTTCACGATGCTTTAAGAATTCAGAGGAGATAGTTTCATAGGATTTAAACAGAATTAGCTGTTTCATTATGCCTTGCGAAGCATTATGCACTTGGAATGCTGAGGTATGTGGTGGGAAAATTAACCCCAAGAACAGCAGGAAAGATGGTTTTACAGCAGATATCAATGAAAAAGCCATTTGCCATTACTTACTTTAATGAACCTAAAAAGTAATATCTTGGGCTTTTATCCAAAAAAAAAAGAAGGCTCTACTAGGAAATTACAAAAAAATTACAAAAGCATCAAATCTAGGGGAAATTGCTCTGAATACATTTCAAGTCAAACTGTTATGATTTAGCTTAGATCTACATTAATATTCCATATTAGTTGAAGACCACAGTGATACCTTCCATAAATTAGAAATAGAATAACTTTATGTAAGGTGCCCAGTAAAGTCAGATTCATGTGAGAAAATGGAATCATTCAAAGAAATATCTAAGCTTTAATGATATTGCCATATAGACTTGGAAAGACCTGTCTTCTTTTATTAATCTGTCAAAAAATTTTTCAATTTGCTGATTAAAAATTAATTAAGTACCTGGTCAGCAGTTTGAAACTACCAGCTGTTCTGCGGTAGAAAGATGAGACATTCTGCTCC
>NW_006408563.1:13746174-13753561 GCF_000296735.1 Chrysochloris asiatica | reverse complement strand
AAAGTACCATGGGCTTCCAAAAGAACCAACAGATCTATGTTGGAAGAAGTGCAGCCAGAGTGCTCCTTGGAGGCCAGGATGGACAAATTTCATCTCTCATACTCTGGACGTATTGTCAGGAGGGACTAGTCACTAGAGAAGGATATCATGTTTGGTTAGGTGAAGGATCAGAGAAAAAGAGGAAGACCCCCAGCGAGATGGATTGGCAAAGTGGCAGCATCAATGGGCTCAAGTGTGGTAACAATTGTGAGGTTGGCCCAGAACCATGTGGTGTTTCATTTTGCTGTGCATAGGGTTGCTATGAGTCGGTACCAACTTGATGGCACCTAACAGCAACATGTTCCAATGTGACATTGTAGGATAAGTACTGGATTGCTATCCATATGTAGGTGACTCAAACTCCTCAGAAACCAATACAGTGTCACTATGAGCTAGAAGTGACTCAACAGCACTTAACAACAACAGCTATGCACTTGTCACTCTGCTATGCCATTACTATTTTAAATCTCAACATGTTCACCCATTGTGAACAGTCTCCAATGTTGATTCCATACTAAGACAGAGTACGAAGAAAGACTTGACTATCTGCTTCCAGAAATTAATGTAGACCTTATGGACCTCAACTCACTTACTTTGGGTGTATCATCAGAAAAACCAACTGCTGGAGAAGGATATTATATTTGGTAAATTAGAGAGTCAGCAAAAATGAGGGAAATCCTCAAAGGCAGATGGACAAAATAATGGACTCATACCAAGGGCCATTCAGATGGCAGCAGGATAAGGTGATATTTCATTGCTTTACCTGGGGTCACCTTGAGCAGGAGCTGATTCAGCAGCAACTAAGAACATCCACTACTATAGCTACTAATTGCTCCCGATGCAAACACCTCAATTTGAGTTATATCCTAAAATCTCTTGACATGAGCTAAGGGATAGAGAACAATGGTCAAGTTGTGATATGTTAAGACTTGGAAGTTGAGTAGTCATGTTTCCTGCCAAATGGACTGAGATACTGAAATCAGTGTTCAGAGCAGAAATCTGAATACAGTAGAGATGTGAAGGAATGTAATGCTGCATTTTCAGCTGACAACATCCTTGCCCTTCTCAGAGTTACCATATTTTTACACAAATAATGCATATATTATGTTTTTTTGCAAACGTCCTAACTCCTCATGCATTAATTTTCTGAGTGTGCTATGGGCATTACATGTGAACAGTATAGTAGCTATATACTGTAAATATTGTAATTATGTAGTCTACTTTCCTTCAAATAAATTACTCTCTATCATCTTTCCATTCATTATTATCAATTATAACCAATACACAAATGAATCAGTGAACATTTGAGAACTTGCTTGATGCTCACCACTTTTGAAAACATTAGGGAAAATCAGTAGGTTTAGATACAATACATGAAGATGTCACTTAATCTCATTCTAACTACTATAATCTAGCACACATTAACCTAGTGGCAACTATGTACACTACTAGGATTTGGGGACAAGGAGCTCTATTAGTGTAGTGGTTATGAATCGCGCTGCAAACCTCAAGGCCAGCAGTTCGAAACTATCATCTGTTCCGTGGGAGAAAGATGAGGCTTTCTGCTCCTGTAAAGGTCTATAGCCTGGAAACCCAGTACAGAGTCGTTATGAGTTGAAACTGACTCCATGGCACATAACCACCACCAGTATTTTGGGACACTAAGGTGCATAAGACATGTTCTTTGGATAAAGACCAAAGTGTAGTAAAAAATGCTCTTTGCTATTGAGTCAATTCAGACTCACAGTGACCCTATAGGTTGTAATCTTTTCAGAAACAAATTGCCATATCTTTCTCTAAAAGAGCAAATGGTAGACTTGAAACATTAACTTGCTTGTTAGCAGCTGAATGTTCAACCACTCTGTCTTCAGAGATAAATAAACCAGGAAGCTAAAAAAACACTGAAGACAAGAAAAACAGATATATTGAACAATGGCATACTGGTTATTAACTGCGTCTATTCTCTTTTGAAGTGTTGAAGAGCAAAGATGTCAGCTTGAGGACTAAGGTGCACCTGACCCAAGCCATGGTATTTTCAATAACCTCATATGGATATCAAAGCTGGACAATGAATAAGGAAGATTGTAGAAAAATTAATGCTTTTGAGTTATGGTGTTGGAGAAGAATATTGGAAGTGCCATGGGCTGCCAAAAGAACCAATAGATCCGTTTTGGAAGAAGTGCATCCAGAGTGCTCCTTGGAGGCCATGATGGCCAAACTTATTCTCTCATACTTCAGACATATTGTCAGGAGGGAGCAGTCAATGGAGAAGGATATCATGTTTGGTAAGGTGGAGGGTCAGAGAAGAGGAAGACCCCAATAAGATGGATTGGCCAAGTGGCAGCATAGATGGACTCAAGCGTGGCAACAATAGTGAGGTTGGCCCAGGATCTGGCAGTGTTTCATTCTGCTGTGCATAAGGTCACTATGGGTCAGTACTGACTCTATGGCACCTAACAACAACAACAACAATTCCTTTTAGCTCTAGCCTACTATTAATGAATTGGACTCTTGGTGTGGCATATTGGGTTATTGTACTGGACTGTATTATACTGGACAGCAAGGTGGTTTGAACTGCAACGTCAGTGGTTCAACCTTACCAGCTGCTTCTTGGAAACCGTATACACAGGGCCGCTATGAGTCAGAACTGACTCAATAGCCCTTAACAACAACAACTACAACAACTCTTAATGAATTAACTTACCATGTGGTCACTGTGAAGTGCCATCGATATGGTTCAACTTATAGTGACTCAGTATAAGGTTTCCAAGGAGTGGCTGCTGGGTTTGAACCACTGACCTTACAGTGAACAATCCAGTGTTTATCCTATAGCACCATACTAGGACTCCTAGCTTACTATATACTAATATAAACACATATATGGTTGTAGTGGTTGTGTGCCGTGGAGTTGGTTCCAACTCATGGAGACCCTACATAGGGTTCCAAGGCTTAAATCTTTAAGGGAGCAGAATGCCTCATCTTTAAAGCGCAGAATGGTAGACAGTTTCAAACAGCTGACCTTGAGGTTAGCAGCCTGACTCATAAGAGAGAGAATCCTGGTGTAGTGCCATAGGAAAAGCACTAGACCTCAAGGTCAGTTTGAACTGCAAGGTCAGTGGTTCAAATTCACCAACCACTCCTTGGAAGCCCTATATCAGGTAGCTATGAGTGGGAACAGACTCACCAGCACTTAACAACAGTATGTGCAGCATATATATATAATGGAGTCCTGGTATGGCATTGTGGGCTAATGTACTGGACTGCAAGGTTGGTGGTTTGATTTCACCAGTCACTCCTCAGAAATCCTATACAGAGTTATTATGAGTTCTAACAGCACTTAGTGATAACAACAATATATATAATATGTAAGAGTCCTGATGTGGCTGTGTGACGCTGTAGGATAAGCACTGGACTGTAAGGTCAGTTTGAACCTCAAGGAAGGTGGTTAAAACCCACTAGTCAATATCATTGGACCAACAAACAATATTCACATAAATTCTATACAGAGTGGCTATGAGTGAGAACCAAACTGATGACACTTAACAACAACAACAAATATATAACATATGGGGAGTGCAACAGCTCTGTATGATAAACTTTAGACTGTGAACCACAGGGAGGGAGTTAAAACCCACCAGCCATTCTATAGAAGAAACCTGAGGGTTTTTGCTCCCAAAAAGGTTTATAGCTTTGGAAACCCTACACAGGGTCACCATGAGTCAGAACTGACTTCACAACACTTACCAACAACAACATATAATATATATATTACTGTTGTTTATATATGTTTTTGTTAAGTGCCATCCAGTCAGTTCCGACCCATAGCAACCCTGTATAGGGTTTTCTAGGAATGGTTGGTGAGCTTGAACTGCTGATCTTGCTGCTCAAACCAACTTTGGAGTCCAATACATTAACCCACAGTGCGCCAACCCACAACAGCCCTCCAGGACTCTCTCCAACTTCCTAGTCTTTCTTAGTCTGGAAGCTCCACTGAAACCTGTCTACCATGGCTGACCTGGCTAGTATTTAAAATACCAGTGACATAGCTTGTAGCATCACAGCTACATGAAGCCACTACAGTATGACAAACTGACAGATGAGTAGTGATTTTATATAAATACACACACACACACACACACATATATATATATATATACACACACAAATATACCTGTATATATGTATGTGTATATACACATTAGGTCTGATATTGGTTATACATGCAATCAAGATGCGTTGATAATTGCTGGTGATTGAAATGCAAAGGTTGGAAACAAAGAGGAATTGACTCATAGATAGGAAAATATAGCCCTTGTGATAGTAATGATATTGGAGACCACATGATACAATTTTGCAAGACCAATGACACATTCATTGCACATACCTTTTAAACAGCATAAAAGGCAACTGGCCCTCACCAGATGGAATATGCAGGAATCAAATTGACTACATCTGTGGGAAAAGACAATGGAAAAGTTATACATCATAAGCCAAAACAAGGCCAGGGACAGACTGGGGAACAAACCATCAAATTCTCATACGATTTAATGACAGAGACCAGAAATGCTGTGGGATGACATCAAGAAATCATACATCAATAAAGGAAAAAAATCTTTAAAAATATGGGATAGGAAGAAAAGACAAAATGAATGTCTGAAGAGACTCTAAAACTTACTCTTTTTTATTTTAAAGTATATGATTCATTGGCATTTATTACATTCACAACGTTATACAACCATTACTACTATCTACTTTCAAAATATTTTCATCTCCTGCACCACTTTTTTTTTTTTTTTTAAGTTTTGAAGTTTTTATTTTGAATTGAGTGATAGTTTACATGGAGGAACAATAGTTTTACAATCATCCTATCATATTTCATTTCATTGCAATGATTACAATATCCTGCATGCTTCATCATTCAACAGTATTTGCTTTTATTCCCTCTGTTTTTTTTTTTTTTTTTATATGTGCTGCAAAACACTCAGGAATATACAATCATTCAAACAGCCAAGCGCACAGCCTGCAAGCCTGCCCCAGGAACCAGTACACATCTTCTCTCCCTCCATGAATCTAGAGTCCTCAGCTGATCTGTCTTCCATGTTATCATCTCTGCCTCCATCTCTGGTGTCACCGCTACTCTAAGTGGGGCCCCACACTCTGCTCCCACTCTTCTCCCTTAATGGTCCCAGGGTCCTCTGCTCTGGGACTGTAAGATTAACCACTCACCCCTTTTTTGCTACAAAATTTCTACCTTTACAATTGTGGCAATAACAGTTAGTCATGATACCAATTACTCTCTATTGAATCATAAGAGTCTTTTCCCCATTTCCTTTCACCAGACCTGTCTAGACAAGATGAAAACTACTCAGTGGGGAGTCTACCTTTCCCTGCACCCTCTGAATCTAAACTCCTTCTTGAAAACTTGTAAGCCAATCACTTCATGCTTTTACAGCCTCCCCCCCAACTCAGGTTGTTGTTGTTGTTGTTGTTGTTGTTAAGTGCTGTTGAGTTGGTTCTGACCCACAGCGACCCTGTATAGGGTTTCCGAGGAGTAACTGGTGAGTTTGAACCACGACCTTGCAGTTCAAATGGCTTTGCAGTCTGGCGCTTTAACTCACAGCGCCACACCAGGACTCCCCATTTAGGTAGCCAATGTCTAAGTTGCCCATCCCTATCAACCCTGTATATAGAGGGGATGGGAATGATCCTTGCTGTAAAGATTTGAAACTTACTCTTGTGAGTAGAGAATCTAAAGTGAATGGAAGACATGGGGAGGTAAAAGAACTGCACAGAAAATTTCAAAGGGCAACTTGAGAAGACACAGGGAAGTACTATAATGAAATGCACAAGAGCCTGGAGTTAGAAAACCAAAAGGGAAGAACATGCTCAGCATTTCTCAAGTTGAAAGAATTGTAGAAAAATTCCAGCCTTAATTTAAAACATTGAAGGATTTTAAGGGCACAATACTAGCTAATGTATCAAAAGAAGATGGAAGGAAGAATCACTGTACCAAAAAGAAATGCTCAGTGTTCAACCATATCAAGACAGCATATCATCAAGAACCAATTGTACTGAAGGTAGAAATCTAGGTTGTACTGAAGGCGTTGGCTATAAACAAAGCCAAAGGAATTAATGGAATACAAATGGGAATCTTTTAACAAACTCATGCAGCACTGGAGGCACTCACTCATCTATGCAAAGAAATTTGGTGACAGCTACATGGCCAAGTGATTGGAGGAGATTCATATCTGTGCCCATTCCAAAGAGAAGTGATCAAATGGAATACAGAAATTATTGAATACTATAATTAATATCACAGCACGTAAATTTTTGCTTAAGGTGATTTTAAAAAGTTGTATGAGTATATTGACAGAGACCTGCCAGAAATTTAAGGTAAATTCAGAAGAGGCCATAGAATATATCATTCCTCATATCAGATGGATCTTGACTAAAAGCATACACTAAAAGAAAGATGTTTACTTGTCCTTTATTGACTATGCAAAAACTTTACACTGACTGGATCATGTCAAACTATGGATAACATTTCAAAGAATGTTCATGCCAGAACACTTACTTGTGTTCATGAGGAACCTATATGTTGACTAAGAGAACAAGAAGATACTGAATGGCTTAAAATCAGTAAAGGTGTGTGCCATGGTTGTATTGCTTCATCATACTATTTCAATCTGTATGCTGAGCAAATAATCCAAGAACCTGGATTACATGAAGAAGAATGTGGCATCAGGATTGGAAGGAGACTCATTAACAACCTGTGACATACCGATGATACATCCTTGCTTGCTGGAAGTGAAGAGGATGCAAAATATACCAAAGAAGGTCAAAGACTAAAGTGTTCAGTATGAATTGTACCTCAATGTTAAGAAAATGCAGATTTTCACAACTGAACCAATAATAAAATCATAATAATAACATCATTCTCCACAATGTTGTCCATAGCTTATCTGATCCGCACAATCAAAAGACTTTGCATAGTCAATAAAGCACAGTTGAATATCTTTTTAGTATTCTCTGCTTTCATCCAAGATCATCTGACATCAATAATATCCCTCATTCCACATCCTTTTCTGAATCCAGTTTGAATCTCTGGAAGTTTTCTGTCAATATATGGTTGCAGTAGTTTTTGTATTATCTTTAGCAGAACTTTACTTGCATGTGGTATTAATCATATTGCCTGATAATTTCCACATTTGTTGGATCATTTCTCTTTGGAATGGGCACAAATATGGATCACTTCTAGTCAGTTGGCCAGGTAGCTGTATTCCAAATTTATTGGCATATAAAACTGAATGCCTCCATTGCTGCATCAGTTTGTTAAAAGATTTCAATT
>NW_006408563.1:13733923-13745692 GCF_000296735.1 Chrysochloris asiatica | reverse complement strand
ATTCTGCTCCCGTAAAGATTTACAGCCTTGGAAACCCTGTACAGGGTCGCTATGGGTCGGAACCGACTCGACGGCACTTAACAACAACAACAACAATGCTCCCTTTGGTTTTCTATTGCCTGCCCCGTAACCCATGTCAATGCATGTCTACCCTCTAGTGCATGTACTAAAATTACATTTTGCTACTTATCGAAAGTCATATAGTAAAACTGAAGTTCTTTGCTTATAGTCACAGTTTCTTTAGTATGTGAGATCTCATAGAAGTCCTAAGGAAGAATGGGCATTCACAGCTTTCCTTGTATATTATTGCTCTTTAGTGTACTTCAACATGTTTTCAAATGATGGAGAGAGAACTCATTCCTTCCATTCTTAAGACCTCTCTCTTCCATCATATTTTGATGCCTTCTGCACCATTCAATATTTTGCCCTTAGAATCCTTCAATATTTTAAATTGAGGCATGATTTTTTTTTTTCTTCAGTTCCCTCAGCTTCAGAAATGGTAAGCATGTTCTTCTCTTTTGTTTTTCTAATACCAGGTCATTACACATTTCTTAATAATATTTGACCTTGTCCTCTTGAGTTGACCTTTGAAATTTTCTATTTAGCTCTTTTACCTGTTCGTTTCTTCCATATTCTTTAGCATCTCTATGCTGGAGAGCAAGTTTCAGAGTCTCTTTTGACATCTATTTTGGTCTTTCCCTTCTTATTTTCTTCATGACTTTTTGCTTTTTTCCTGTATGATGTTCTTTATGCCATCCCATAACTCTTCATGTCTTTGATCTTTAGTGTCTAATTTATGAAATCTGTTTTTGAGATGGCCTCTAAATTCAGGTGGGATATGTTCAAGACCATATTTTGGCTCTTGTGTACTTGTTTTAATTTTCTTCAGCTCCAGCCTGAACTAACATATGAGCAATTAATGTTCTATTACACAGTCTGCCCCTGGCCTTGTTTTGGCTGATGATATGGAGCTTTACTACTATCTCTTTTCACAAATGTGGTCAATTTAATTTCTGTGTGTATGTATATAGCTTTTATATAGTTTTAAAAAAGTATTTGCAATGAACAAATTATCAGTCTTGCAAAAGTCTATCATATGATCTCCAGCATCATTTCTATTACCAAGGTCATCTTTTCCAATTACTGATCCTTTCTCTTAGTTTCCAACCTTTGCATTCTAATCACCAGCAATTATCAATACATCTTGATTGCATGTTTGATCAATTTCTGACTGAGCAAATTGGTAGAATTCATCAATTTCATCATCACTGCTTATAGTGGTTGTTGAGTAAATTTGAATAATAGTGGTTTTAACTGGTCTTCCTTATAGGTGTATGGATATGTTCATATCACAGGCAGTGTTGCATTTCAAGACAATTCTTATATGTTATTTTTTGTGTGATGAAAGTAAGTGAAGCCATTCATCTTCAATTTTTTATTCCTGGCATAGTAAACCTTGTGATTTATGGTTCCAAATTGCCAATTCCAGTTCATTTCAGCTCACTAATGCCTACGATACTGATGTTTATGCATTCCATTTCATTTTGGACAATTTCTAATTTTTCTAGATTTGTACTATCTGAATTACATGTCCTGATTGTTAATGGATGTTTACAGCTGCTTCTCTTCATTTTAAATTGTACCCATCATAAAAATGAAGGTTTTCTCCATTTGTGTCATAGTGGTCAAATCTACTTTGAGGAGGCACCTCTTCACTGAAGTATTTTGAGTGCCTTCCAACGTGTGGCACTTGTGTCTGGCACTATGTCTGACAATATTCTGGTGTTCTTCTTCATGTTTCAAAATTCAGTCTTCTGGTGCTGACAATGTTACACTGCTATTCCTAAGGTTTTTAGTGAGTAAATATTAGGAAGTAGTCTGTTTCTCCTTCTTCCTAGTCTGTCTTCATTTGGAAACTAAGCTGAAACCTGTCCACTGTCGATTACCCTGTTGGCATTTAAAATTCCAGCGGTATAGCTTCGAAAATCACAGAAACATGGAAGCCACCATAGTATGACAAACTGACAGATGAGTAGTAGTAGTAGTATATATAGATATAGATATAGATAGATATACATAGCTATATCTATGTATATATCTATATGCATATCTATATTTCTCTCTCTCTCTCTCTCTCTCTCTCTCTATATATATATATATATATATACACACACACACACATGTGCATATATATAGAGTCCTGGTGGTGTGGTGCTGTGGGTTAATGCGCCAGACTGCAAAGCCATTCAAACTGCAAAGTTGGTGGTTCAAGCTCACCTATACAGGGTCCCTATGGGTTGGACTTGACTCGATGTCACTTAAAAACAACAATGCCATACATATACACATTTATTTATATGCTCTTGTTGTTAAGTATTGATGAGTTGAGTCTGACTCAGTGACCCTGTTTTGGGTTTCCAATAAAGAATGGTGGGTCTGAACTGCTGACTTTGTGGTTAGCAGTCTAGTGCTTATTCCATAGCACCACAGCAGGACTGTGAGTGTGTATGTGCACACACACACACACACACAGAGAAAGGTAAATCAAAAAGTATTGCTACAAAATAATAAAAACCTTTATTTACAAATATATCAAAATGAGAACTGTTGGTTCTCAACATATCCTCCATCCAGGATTTGAATTTAATTGGCCCAGAAGATCTCCTCACAAAACATAAGTTTGACTGGATGTTTTTTGGAAGGGACCCTAAAGAGACTAAGACAAATGTATTACTGAGAGAATTTGCCTGCAGCCATTCACTGATCACAGAGCCCTGTTTCAGCACATTTTGTTGGAGATAAAGTTATACAGGTATGAACTGGAGCCCGAATAGTAATGTTTTCTGACTTGCTTTCATGTGTGTATGTTTACATATATATAAGGGCCTCTGGTAGCATAGTGGTTATGAGTCAGGCTGAAAACCTCAAGTCAGCAGTTAGAATCTATCAGTGGTTCCATGGGAGAAAGATGAGGCTTTCTGTTCCTGTAAAGATTTACAGCCTCAGAAGCCCTATACAAGGTCACTATGAGTCAGAACCAACTGCACAGGGCACAACCACTGCTACCAAATATATATTCATTCACACATGCACATACACATACATATACACACACATATATATGTATATAGTTGTTGTTGTTAAGTGCGGGAGAGTATGTTCTGACCCACAGTGACCCTGTACAGGGTTTCCAAGGAGCAGCTGGTAAGCTTGAACCACCAAACTTGCAGTTCAATGATTTTGCAGTCTGATGCATTAGCCCACAGTGCTACAACAGGACTCCTGTTGATGGCACTTAACAACAACAATATATGTTGTTGTTGTTGCTAAGTACCGTGGAGTCGGCTCCGACTCATAGTGACTCTGCACAGGGTTTCCGAGGCTATAAATCTTTACGGGAGCAGAAAGCCTCATTTTTCTCCTGCAGAATGGCTGTTAGTTTCAAACTTCCGACCTTGGAGTTAGCAGCCAAATTCATAATTACTATACAATTAATATTTATTCAACCTGTATGCTGAGCAAATAATACGAGAAGCTGGATTCTATGAAGAAAAGTGTGGCATCAGGATTGGAGGAAGACTCGTTAACAACCTGCGATATGCAGATGATACAACCTTGCTTGCTGAAAGTGAGGAGGACTTGAAACATTTACTGATGAAGATCAAGGAACACAGTCTTCGGTATGGATTACATCTCAATGTCAAGAAAACAAAAATCCTCACCACTGGACCAATAAACAACATTCTTATCAACAGAGAAAAGATTGAGGTTGTCAAGGACTTGATTCTTCTCAGATCAACTATCAACATTCACGGAAGCAGCAGTCAAGAGATCAGACGACATATTGCATTAGGCAAATCTGCTGCACAGGAACTTTTTAAAGTGTTAAAGAGCAAAGATGTCAGCTTGAGGATTAAGGTGCGCCTGACCCAAGCCATGGTATTTTCAATAGCCTCATATGGATGCGAAAGCTGGACAGTGAATAAGGAAGATTGTAGCAGAATTGATGCCTTTGAATTGTGGTGTTGGAGGAGAATACTAAAAGTGCCATGGACTGCCAAAAGAACCAATAGATCTGTTTTGGAAGAAGTGCAACCAGAGTGCTCCTTGGAGGCCAGGATGGCTAAGCTTCGTCTCTCATACTTTGGACATATTGTCAGGAGGGAACAGTCACTGGAGAAGGATGTCATGCTGGGTAAGATGGAGGGTCAGAGAAAAAGAGGAAGACCCCCAACAAGATGGATTGGCCAGGTGGCATCATTGATGGCATCGAGTGTGGCAGGGGTAGTGAGGTTGGCCCAGGATCGGACATTGTTTCATTCTGCTGTGCATGGGGTCCCTATGAGTCAGTTCCGACTCAATGGTACCTGACAACAACATACAATACATATATTGCTTCCATATATTTCAAATATATGTATTTCACATATATGCATTTAATATAAACTATCAACACTCTTTAGTTCACTGAAGTTATCAAAACATTGTCCATTCCTGCAAAAATTATGGAATGCAATGAATTAAGCATCAAATGTAATAAACCAAGTGGGCATGTTAAAATTAAGAGTTTGGTATCTTAAGGATTTTTTTGAAATGAAGAAAAATGAAGTGAATATACCAATATTCAAAGGCTATGTTTCTTAAACTGGGGAAGCTGTAAGTTCATCAAAACTATCATGCTGTTTGAAGTCTACATATAAAAATATTTAAAATAATACTTTTCATTAATACTATGATAGCAAATATTCCATGAATAGCATGATAATGTATACTTAACTTTGTTACATAATATTAGAATGATAGTTGGGATGTTGTTGTTAGGTACTACTGAGTTGGTTCAGACTCATTGCAACCCTAGGCAGCAGGGAATTCAAAGGTTACCCTGCCCTGCACCATTTCTGTGATTGATTGCAGACCATAGCATTGGGATTCATAGGATTTTAATTGACTGAATTTTGGATGCAGTTTGCTGAGTCATTCTGCCTAGTCTGTCTTAATCTCAGCTCTCATGTGAAATCTGTTCAGTATTATAGCAACTTGCTAGCCTCCACTAACAGAATGTTAATAGCTGAACATGAAGACCTGATCTGCGAATTCTAACAGGATTTCCTCCACGAAACTGAGGATTCTGCCACTGAATCACCAAAGCCCCATTACATTTTCCAAATATTAATCAGTGAACTTTTTGAGATCTAGGAAAATGTTTCTTTATTTCCTAGTTAACCTTTGATTTCCAGAATATGTAAACGTAAAATATCTATATACATGGGTTATCATGCTCACTTAGAATCAAAAAAAAAAATCAAAAAAAAAAAAAAAATCAACATAATGGAAAAAATAAAACTTGCCCTTTCGTTGGAATTAGACCATATTTTATTTTCCAATTTAGGGTATTTTTCAACAATACTCTTATCCAAAATTGAGTGTGATTGTTTTTCATACTTTATTTTAGTGAAATGCAAATTAGAAGTGTTATAGCTAATCGATGCCACAAAAATAGTTCTTTTAAATAACCAGGACATGAACTCTTTAACAAGATTCAGTCAGTTCTATTTATAGTTCCTCTAAGCTATGAATTATTTGTACACCCATGTTTCTGCATAATGACTTTTCAACGTGGTTTCAGTAATCATTCCAGAAGGCACAATCTCAAAATATCTATATGCATAAAGAATATATTTAAAATAAAGGCTAAATTGGCTGGCCATGCATTAAACCATTTGCCTGTGAAATCATTTTGTGAAATATCTCCAAACAGGAGATGTTCCAGCTGAGTGTAGGACATAGCAAACAGTTTTTTGCTCACCATATTGTATCACCGTAACTTCTTTTGGAAACACTTATTCCTCTTCTTCAAGATGACAAGCCATTTTGAGAATTTAGATTTAATTTAGACCACATAAAATTAGTAGAAGAGATAGACCCACTCTCAAACAACCTGGCTTTAAACACTTAATGGCTGAAATGAGAAGTGCTGGTGATTTTGACAAGAAATTATGTGAGCACTGCTTTACTCCCCCAATTTCAGACACAAAGAAGTACATAGAGTAAACAACCTGTGTTTCTTTGGGAGAACACATGTCCTCCATGTTTCTGAATGAGAAGCATTTTTTTTCTAAGTCTTTGGTGGGGAGGAAGACATTTTAAAAAGCTGATTTTTGAGTTTCAAAAGAAATCATTTCATTTGGACTTTACGATAGTCAAGGGAAATCTTTTCATATGAACAAATTTTTGCTTTTATTATAAACCTGATCTTTTATCTGACAACAACTAGGTAAGCTCATTGTGTTCCTTTCTGTGACCTTTCCATTTTTGCAAGACTCAAGAGCGATGTCAGTTCTGAAATTACTCATGATTTCAAACCTCTAGTAATCAAAAAGGATCTTCTTGCACTACATCACTAATGTCTAAATTTGCTCTTTCCTGCATCAAAGTAACTGCACTTTCACAAAGTTTTCCAAACAAGTTGGCTAAAAATAATTCACTGTACTTAATTACGTTACCGTTTTCTAAATAACGCTATACAGTTGGCTGTTTTCTGAAGTCTTACTCTTCACACTATGGAATGAGGGTCCAAATCTTCTATGAATAGGGTTAGGAATCAAGATTTGGATTTATAATAATTACGTTTAGGAATACAATTGAATACAGATTCACAATTTAGGTATTTGGTCATTTTTCTTGCTGCCACATAATTTTTTAGTTGTTTGTTTCTATTTCTGCTATTTATATGGATATGTAATTTTAAATGGCACATGATGATAAATAAATATTTTTAGAGTTATTGAAATATAGTTTTAAATTTGGCTGTGGCATATTTATAGCAACTGTGGCATATGTATAGCCTCAAAGTGAAGATACCTGTACACTATCCATTTTAGATCAAAAGTAAATTGTACACTCTCCCATCCAATGAGTTTACCTATTTTCCTTATATAAGCACATGACATCACCATTTGAACCAAACTGATTTCTAAGCACCACAGCTGTTACTAGTTATGTAGAAGTCTAATTTGAGCAGAATGTGTCACGCCAACTTTGCACACACACGCTCACACAGACAGTATTCACATTAAAACTTTCACCTCTATTAAATAGCAACAGTTCTTCAAAAATTCCAACACTCCACTCTTAACAACTAAATAAAATATGTGTCTTTGAGGAGTAATATGCCTACTTTATTTTTATTCCTTGCGGCAGATCTTGTATTGAGTGATTCAATGTTGTTAACCTTTTGTCCTTTTAGCAACATTGGGCAGGTTTAGTCTTCCCATCTCATTGTTTCATCCCTCCAGAATTAAGGGTAAATCTCTGTGACATTGTTTGCAAAGGAGGACACATAGATAGAGCCATCAGTACTGAAATAGCATTTTCTCATGCAAACAGAAGCTTTAATAGCCTCTACAAGGGTTTGCTCCTTAGGGAGACTAAATTCAAAATGGCACAAGCCATCTGTCGTGGTGGGATTTTTCAGTTCCCTTGTGCAGCACCTCTCTCTCTTGCTTTTTTGGTTGTATAAAGTGACAGTTTTATAATCCACTCTTGAGTTTCAAGTTGACTAACTCATAAAAATATCAGAGGTCCACAGACCTTTGTAAAGAGGTACAATGTATGTCCAGAGCAAGTGAAAAATTAAATTCATAATATTGAGTAAAGCATTCAATTCAGGATCTACTAAAGAAATTCCTGTTGTTAAGTCCATAGAGAGTTTTAGAGGACAGGGAAGCTGTGGGAGGGTCAGTATGGGTGTCAGTAACTTAGACCTCTGTTTTGTACATATCTTTATATGTGAGTTAAGAAAGCTTATTGCTGTATAGGGTTTCCAAGGAGTGGCTGGTGAGCTTGAATTGCTGGCGTTTTCTAAAAATTCAGAGGGGAAGACTTGATAAAAGAGATGGCTAAATAGTCAAATTTAGATAGTATGACTCTTTACAAAAATAAAAATACCTGGAAGTTAGAATCTTTTTTCACTTATAGATTATAAGCTAAATGGGAGCAGACACTGTTTGTCTCACTCATAAACCAGCTTCTGTCCAGTTGATTCAGGTTTATGGAGACCCCATGTGTGGCAGAGTAGAAGTGTGCTCTGTAGGGTTTTCAATGGATGATTCTTGAAAATTAATTGTCAGAGCTTTCTTCCAAGGAGCTTCTGGGTTAACTTTAACTTCCAGTTTAAGTAGGTGAGCATATCAACAGTTTGTACCACCCATGAATTTCATATCACTTATACTACAGTCTTATTTTCTAGAAGGAGAATTGACACATATTAAGCGCTCAGTCAATATTTTAGGAAGGAAGAGAAGGAAAGAGGAAATGAAGAGGGAAAAAAACCTACAATGAAAAGCTTTAAGGTCTTTAAAAAATATTTAGCCTTTTGGAATACCAACTCTAAACAAAAATGCTAAAAGAATGGTATCAAAATGAAATTTCCAAATTATGGACAATGTTTTCAAAACTATAATACAGATATAATTATAACATTATAGTAGTAATAGCATTTTAATAAGCTATACTAGGTACAGTACAGACTAGCTTCCAGATTTGAGATTCTTACTTTGAATCTCTAAGTTTTACTAAAAGTAATACAGAAATGACTACAAACAAACATTGATAGATAACTTCCAGAGGCTCAAGCTGGATACAGAAGAGGCTATGGAACGAGGGATACCATTGCTGATGTCCAGTGGATCTTGGCTGAAAGCAGAGAATATAAAAAAGATGTTTACTTGTGCTTTACTGATTACGCAAAGTCTTCCAATTGTGTGGATCATGGACCACATTGCAAGTATGAGTATTCCTGAACACTTAATTGTGTTCATGAGGAATCTGTACCTGGACCAAGAGGCAGTTGTTCGAACAGAACATGGGAATACTGAATAGTTTCAAATTAAGAAAGCTGTGTGACAAGGTTGTGTTCTTTCACTATACTTACTCAACCTGTATGCTGAGCAAATAATCTGAGAAACTGGGGTATATGAAGAAAAACATGGCATCAGGATTGGAGGAAGACTCATTAACAACTTGCAATATGCAGATGATACAACCTTGCTTGCTGAAAGTGAAGAGGACTTAAAATATTTACTTATGAAGATCAAAGAACACAGCCTTCGGTATGGATTACATCTCAATATAAAGAAAACAAAAATCCTCACCACTGGACCAATAAACAACATTCTTATCAACAGAGAAAAATTGAAGTTGTCAAGGACTTCATTCTTCTTGGACCAACCATCAACACTCATGGAAGCAGCAGTCAAGAAATCAAATGATATATTGCATTAGGCATATTGCAAACGGCAAGACCTTTATAAAATGTTGAAAATCAAAGACGTCAGCTTGAGAGCTAAGGTGCGCCTGACCCAAGTCATGGTATTTTCAATAACCTCATATGCATAGGAAAGCTGAACAGTGCATAAGGAAGACCGTAGAAGAATTGATGCTTTTGAATTATGGTGTTGGAGGAGAATATTGAAAATGCCATTGGCTGCCAAAAGAACCAACAGATCTGTGTTGGAAGAAGTGCTCCTTGGAGGCCAGGATGGTCAAACTTTATCTCTCATACTATGTACATATTATCAGGAGGAACCAGTTGCTGGAGCAGGATACCATGTTTGGTAGGGTGGAGGGTCAAAAAAAAAAAAAAGAGGAAGACCTCCCCACGAGATGGATTGGGAAAGTGGCAGTATCAATGGGCTCAAGCGTGGCAGTGATAGTGAGGTTGGTCCAGGATGGGGCAGTGTTTTGTTCTGTTGTGCATAAGATTGCTATGAGTCGGTACCGACTTGATGGCACCTAACAATGACAACAACACTTTGTATCTAGAATTAATTCGGTTTTGAATAACTTAACCACTTACCTTATCTAAAAGATCATGTTCACAATAGGGTTGCTTATCTAAGTAATACTTGAGTATAATGTAAGTGCTTTTGGTTTTAGAATTACCGTGCCATAATGAGAGATTTACCAGTTACCAATAACTTTTAAACTCTACTTAGGAATTTTGGCCTGTGTCTAATTCAATTTTGTAGACTGTGCTTGCTTTATTCAAGTTAGTTTGTAATGATTAGATTTACACAATTGTAACAAATGATGTTAAAATGAGACCACAGAGATGATGGCATTGAAAGTATGGTGCTTAAAGATTCATTTGTTGTTGTTGTTATATTTAAATGCTGTGGAGTCAGTTCTGAATCACAGCGACCCTGTCTAGAGCTTCCTAGGAGAGTTTGGTGGGTTTGAACTGCTGACCTTGTGGTTAGTAGTGCAGTGATTATTTTATCATGCTATATTAAGACTCCCAAAGCACCATAGACTTAACAAATGATATTACTGAATATGTACTTGTGATTCCTGTTTGAGGTAGAAAATTTTGAACCCCAGAAAATTCATTCTGGATCTAGAACATCATTACATAACACAATCTTTCACCTTAATTTTAGTTTGCTATTGTAAATAATGCTGCTATGAACATTGGTGTGCATATATCTACTCGTGTTATGGCTCGTATTTCTTGTGGATAAATACCAAGTAGAGAAACAGCTGGATCTTAAGGTATCTCTATTTCCAACCTTCTGAGGAAGCACCATGTTGTTTTCCAGAGTGATTGGACCATTTTGCAACCCCACCAGCAATGTAGGAGGGTCCCAGTCTCTCCATATCCTCGCCAATACTTATCGTCCTCTACTTTTTTGATCTTTGTTATTATTGCTGGTGTGAGATGATAGTTCATTGTTGTTTTTATTTGCATCTCTCTAAGACCCCCATGAAATGGATTGGCCAAGTGGCAGCATCAATGGACTCAAGCGTGGCAAGAGTAGTGAGGTTGGCCCAGGATTAGGCAGAGTTTCATTCTGCTGTGCATAGGTCGCTATAAGTTGGTACCGACTTGATGGCACAACAACAACAAATGGCTAATGATTGTGAACATTTCTTCATATGTTTGTTGGCTGCCTGGATTTCCTCCTTGGTGAAGTGTCTATTCATGTCCTGTGCCCATTTTTAAATTGGGTTATTTGTCCTTTTCTTGTATAAGTATAATAGGTTCCTATGTATTTTAGAACTTAATCCCTTGTCTAATGTATCGATATTTGCAAAAGATTTTTTCCCATTCTGTGGGCTCCATTTTTACTCTTTTGATAAAGTCTTTTGATGTACATAAGTTTTTAATTTTTAGTTATATCTCATTGATCTATTTTGTCCATTTTTGTCTATGTAATTTTCAAAATGTTTGGTAGTCTGTGTATGCCCTGTACTAGAGCTTTTACATTTTCCCCTATTTTTTCATTGATGGCCTTTGTAATTCTGGGATTCACATTAAGGTTTTATTCCATGCTGAGTTGGTTTTTGTATAAGGCATGAGGTAAAGGTCTTGTTTCAGACTTTTGCATATCGCTTTCCAATTCTGCCAGCACCATCTGTTGAAAAGACCATCTCCTTCCCACGCAATATACTTAGGTACTTTGTCAAAAATCGGTTGATTGTCTGTGGATGGGTTAATTTCTGGATTCTCAATTCTGTTCCATTGATCAATGTATCTTTTATTATACCATACCAGGCTGTTTTGACCACTGTAGCCATGTAGTAAATTTTGAAATCAGGGAGTGGGAGGCTTCCCATCCTGTTCTTCTTAAACAGTTCTTTGCTTATCCTTAGTCTCTTTCCTTTCCATATAAAGTTTGTAATTGTTTCTTTCCTCTCTTTGAAGAATGTTGTTGGAATCTGGATTGGGATTGCATTATATGTGTAAATTGCTTTGGGCAGTATTGACAT
>NW_006408563.1:13722318-13730023 GCF_000296735.1 Chrysochloris asiatica | reverse complement strand
TTTGATTGCTCCTGTAGCACTCTCTTGACTTCTTTCTTATTTTCCTCCACCCCTTTTTGAAGCATTTGAATTTGTTTCCATATTATTCTTCTGAATTCCTTCTCAGGCAGATCCAAAGTGTACTCTTCTACTGGAAACTCTGTGTCTGCTTCCAGCTCATTTGTCTCAGTTACTTTTTTCTGTTTTTGGACATGTGTTGATATCTTTAATTGTGTTTTATTGGACATTTTCAGTAGTTATGTGCATTTTTAATGCTTATATGGATGTATGTTGCTTTTTTGTTAGCCTTGCTGAGTGTCTCCTGGTGGTTACGATCTGGAGATAGACTTCCCTTTTCACATGTAGTGCCTAACAGCTGGGTTTGGTTCTTGTCCAGATGGTGGTGTATTACAGTGTATGCTTGTTGCTTGGCTATATGGGCACAGTTGCTGTCTCTTCTTGGGTAAGGTAGGGGAAGAAAGCTCCAAACCCTAGGAAAAGAGTGAGGCCCAAAGAACCAAAGACAGAAACAATATAAAAACAGAGACAGAAACCACCAATCAAAAACAAAAATAAAGTCGTGATTGACACTGTCCACTGGCCTTTGCTGTGAAGGCAGGGATAAAGGGTCCCACCTAGGTCAACTGTGGGGCCTAGCCCACAAGAGCCAAAATCTGTCCTTGAACATGATCCCCCTAAATTTAGAAACCATCCCAGGAACAGATTTGATGCACTAGATTCTAATAGTTGAAAACTAGAAGAGTTGTATGATGACATGAAGATTATATAATACAGGAAGAAAATAAAAGGTCATTAAGAAGACAAGAAAGAAGGAAAAGACCAAAACGGATGTCAGAAGAGACTCTGAAATTTGCTCTCCAGCATAAAGATGCAAAAACAAATGGAAGAAATGAATAAGCAAAAGCGCTGAACAGAAGATTTCAAAGGGCAGTTCCAGAAGATAAAGTGAAGTAGTACAATGAAATATGCAAAGACCTAGAGTTAGAAAACCAAAAGGGAAGAATATGTTCATCGTTTCTTAAGCAGACAGAATTTGAAATGGACCATTACTCAATCTTAATGATTTTGTTGTTATAACCATGATTTCACAACTTTATTTAATCATTGAAGACCCCACAAGGAAACTGAAATACTTGGAGACTTCAAAAAGTTCATGGAAAATTGAATTGAAAGATAATCTTAATTTTCCATGGGCTTTGTGAAAGTCGCTTGCATATAAATATCTCAAGTGGACCCTATCAAATTTAGGAGTTAATATTCTAAATTGCAGAATAAGTGTAACTAAGTAGTTATAAGTAGTCAGTAAATGGTCAGTGTTTTTTTTTTTTTGTGTGTGTGTGTGTGTGTGTGTGTTTGTTTTTGAGAATGCTAGATTAAAATTTTATGGTATATGGTGACTTCCATACTCACTTTGAGAGTGAAAGTTAATATTGGAGTCCTGGTGTGGCACTTTGGGTTAATGGGCCAGATTGCAAAGCTGTTTGGACTACAAGGTCGGTGGTTCAAGCTCACCAGCTGCTCCTCGGAAACCCTATACAGGGTCACTATGGGTCAGAATCGACTCGACGGCACTTCACAACAACAACAACAACAGTTTGCTTATATAAAGAATATATAAACTATTTTTATCAAATGCTAAGGGATGTCATGGCTGACATCAGATGGTTCATGGCTGAAAGCGAGAATACTAGAAAGATGTTTACCTGTGTTTAATTGACTAGGCAAAGGCTTTCTTTTGTGTGGATCAAGACAAGCTATGGACAACATTGTGAAGAATGAGTATTCTGGAACACTTAGTTGTGCTCATGAGGAATCTGTACATAAACCAAGAGGGAGATGTTTGAACAGAACAAGGAAGCACAAAATGGTTTAAAATTAGGAGAGGTGTGCATCAGGGCTGGATTCTTTTATCATATTTACTCAAACTGTATTCTGAGCAAAACATCTGAGAAGCTGCATTATATGAAAAAAAAAGTAGCCGTGGGATTGGACCTGTGCTATGCAGATAATACAACCTTGCTGGCTGAAATAAAAAATACTTGCTGCTTAAGATCAAAGACTAAACTGTATGGGTTGCACATCAATGTAAAGAAGACAAAAATCCTCACCATTGGACCAATAAACAACATCCACACAAATGGAGAAAAGATTGAAGTTGTCAAAGACTCCATTTTGCTTGGGGGAACTATTAACACTTGTGGGAGAAGCAGTCAAGAAACCAAACAACATATTGCATTAGGCAAATCTGCTGCTCAAGACCTCTTTAAATTGTTGAAGAGCTAAATGTCAGTTTGAAGACACAGATTTTCTTGATTCAAGCCATGGTATTTTCAATAACCTCATATGTATGTGAGAATTGGATAGTGAATAAAGAAGGCTGTAGAAGAATTGATGCATTTGAGTTATCGTGCTGGAGAAGAATATTGACAGTATACTGGACTGTGAAAAAAACAAATCACTCAGTGTTGGAAGAAGTACAGCCAAAGTGCTCCTTGGAAACCAGGATGGTCACACTTTGTCTCTCATACTTTGGACATTATCATCAGGAAAGGCTAATCCTTGGAGAAGGATATCATGTTTGGTAAAGTGGAGGGTCAGGGGGAAAAGAGGAAGACTCCCAAAGAGAGGGATCTGCACAGTGGTGGTAGCAATGGACTCAGATTTAGCAAGATTGTGAGGCTGGCGCCGGACCAGACAGTGTTTCATCCTTTCGTGCATAGAGTCGCTATGATCCGTGCCAACTTGATAGCACTTAACAACAACAATGTTATTGGGAGTCCCATGTGAAAAAGGAGCTCTGGTAGCGTAGTGGTTACTAATTGGGCTGCGAACCTCAAGGTCAGCAGTTGGAAATTACCAGCTGTTCTGTGGGAGAAAGATGAGGCTTTCTGCTCCCGTATGATTTACAGCCTCGGAAACCCTGTACAGGGTCGCTATGAGTCGGAACCGACTAGACGGCACTTAACAACAACAACATGTAAAATCATGACTCTTATAGTCTAAAAAGTAATTGATATCATTCTTTTGTCTTCAATTTAATCAATTCTGCAATAGTTCTGCTATATTTTCTGATGATTATTTTCCCTTTCTTTTAACTTTAATCACATCAGCAGTGTACTTTCCAAATAATTAAATATTAGATCTTTACACAAATTTTACTGTGTCAAGAAGTTTAGCAAACGTTTAAACCTGTTCCCTTATTGTGGTCTCTATATATCAATAGCAAATTGTAAACAATTGTCATTTTTGCAGGTATTTTCAAAGTGGGTGCATGTCGTTGTTGTTAAGTGCCATCTAGTCGTTCCTACCCATAGTGATCTTGTCTAGGGTTTCCGAGGAGTGGCTGATGAACTTGAACCAATGACTTGTGGTTCAAATCGGTTTTGCAATCCAACGCATTAACCCTTAGAGCCACACCAGGACTCCAAAAATGGGTATATAACACGTCATAGTTTGGCACTGCAGGATAATGCGCTAGATCACAAGGTCTGTTAGAATATAAGGTAATCAGTTCAAACTCACCAGTTGCTCCTCCGAAACCCTATACAGGTTCACTATGAGTCAGAACTGAGTTGAGGGCACATAACAACAGCAAACAATAATTTTATGGTTAAATAATGTATTCAAGAGTAGATATAGACATATTTTTGTTGTTGCTGTTTTGTTTTTGTATTACATATAAACTTATATATTGCATAGCAAAAGTATTCAAGCCTGTTAATATTCTTTTTACTTGACTGTGCTATGACTTGGTGGTTCTGGAAAAGTTAGTTATTTCTCAAGGTAAAGTTTCTTTATCTGCATGAGCTGGGAATCCCAATAGTTAATATCTAACAACTTGTATTGGCTGAGTTTCTCTTGCATTTGATAGCTCAACTGAAGCTTGATGTTTATGGTGGAAATTGTCTTGATTTCTTTAGATGAGATGAGCATCCAAGGAGTTTGAAAATGTGTTTTAATTAAGATTCTGCTAAATTTTACCAGACACCTACTTGGAAAACAAAGCAACTGAATAATTAACTCTGATGAGAGCAGATGCTGGTCTAATGACAACCTGTTACCGCTCAAGTGCATCATTAGTTGTTTTACTGTGCTCCTTTAATATGTCCAGAGCTCTCCTCTGTTAATGAATATATTGGTAGCTGTGTACTTAAAATAGTTCCTCATTCTGGACTGTTGTAAAGATATTTCTAGCATCTGCAAAATTCATCGTTTAAACAATTCTGCCCCCACTCACCAGCTCTCTCCCTTCATCTATTTGGCATGTGCTCAGCACCAAACATTTCTTTAGTTTTCCTTGTGGGATTATTTTAGCCATACTTCAAGTGATGCTTACAAATTGATGAGAATCTAATGATGCATTTATTTACAGATGTGCATTTCCTTTCCCTCTTATGTTGTTGAGGGGTAGGAAGAGTTTAGAGACTCCCCATCCCCTAATCCCCACCAATGTTATAGGACTAGCCATGCATTTGACAAAATAAGAGATAGAAATTGCTTCATATTTGGTTCACAAACATGAATTGCATGTTTCCTCTTTCAAAATAGCACACGTTTATTTTGAACAAATCATTTCTCTTTAATGATGCAATATCGTTTCCCTGTGGTTTTCTACTTGAGCATGCATTATTTTTACATTAAAAACCATAGGTTTACAGCTTAACCTGTAAATACAATTCAAAGTAATCAGACTAATATCAATGCAAATAAAAAAAAAACATAAATACTAACGTATATTGCATGTTCAGAACCACATTATGTACACCTCTATCTTGAAACTTTAATGCGCTCTGGTAGTGTAGTGGTTACAAATCGGGCTGCTAACCTCAAGGTCGGCAGTTCAAAATTACCTGCTGTTTTGTGGGAGAAAATGAGGCTTTCTGCTCCTGTAAAGATTTGCAGCCTCAGAAAGCCTATGCAGGGTTATGAGTCCGAACCAACTCCTCGGAATTTACAACATCTTGAAACTTTAAATTGCTTTAAGGAATTTTACCAGACACCTACTTGGAAAACAAAGCAAAAAAACAAACAAACAACAACAACAACAAAAAAAACCCCAAATCTTTCATTCATAAGTGAATGAAAAATGAATATAAGAAAGGAATCTTTTAAATTATCTTAAATAATGTTCTAATCAATCTAAAGGCAAGGAGCCCAGAACTATTTGCAAAGGGGAAAGGCGATGTCTGCAGCATTTTCCAGGATAGTCTGTGCTCTGTGTCCATTTGAACCATAAGGCAATATCTAGGGAGTCAGGTGAAATAGGGAGTTAAGTAAAATAGTGAGGTAAACTATCTAGGGAGTTAAGTAAAATAGTTCAGGCTTTTGAAGAGCTCAAACTAGAACAATGGAACCTCCTTTTCCTTACTCCAAATTCCAACTGCTTTTATCCAGCTAAAAGTTCATTTTACTATCCTTTAAATATTTCTAAGAGAAAGAAAAACTGTACATAAAAATGGTGAGAACATTGTACCTTATCAAGTCATTCATAAAATATGATTATCCTACTGCGGTAAGCAACATTTCAAAATATTTCCAACTCTTTGTATGGTGGAGGACAGAGGAAAATGAAGCCTGTCAATAATTTGTTTTATGAAATGTCCTTCAGAATACAGTTTTACACGTTCACAACTATATATATGCACTCTGTCTTATTAAACCTTCTGATTAATAGCCAAAAGCCTTTTAAGATAGATGGTGAAGAGAAAGCCATGTTGCTGTGCATCCTTTCAATCTGTCTATGCCAACATTTTTCTCAGAATCCCACTTTAAAGATATTTCACAAAAGCTGTATTCCATTTCTGTTAAACTGATGTCACTTCAGTGCTTGGGATGGATAGAGTATGGAATAGCAGCTTGCTATTAACTTATTCTCCTAGTACAAGGAAACACAATGCTATTGAACATTCAGTTTCCATTCCCCTGTAGGGTTCCATTTTAAACTTTTGTTTTTTTTTTCCTAATAAGACTTTTGAGTAGACATGTATATTGTGCACAGTGTTATAGCTTTCTTCAAGAGATCAGAGAGCCCCATGATCTTTATAACTGAGCCCCATAGAAAGAATGTGGAAGTAAAGAATAAGACTTTGAAGAAGACTCTTCCTTTGAAATCCATTGTTCATTTGGAATTTCCCTCCCAGCCCTGCACCAGACTCTCCCACTACCATCCCTAACCCTACACACACCCAGGAATGTGGATTCTCATCAACAGAATGTGGTTGTATTTCAGGAAAAGCAGCAGCTTCTGCACATGCAAATAACATGCCTACATATATAACGTGAACGGAAATGATGAAGTTAAGTAAAATCATTCTAGCATAACATGTACACTATTTATGGAAAAACTGGCAATATGAAGAGGTTTCCCTGCTCTTTTTAGAACTTGAATGATGTCTTCTGTAGAAAGAACTCAAAAAGCATATTCTCTTGAACCTGAAGCAGGGTTGAGTCCCAAGGATCAAGGTTTGAATCTTAGCTATGATCTTTCTTAGGTTGGGTAATATGCAATCTGGTGTGGTGCTGTGGGCTAATGCATCAGACTGCAAAGTCATTTGAACTGCAAAGTCGATGGTTCAAGCTCATCAGCTGCCTCTTGGAAACCCTATAGAGGGTTGCTATGGGTTGGAATCGACTTGACAGCACTTCACAACAATAACAACAATTCCTCTTAACTCACTTCCTTTAACTTTCATTAAAATATTACTCTAGTTGAGAATGTAAGCATAGTGGGAGGGGGAGGGGGGATCCAGATGCATAACTTGACCATGCAGAGTTCTTCACAAGATGACCCCAGCATTTTCAAAAGCTTTCAAAACTTTTTCAAAAATTGGCAGTGTGTACACTGACACAGATACACGACTTAGATTGTATTTTATATGTTTTATTTTATGTTCCATCTAGTTTCAGACAGTATTTACTCTTCCTGTTAGGGGACATGGGAACTTTAATGTAAGGAATGGTTGTTGGCAATAACGTATCTCCTGGGTAGGTTGCTATGAGAGTCAATGAGATCACATGAAAAGCATCAAGCACAAAGGACGTGCCTGATGCATGTACGTCCTTCCTCACCATCCTTGGTTCTATTGTACCCTCTGTTGAAAGGAAAGGCACTCAGAAAGCCAGAGACCCTGATTTACCTCAGCTTCTCACTCTCTGTCTAACTTTGGACAACTCATCTGACCTCTGGAAATCTTTCTTTTCTTTATTTATAAGATGAATACAGTAACACTTATTCCACTCAGCTCACATTATTATATGTAAGTAATTACTGTAACTGGACTCCTGGTGTGGTGCTGTATGATCAGCACTGGACTGTATACCATCAGTCGGTAGTTCAAACACACCAGCTGCTCCTTGAAAAATCTATACAGGCTCGCTATGAATTGGAACCAACTTGATGGCACTTAACCACGAGAACAACTTACTGTAAAATCAATTATACTTATAAAGTATCATCATCATGAATCACCAAAGAAGCAATATAAAATATTAGCCAATTTTCCCAAACCTAATAGGAGATATTCTAAAACAGAACAAAATAGCCATTTAAATTCTGAGAAAAAAATAGCAGAAATGCAAATATAGTTTACAAATTTACTATTATTTATGGTGCACATAGAAATCAAATTGACTACATCTGTGGAAAGAGAAGATGGAAAAGCTCCATATCATCAGTGAAAACAAGGCCAGGGGCAGACTGTGGAAC
>NW_006408563.1:13717693-13719903 GCF_000296735.1 Chrysochloris asiatica | reverse complement strand
TACATTTATATTATAGTTGATGAATAAAGGTATTCTTTAATATCAAGCTTATAAAAGTTTAGACTTATTGAATCTTTCATTTCCACAGTACATATGAATACCTTAGAGAAAAGGCTCACTGAACATAAATTCTACTAAGGAAATAATTCGGAGTAATAAATTCTCCTAAGGATAATGACCTGCCTCATGAACTAACCTCACTGGGGTAGTTGTAGAGAAGGTTTGTTGCTGCTGTTAATACCTTGAAGTTGGTTCTCACTCATAGCATCCCTATATAGGGTTTCTGAGGGACAGCTGGTGGGTTTAAACCACCTATCTTGCAGTTAGCAATCCACACCAGTTTAGAAGATGGATAAAGAAGAGACAGTTGTAATGAGAAGGAAAGAACAATTCAGACTACAGAAACCACATAGCATTGTGGAAGTCATCAATTGTTGTTAGGTGCCATAGAGTCACTTCTGACTCATAGTGACTCTATATACAACAGAATGAAACACTGTCTGGTCCTCTGCCACCCTCATAATTATTGCTGTGCTTGAGCCCTCTGTTGCTGCCACTGTGCTAATCCATCTCCTTGGGGGTATTCCAAAGCTTCGTGACTCTCAACTTTACCAAGCATGATGCCTTTCTTCAGTAAATGGTCACTTCTGATAACATATCTGAAGTAAGAGAGACAAAGTTTCATCAAACTGACTTCGAAGGCATATCTGGCTACACTTCTTCCACACAGATTTGTTTGTTCTTCTGGCAGAATATGGTACTTTCAACATTCTTTTCCAACATCGTAACTCATATATCAGTTCTTTTACAGTCATCATGGTTGTGATGTGCTGGTGATATGGCTGGTTCAGACTCATAGCAACCTTGTACAAGGTTTCCAAGGCTGTTGATCTTTACAGGAGTAGAAAGCCTGATCTTTCTCCTGTGGAACAGCTGGTAGTTTTGAACTGCTGACCTTAAGGTTTGCATGCCAATTCATAACCACTACACTAACATAGCTCCTTTCTTTTACAGTGTTCTTTACTAATTGCCCAATATTCTTATGCATTTGAGACTACTGAAAATACCATGGGCTAGGTCAGACACATCTAAATCCTCAAACTGATATTTTTTACTCTTGAACACTTTAAAGAGGTCATGTGTAGCAGATTTGCCTAATGCAAATATATCTTTGATTTCTTGACTGCTGCTTTGATGAGTGTTGATGGTGGATCTGATCCAAATGAACTCTTTGGCAACTTCAATCTTTTCTCCCTTTATCAAAATGTTAGTTATTGGTCCACTTATGTGGATTTTATTTTCTTTACATTGACGTGCAACCCATACTGAAGGCTGTGATCTTTGATCTTCCTCTTCACTTTCAGCAATAAAGGTTGTATCATCTACATGTCTCGGGTTGTTAATGAGTCTTCCTTCAATCTTGATGCCACGTCTTCTTCATATAACCCAGCTTCTATGAATATTTGCTAAGCATACAGGTTGAATTAGTATGGTGACAGAATACAACCCTGATGCACACCTTTGCTAATTTTAAACCATTTATTTTCTCCTTTTTTTGTTCTAATGACTACCTGTTGGTCTACGCATAAGTTCTTCATGAGCACAATTAAGTGGTTTTGAAACACTCCTACTTCACAATGTATCCATAGCATGTCATGATTCACATAGTTGAAAGTCTTTGCAAAGTCCATAAAATGTAAGTAAACATCTTTCTAGTATTTCTACTTTCAGTCAAGATCCATCTGACATCAGCAATCATATTAGTAGTTTTAAGTTCTCTCCTGAATCCGGACTGAGTTTCTGGCAATTTCTTGTCTATGCACTGTTGTAGTAATTTGTTAATTATCTTTAGCAAAAGTTTACTTATATGTGATATTAATGATATTCTCCAATGATTTCTGCATTCTGTTGGGTCACCTCTATCTGGAATATATATAAATAGAGTTTTTCCACATTTTTTGGCATAGGTAAGTAAGTAACTCTAGTATTCAATGTTGTAGTTAAGTGGCATTGAGTCCATTCCAACTCATGGTGACCCTGTGTGGGGTTTCTGAGGCTTTAGATTATCACACAGGAACAGAAAGCCTTATCTTTCTCTCACAGAGTGACTGGTGGGCTTGAACTGAAAATCTTATGGTTCAAAGTCAAGTGATTTTCATACTGAGCCACTTCATTCCTTCTAGTGTTCAAGGTACACTCACACACACACA
>NW_006408563.1:13709955-13717478 GCF_000296735.1 Chrysochloris asiatica | reverse complement strand
TCTTGGTGTGGTGCTGTGGGCTAATGCTGCAAGATTGGTGGTTCAAGCTCGCCAGCTGCTCCTTGGAAACCCTATACAGGGTCACTATGAATCAGAATTGACTCGATGGCACTTACACACATACACATATATATAAACACATTTATATATATTCATACACATATTTACATACACACATATATCTACACAAAAACATATTCATACACATGCACACATATACACATAAGCATATATATATATATTTGTTGTTGTTAACTGAAGTCGCAGTTGAGTCAGTTCTGACCCACAACGACCTTGTATAGGGTTTCTGAGGCTATTAATCTTTATGGGAGGAGAAAGCCTTCTCTTTCTCCCAAGGAATGGCTGGTAATTTCGAACTGCTGATCTTGAGGTTAGCACTCCAACTTGTAACCACTACTTACCCTACTACCCCACCATAACATATATATATAATATATATATTGTCGTTAAGTGCCATTGAGTCAGCTCCACCTATGGCAACACAGTATAGGACTTCCAAGGAGTGGTGACTGGTGAGTTTGAACCATTTAGCTTGTAGCTCAAACCAACCTTGCAGACCTGTGCTTATCCTCATATTAACACACAGAATTCCACTTATAAAAAAGCATGTTAGTGCCCTTACATGCATTCAGTAGAAATGATACTTAGCTGGGGCAGTTCACAAACCTAAGACCAACTCTCAGAAGTGTCAACATTAAGAATTATATGCTCTGTGGTTTCTGTCTAGAAATTATTAATAGTTTTATCTTTGAATTTGTGTTTTCTAGGTGTAGTTCAATGAGAAAATGGAGCATGTGCTGTGTGCTTAACATGCAGGCTGCGTGAGGTCCAGCCTCCTTTCCTGAGTTTACTCCCTACTTCTCCTGGCCCTAAGTGTGTAATGGTGCCTCTGAGTAAGGCATTGGGCAGCTAACCATAAAGTTGGTGCTTCAAACTACCAGCTGCTCTTCATTCAGGAGAAAGATCAGTCTGTACAGATTAACAGTAACCAAAACCCTAGGGTAACTATGAGTTGGAATCAAGTTGATGGAAGTGAATTAGGAGGATCAGAAAGGGCATGCATGTATTCTTTATCTAACCTTCCTATTTTCTCATAAATGTTTCTTGATCTAAGTTATATATTAATGCTATTCTTACATTAAATACACTAAGGAGATTTTATAAGGTGAAATTGTAAAAATTGTTTTTGGTAGAAGCAACACCATCAGCAACAGCAAAAATAAAAACATGTTAAACACCTGAAACAATCAGCTTTTGCTCAGCAGTGCTTACCCTGCTTTCAAATGCAGTAAAGTGGACAGGTTCAAAGCAAATAAGCACTTCTTTGTCTTAATGCTACAGTGGATAGGATTGGAAGTGAGGTGCTAGCTGAGGAAGTCATTTAAACTGTTCATGGTTTAGTTTTGGCATTTAAAATGGCATAATAACACAAGCATTAATGAGCCCTGGAGGCACAGTAGTTAAAAGTTTGGCTGCTAATCAAAAGGTCAGTGGTTAAAACCCACAAGCCACTTTGCAGAAGAAAAATATGGCAGTGTACTTCCATACAGATTATTGTTGTAAGTGCCATCAACTTCACTCAGATTCATAACAGCCCTATATTAGAGTTTCCTTGGAGTGATTGAGCTAAGGGGTTGAATTGCCAATCTTGTGGTTAGCAGTGCAGTGCTTACTCTACAACACCACATCAGGACTCTTCAATAAAAACTGTTGCTGCTGTTAAGTGCCATTGAGTCAGTTCTGACCATAGCGACCCTGTGTAGGGTTTCTGAGGAGCGGACAGTGGGTTTGAGCTGCTGACCTTGCTGTTCAAACTGACTTGTGGTCCAGTGCCTTGAAAACCCTGTGCAGTTCTACTGTTCTACTGTGCCTTCAGGCTTGCTATAAGTTGGAATGAACTTGATGGCACAAAATAGCAATACAAACTTCATGGAGTTTTGAAAGCACATAAAAATTACAGAGGACATTTAACCCAATGCTTAGCGCATGATAAATGCTTAATACAAGTGGTGAAATAGTACCACCTTTGCCCTTATTATCCTATTTACAAAAAAGAAAGTCATCAAAAGAAAACTAAGTTATTGACTTAGATATCTTTGGCTATTTTTTAAGTGATCCAGATTTTGTATAGTGTGCTAAGAAAATAAATATCAAGCCCCCAAAAGACTAACCTAGTGTCATCAAGTTAACTCGGACTCACAGCAACCTTTATTGTTGGTAAATGCTGTCAAGTCAGTTCCAACTGATAGTGACCAGGCAGAGGGTTTCCAATGAGGAGCTGGTGGCTTTGAACTGCCAACCTTGTGGTTATCTGTCCAGTGCTTATTCTACAACACCACAGCAGGACTCCTAGCTTAGTAATTAAACAGTAGAATAACACATTTGAAGATAAATAAAAAAGTATTGCTATTCTAATTCTAGTTCACACATGCATAGGTTTGTCCAAACAAAATATCTCTGCGATCAGTCAAAGGCTACAGACAAGTTCTCTCAGTAATACACTTGTCTTAATTTTGAAAGGGCTCCTTCCAAACACAAGTCCTGTCTAAATAGTGGCTTGTGAAGGTCTCTGCTGGGGCAGTCAAATTCAAAGCACTGAAGTCAGCTCAGAAGGTTACGGTAACTGTTTGGAGGGATTTCAAATGGGTAATCTTGTTAGATTTTCTTGAAGGACACAGGATAATCACAGGGGCTTATTAGAAAGAAGTTTTGAAAAAACTGAAAACAGCGTTGTTGAGAAAAAGGCAAGAAAAGTTGTGCTGAGGAATGATTTTTCATTATAACAATGCACCTGCTCATTCTTTGAGAGCAACAAGGTCTGTCCTTTGAGAATTTCCTTGGGATACCGTACTACATCCACCCTACTGCCCTACATTGCCCCTTCAGACTTCTTTTTTGTTTCCCAAACACAAAGAACAGTTTACAGGAACACAATTTGTGTTCTTTGAGGAGACAAAATTGCCTTTGTCTCCATGTGGCATAAATCAACAAGCACAGAATGATTTGGGGGAAAGGTTAGAGACTTGGAAACACCTTTGAAAAGTGTATAGACATAAAGAATGTGTCCAGAAACAGTAGTTTCAGTTTTTGATATTTTTAATAAAGATACTTACAATTTCATAGCAGTGACTTTGGACTTACTTAGAATCTCATATTATAATTAAAAAAAAATATTTATTTTCTAGTAAAATAAATTTATTATCTGCTGTGCTGCTGTCGGATAAGCACTTGACTACCAACTGCAAGGTCAGTGGTTCAAACCCACTAGTGGCTCTTTGAAAACCCTATTCAGTGTTGCTGTGAGTCAGAACTGACTCCATGGCACTTAACAACAACAACAACAATAACAATGAGTTATCAGGAGCCTTGGGAACACAATAGTTAAGCACTCCACTTGTTGTTAAGTGCCGCCAAGTCAGTCTGACTCATAGTGACCCTGTATGGAGTTTCTGAGGAGCAGCTGGTGAGTTTGAACTGCTGACCTTTTAGTTCAAAGCCACCTTGTGGTCCAGTACTTATCCTACAGCACCACACGAGGACTCCAAGCACTCCAAGGCTAAGCAGAAAGGTAAAGGGCTTGAATTCATTAGCAACTTTGTTGGAGACAAGCCTGGCAATAAGATTGTTATTGTTGCTTTTGTTAAGTACAGTGGAGTCGATTCCAACTCATAGTGACCCTTACAGGGTTTTCGAGGCTGTAAATCTTTACTAGAGCAGAACGCCTCATCTTTCTTCTGCGGAACGGCTGGTAGTTTCGAACTGCCAATCTTGAGGTTAGCAGCCTGATACGTAAACAGTACGCTAGTAATTGTTGCTAGGCGCCATCACATCAGTTCCCATTCATAGCAAGCCAGTATACCGATGAATGAAACACCGCCCTGTTTCGACCCTCATTACAATTATTTCTGTTTGAGGACATTGATGCAGCGATTGTGTCAGATCATCTTGTTGACGCTTTTCCTCTTTTTCACTGACCTTCTACTTTACCAGGCATTATGTCTTTCTCCAAGAACTGTTCCCACCTGATGTTGCTGTTGTTAAGTGCCGTCGAGTTGATTCCGACCCACAGAGATCCTGTATAGGGTTTCCAAAGAGCAGCTGGTGAGCTTGAACCACAGACCTTGCAATTCAAATGACTTTGCAGTCTGATGCTTTAGCCCACAGTACCACACCAGAACTCCTTTCCTCCTGGACCAAAGTATGTGAGACCAAGTCTCACTATCCTTCAATCTATGGATTATTCTGGTTTTATGTCTTTCAAAACAGATTTGTTCATTCTTCTGGCAGTCCATTAGTCCATTCCTTTGGCAGTTTTTAGTTTTCTTCCCAAACACTTTAATTCAATTCTTATACAGCATTCCTTATTCATTTTCTAGCTTTCTCATGCATATGAGGTGATTGAAAATACCAAGACTTAGGTCAGGTGTGCCTTAGTCCTCAAAGTGACATCTTTGCTTTTTAACATTTTAAAGAGTTACTTTGCATCAGATTTGCCCAATATAATAAATACATCATTTGATTTCTTAACTACTGCTTCCATGGGTGTTGATTTTAGACCCAAGGAAATTTAAATCTTTGACAACTTCAATCTTTTCTTCATTTACCATGTTGCTATTTGTCCAGGTGAGTTGATTGAATTGATTTTTCTTATCTTTATGTTGAAGTGTAATCCATACTGAAGGCTGTAGTCTTTGACCTTCATCATTAAGTGTTTCAAGTCTTCTTTACTTTCACCAAGCAAGGCTTTGTCATCTGCATACTACAGATTGTTAACGAGTCTTCCTCCAATCTTGATGCCACATTCTTCCTCATATAGTTCCGTTTCTTGTATTATTTACTTAGCATACAGATTCAATAAATATGATTGAAGGATACAATCCTGACACAAAACTTTCCTGACTTTAGATCATGCAGTATCCCCTAGTTCTGTTTGAACAACTGCCTTTCGATCTATGTACAGGTTCCTCATAAGTACAATTAAATTTCTGAAATTCCCATTCTTCACAATGTTGTCCATAATATAGTACATCATCTACACAGCTGGCTTTCTTTGCATAGTCAATAAAGCACAGGTAAATATCTTTCTGGTATTTTTTGTTTTCAGCCAAAAACTGTCTGACATTAGCAATGGTATTCCTCATTCCATAGTCTCTTTTCAATCCAACTTGAATTTCTGACAGTTCCCAGTTGAAATCACTTTGGGATTATCTTCAGCAAAATGTTGCTTGTATGCAATATTAATAATATTGTTGGATGATCCTCAAAATCCACTGGTTTGTTTTTCTTTGGAGTTGGCACCAATTTAGAACTCTTCCATTGGGTTGGCCTAGTTAGCTGCCTTCCAATGAATGTTCTTGGCATAGATGGAGTGAGTTCTAAGATTGTTATAGTTTGTTGAAACATTTCGATTGGTAATCCATCAATTCCTGGAGCCTCCTTTTTCTACCAGTGTCTTCAGTGCAGCTTGTTCTTCTTCATTCAATACCATTGTTTCTTGATAATATGCTACCTCCTGAAACGGTTGAATGTCAAATAATTGTTTTTGATATACTAACCCCATATTCCTTCTATCTTCTTTTATGTTTCCTCCATCATTCAATATTTTGCCCATAGAACCCTTCAGTATTGGAAGTTGTTGACTTTTCTTCAGTTCTTTCAGCTTGAGAATGATTTTCTAACTTTTGATCTTTGCACATTTCATTGTAATATTTTACTTTGTCTTCTTGAACCGTTCTTTGAAATCTTCTGTTTAGCTCTTTTGGTTCATCATTTCTTTAGCTACTCTATGTTCAAGAACAAGTTTCAGAGTCTCTTCTAAAATCTATTTTGGTCTTTTAATTTTTTTCCTGTCTTTTTAAAGATCTTTTTGTTCCTTCATGTATGATATCCTTAGAATCATTCTATAACTTATCTGGTCTTCAGTAATTATTATTTAATGTGCCAAAAACAATTCTTGATATGGTCTCTAAATTCAGGTGGAATACACTTATAGTCCTATTTTAGTTTTCTTCAGCTTCAGCTTGAAGCAAATGATGATCTGTTTCACAGATGGCCCCAGGCCTTGTTCTGGCTGATGATATTGAGTTTTTTCATTGTCTCTTAGATGTAATAATTTGGTGCTGTAGTATATGCCCTGGACTTCAAGATAAGCTGTTCAAACCCAAAAGCTGCCCATTGGAAGCCCTATGCAAGTTTTCTATCAGTCGGAGTCCTGGTGTGGCATTGCAGGATAATGCACTGAACTGCGAGATTGGTTTGAACCAAAGGTCAGCGGTTCAAATTCACCAGGCATTCCTCGGAAACCCTATAAGGGTGGCTATGATTTGGAACCGACTCCACAGCACTTAACAACAAAAACAACAACAATTGGAACCCACTGGATGGCACTTAACAACAATAACAACAGCAATGATTTTGGTATATTGTATTTTGTTCTTGTTTTATTCAGGAATTTCATTTTTTATTTCTTTTATTACTCAGTTGTTTTAAATCATGGTATATTCAATTTCCATGCATATGATTCCCTCCCTCCCCGATCTTCCTATTGCTAATTTCTAATTTTAGATGCTTTGTAGTATTTTGATATTTAAACATATCAAATTCCACACCAACCTAGTGCCCTATCCTCACATCTGCTTCCTTCTGGTCATATGCCCCCATAATCTCAGCTGAGAAAGTTTACCATGAGCAGCTTACTGTAGCAGAGATTACCAGTGCTTGCTTTGAGCCAGCCAACCCGATGGTGGAATATGACCCTCACCATGGTAAATACATTGCTTGCTGCCTGTTGTACCAGGTGACATGGTTCCCAAAGATGTCGATGCTGCCATTGCCACCATCAAGACCAAGTGCAGCATCCAGTTTGTGGTTTGGTATCCCGCTGGCTCCATGGTTGGTATTAACTACCAACCTACCACTGTGGTACCTGGTGGAGACTTTGCCAAGATACAATGAGCTGTGAATGCTGAATAATACCACAGTGGTTGCTGAGCCTGGGCTCGCCTGGACCACAAGTTTGATCTGATGTACAAAGGCCAAGCATGCCTTTGTACACTGGTACATGTGTGAGGAGATGGAGGAAGGAGTTTTCTGAGCCCATAAGAACATGCTGCCCTTGAGAAGGACTATGAGGAGGTTTGAACAGATGGTACTGATGGGAAGGATGAGGGTGAATAGTATGAACCTGTCTGTTGCATTGCACACGCCGCTGTTTTGATATTCCTATTTCTGTTGTTCTATAAACTGTCCTGTGGTTCTTAACTGTCAATAAAAATGATGTTTCCTTAAAAAATATGTTGTGGCTTAACATATTATCAATTCTGGAAAAGCTTTGTAATTACACTTTTTTTCCTTCTTTTTGCTTTGTAGTTGTCTTCATTATAAATTGATATTTCTGGTTCCTTATTTCCAGTCTTGTAAAATAGTTTTACTTTGGATACTTCTTTATCTGTTCTGACTTCTGAGTAATATTGGCATGTATGTCAATTTCAGGTTGTTATCTG
>NW_006408563.1:13707727-13709290 GCF_000296735.1 Chrysochloris asiatica | reverse complement strand
TCATTCCATTGTCTTCTTGCCTACATTTTTTTCTGCTAAGAACTCAAAGCTTAGTGTCACTTTCCTTCTTTGTAGGCAACTGTTTGTTTTTCCTAAACTGCTCTCAGGATTCTTTCCTTGTGTTTGGTTTTGGGAAGTTTGATTATGATATGTTTTGGTGGTTTTCTTTTGGGATTTTCTTGTTTGTGGTTCAGCTTCTTGAATGCTTATCTCCTCTCATGATGCTAGGGAAGTTTTCTTCTAACAACCTTTTGACAATTTCTCTATGCTTCTTTTTAATCCTTTCCTTTTCTGGAATTCTGATCACCTGTAAGTTATTCTTCTTGATAGTGTCCTACTATAAAATCTTAGACTGTCTTTAGATTGTTGTTTCTCATTTTTCTGTTTATTCTTCTGAGTAGTATTGAGAAATTTGTCTTCAATGCACTAATTTAGCCTTCCATTGATTTAAGTTTATTTGTTTGCCTGGCCCTAAAAGAGATCCTGTGGATCTATCTAGGTGTCTTCTATGGTGAAGGCTCTGAATTCAAAATTGGTTCATGCAGGTCCTAATGTCGATTGAGGCCAGGGTCTTTATTCCCAGAATGGGTGTTTATAAGCCTGGAGAGCTGTTGTGGGCAGAGTAACTGGTTATGAGAGTTGCTGTTAGTCTATGGCTGGCCATGTAAATAACTCTACGTGTTCTGCTGCTCTGAAGAAGCAGATTTTCACCAGCTTCCAGGTGCCAGGATGGTCTACCCAGCACACATCTCATGAAAGCATGACTCCAAACTCTGGCACAGCAATGGCTGTGCAGTGGTTGGGCTAGGGTAGAGACTGGCTACACCTCTGGTCACCTGGGAATGTGTGGAAGAAGAAAAAATCACACCTTCCTTATTGCCAGCCAGTAGTGTGCATCTGTGCCCTCAGGCTGCTGTCTAGATCCAATACTGCTTACAACATTCAAGATGGTTGCACCAAATTAGGCCAGCCAACACTGTACCCATCTTTGTCCTTCTCACTAACTCTTTCAGCTTCTTCTAGTCAGTATTCAGTCTACTCTATGCTTTCCTCTGTAGCTCAGGGTTCTAGGATTACCATCTGTGTCTGTTTCATTTGGTTTCTCATATCTTTGTTGTAGACGTGTTGGTGTAATGTGTTTTCCTAGTCTGCCATTTTGTCAGAAATCCTTGCTTGACATTCTTATAATGGCTTCTGGTGGTGGTAGTGGTGTTTTCCGTGGAGTCATTTTCGACTCATAATGACCCTGTGTAGGGTTTCTGAAGCTGTAAATCTTTACAGGATCAGAAAGCTTCATCTTTCTCCTGTGGAACTGCTGGTAGTTTCGAACTACTGATCGTGAGATTAGCAGCCCAACGCATAATCACTATGCTACCAGAGTTCCTTGATAGTGTGCCAGGGACTTGCCTCGACATAGTTGTGTTGTTCATGAGTGTTTGGTTCACGAGGAGGGGAGATCCAGCAGCGATAGAGACAGAAAAAGAGACACAGAGATGCAAAGAGAGAGACAAAGAGACACTCCGAAACCAGAGTGAATGCTGGACTGGCATCAGGCAGATCCTG
>NW_006408563.1:13700387-13707372 GCF_000296735.1 Chrysochloris asiatica | reverse complement strand
CAACTTGGTTTCTCAAGCTTAATTAACATACCTTTTAGCACCTAGCCTCAAATGGAGGGAAGAAAGGGAGGATTCCCATTGTGTCAGCTGCCCAGCCCAAGTTCTTCAGAAAAAGAGGCGCCTGGGTGAATAGGCAGCACCTGGAAACACTTTAGGGAGGGCATTCCTATTGTCCTTGGAACAGACCAGGGAGCCACCCAATTTACCTTGAATGAATTCTCTGAGGGAAGAATTTTGCCTGTTTAGAATTTTACAGTCTTGACTTTTAGGAAAATATTATATTTATCTGTGTATATCAAGGACTTCATGTCTACATTTAATAAAGATAATTTGTTATTAACTTCCAGGTGGCTAGATCTGTTACACTTGGGCCTATAGGGCCTCGAACCTCTGACCAGGCCTTCACGGTCTGCAACAAAAGTGGCTTATAACTGTTGAGTTTTTACCCTTGTAACCTATTTTTCCTATAGCTGTGATTTGCATAATGCAGTCCCTAACTAAAAATACAAAGCTTCAATCATTTCGCCTATTATATGGAAAGCATGATGTGCTTTATGAACATCAGTCTTATGACAGTATCTAAATATCTCTTAAAAGCAAAAATGGGGCAGTCTGTTATCAAAGCCTCTGATGAAATACTTTCTGTTTATGTAACTGGTAGTTCCTGTTGCATGCAAATGAGGACACTTATATATGCCTTCCTTTAGATCTAATGCTGTGTGTTAGGATGACCTATATAATGCGTGGTTAATGCAACATGGCTCAAATCATCTGGCCAGACAATGCATCAAGGATAACAATAATGTGAGGATGGTACAGGAATGGGCAGGGTTTCATTCTGTTTTGCATAGGGTCCTATGAGTCAGAACCAACTCGAAAGCCCCTCACAACAATAAGCATGCATAAAGAATCTGAATCAGCAACCTGATTCTCATTTTTCTCTTTCTTCTTGCAGCTCTCCTCCGGGTTCAAGGTTGCTATTTACTTCAAAGGTAATGTTCTACATAGACACGGTTTCTAGGAAAGGAAAAAAAAAAACAAGAATCAAACTCACTAATTTAAAGATAATTAAAATAAATGTGGGCTAATGCATCAGACTGCAAAGTCATTTAACTTCAAGGTTGGTGGTTCAAGCTCACCAGCTGCTCCTTGGAAACCCTATACAGGGTTTGGATAAGAATCAACTCAATGGCACGATGAAGTTTGTTAGAATTTGGACTGAATCACATGAGTGTGTTGTTGCTGTTGTTAAATGTCACTGAGTCGCTTCCGACTCAAAGTGACCCACTGTTCCATAAAGAGCACGGGTGTTGTCCGATAAATATCGGACTGCTAACTGTGGTTACGAATCGGGCTGTGAACCTAAAGGTCAGCGGTTCGAAACTACCAGCCGCTCCGCGGGAGAAAGATGAGGCTTTCTACTCCCGTAAGGATTTACACCCTCGGAAACCCTGTACAGGGTTGCTATGGGTCGGAACCGACTCGACGGCACTTAACATACATACATATAACTGCAAGGTTAACAGTTCAAACCCAGTGGTGGCTCTCGGAAACCATATGCAGGGTTGTTATGAATCAGAAATGACAGAACTGCTCACCACAACAATAAAAGTCCCTAGCAAAGTCTTAGAACATATTTACCTATGATATCCCTTCATCTTCCATAGGCACTAGATGCAGAAGTAAGATAAGACTTCAACAGATACAGAAGCTTAAGATACTAAAAAGAGCCAGTCCATTATTTTTATACATCAACTAGCATACTGATATTTTAATGATGTTGGGATACTGCCATAGTATGAAATTTTGTATTCAGAACATTTAAAAAGGGATTGAGTAAAAAACCAAGTAAGCACCTCTAAAGGAATGTATTTGATAAGCTTGTATACATACCGATCCAGGTACATGTAATGAGGATTCACCTTCTTAGGTCACCTTTCTTCCTTAAAAAATAGAGGAGCCCTTTAAATTGATGGGATGCATAGCTGAACGTTGTGCCTTTTATGGAGACCTCTTTGGGTCTGATTAATGAGTAATTGGGGTGAGAGTTATGCACTTCAGTGACTCTTGCTGCCTTGATTGTAAATCGCAATCTGGTGCGAAATCTCAGCAGGTCACATTGCTGTTTTTGCTGTACCCCAGTGACACAACTGATTACATCTGTGTAAACACTATCATTATGAAAATATTTTTGTTATAGGCATGAGGAGTTAACACATTTTTATTTTGGATGGAAATTAAAATTATTTGTGGGAGCTTTGTATGTTTTCATCAATTGTCAGTCATCCCAATAGAGCATGTAGCAAAGTAACTGCTTTAATTTTCACAAAGGGGAAAAAAAAGCTCTCAGACAGAGGGCTTTCAAAACTGAGAATTATGATAATTATGTCATTCATAATACAGATAGTTACATTACAAGCAAGTAGGATGTCACTTAATAGTTAAACAAGTAAATAGGAAGATGGAAATTAGCCAATTACAATGGGGTACTTTTGAATGAGTAGATATGTTTGAACATAGATGCCAACAAACACTAGCCCCATACTTCTCTATCTCTATATCTACATATCTCCTGAAGTTGACTTTATCAGAACTTTAGCTGAATTACCTGGGAGCTACAGCAAGGAGCCACAGAACATTCGTACTCAAGAGTCCCAGGACAGAAGTGGGCATTTTAGATCACCTTGAATTTGCGTAACATTGTTTATGCTTTATTCGATTACAAAAGAGTCTGATTTTTATACTACACTGCCTTTTAGTATGACGACTGTTATTTTTGAAACTATGTATTTGGATGTGTAATAAGCTGAAGTATATTTGCCAGGATTATAAATGCAATAAATCATAATGCATTGTTTTCTTTTCCTTTTCCTTAATTCTAAGCAGGCATTAAAATTTACTTGATAATCCCTAATGAGGCCTGATTTCACCTCTGTTTGCTCAGATTGGTAAATCAACCCAAGCAAATGGATGCTCTCCTATTTGCCTCATTTCACAGAGCACTTATAGGGAAAGGCTTAAATGAACTTTAATCAAATGTGGCTATTAAGTTACTGAGACTTGAGTTGCTGATCATTGACTTGCTAGCAGCTAAATCTTAGATAAAATAAAAGTGACTTTTCTTTCTTTCTGTGAGTCCACAAAAATCATTATCAAAGTATTAAGGCAAAAAGGAGAGAGCTAACAAATCAGCAAATTTGCCATGTGCCAACTTCCAGATTTAAACAAAGAATTGGCTGTATACTTTTCAAATGACTGCCTTCATATTATCTAGGCAGAGAAAACAAAAAACAAAACTGCCTTTGAAGAGAAGAGGAAGTATTTACTATATCCTTTAATGCTACACAGATGTTCTAAGTGCTGTTGCCAAAGATGGGAGAAGCAATGTATGTAAAGGACTGGCTACAGAAAATTCTACTGTAGACTATCAAGAGTAGTGAAATTGCATATGCTATTTTTTAGTGCACTTTCACTTCTCAGAAAAGTAAAAGGGTCTTTGATTATGGGCCAGTCTAAAGATATCTGATGTTTATTAATGACACTCAAATTTTATTATTCTATCTCATTGTTGTGTTATGTGTGTTAAATGCCTTCTGTTGTTGTTGTTATGTGCCGTGGAGTCAGTTCCGACTCATAGTGACACTGCACAGGGTTTCCGAGGCTGTTAATCTTTATGGGAGCAGAACGCCTCATCTTTCTCCCGCGGTGCAGCTGGTAGTTTCGAACTGCTGACCTTGAGGTTCGCAGCCCGATTCGTAACCACTACGCTACCAGGGCTCCTTAAATGCCTTCTAGTCGCTTCCAACTCATAGCAACCCTATATAGGGTTTCTGAGATGTGGGTGGCGGGTTTGAATCACCGATTTTAAGGGTTAAACTGACCTTGAGGTTTAGTGCTTATCCTACAGTGCCAGAATCCCATTATATTCCATTGTCATTGTTGTTGTTAGGCACCATTTTTAGTCAGTTCCCACTCATAAAGACACTGGTGAGTCTGAACTGCCGGCTTCAGGTTCATATTGACCTTGTAGTCCAGTGCTTTATTCCACACCAGGACTTTCTATTCCATCAGTTACTGAACATTTTTGTGGGATTTTTTTGTTTTTTATCATATGCTTCAGCTATCTTTCAAAACACCAAACTTTAATTATATTTTAAAAGATCAAAATAGAAGAGAGTGTGTAGGCAAGAAAGCTAAAAGCTACACAGAAGAAACTAAGGGAACATAAATGCCAACTTGTCACTTAACAGTGTCAAAAGGAAAATGTAAGGATAGTTTGCTAATTAGTATAAACAAAATTCAGAGTGATTATAATTTCTTGTCAAGTGGTGTGTTTTTTTTGTTTGTTTTGTTTTGTTTTTGTTTTGTTTTTTTGGCTAATTCTCACATTCTATCTAGAGATCTAGAGTAGTGGTTACAAATCTGGCTGCTAACCTCAAGGTCAGCAGTTCAAAACTACCAGCTGTTCCACAGGAGAAAGGTGAGACTTTCTGCTCCCATAATGATTTACAGCCTCGGAAACCCTGTGAAGGGTTGAGTTGGAGCCGACTCCATGGTACTCAACAACTCAATAACCTTGTACGTCAGTTTGAACTGCAAGATTGGCAGTTCTAACCCACCAACCTCTCCTTGAAAATCCTTTACAGGGTCACTATTAGTCAGAACTGACTTGACAGCATTTAACATCATAAAATACTAATCAGAAATAGCAAGGGAAGACATTCCTATCAAGATGCAGCAGGCAAGAATCTGAAGCTGGTAACTTATGAAATTAGTCTACTGATGTAGACCTGTAGGATCGGCAATGGGCCTGAAAAACCAAGGTGGGCATTTCAACCCAACCAGCTGCCCCTTGGAGTCCTCGTGTGGCACTGAAGGATGAGCACTGGATCAAAAGGCCGGTTTGAACTGTAAGGTCACTGGTTCAAACTCACCAGTCACTCCTTAGAAACCCTGTACAGGGTTGCTATGAGTTGGAAGCGACTCCACGGCATTTAACGACAGCGTTCATAAAATCGGAAGTAATCTTGATTTAACAAAATAAATAAGAATCAACATTTTTTCTAGTAATGCTTACAAAATATCCGGGAGAGGGGGCTCAGGATGCACACACACACACACAGACATACACACATTCATACAGAGATATTATGCATTTGCATAGAAATGAATACATTTTATAACTCTTACTAGCCAATGTATCCGTTTGGCTTCCATATTGGTTTAAATAAATAAATAAATAAATAACCTTTCTTATTTTTACCTCGTGTTTAATATTTTTCCCTTTTTACAAGTTCCAATTTGAGTTTCTAACATTTTTATTCACAATTTTTTAACACTTGCGCTGTTTTAAATTTTTTATGCTTAAGAACAAGTGTTTTTCTTCTTTAACCCAATTATATTTCCCACATTTCATGTATTCCTAAAATATAACAACAAAGGAAGAAATGAAAATCATTGTTTGTTCTTAATGATTATTTTTATTTTTCCATAAAATTTTTATCATAAAAGTTTTCAAAACTTTGAGAAAAAAACCTCACTTATAATGCTGCCACCTTTTTCAGCTTACATTTTACGTGTTCTTTTCAATAGTTTAATTATATGCATAATTTACATATCGACATTTTGTGCCATGCAAATGTTACATTAAATAATGTGATTTCTGTCTTGAATTTCCTCAACCTTTTTATTTTTAAAAAATTAAAATTCTTTTCCATTTTTATAATTAGACCTTTTCCTATGGCTAATCATTTTCATCATTTCTTTCTCTCTCTCTCTCGTTTTTTTTTTTTTTTTTTTTGTTATTGTTGTTGTTTTGTTTTGCTATTTGACTAATTCTTTGATAAATATGATTGTCTTTTCCCCTCCTCCCCTACATAGCTGAGATATTTTCCTTAGGATAGTTTTCCAAAATTAATATGAATTTCCTTCAGAATGGTGATACCAATTTGCCTTTCCAATTTCATTGTATTATAAATGGTATGGACTGTTTTAAATATTGATAGATTTAAAGTGCTATTCAAGGAAGTGAAGTCCTGGTGTGGAGCAGTGGGTTAATTCGCCAGACCCCAAGGTTGATTTGAACTGTAAGGTCAGGTCGGTGGTTTCAGCTCACCAGCTGCTCCTTGGAAACCGACCCCACAGCACTTATTAACAATAACAGCAACAATTTCAAGGAAGTGCAAAAATAATGCCTTAACATAGTTTGCATTTGAACAATGTATTGACTGTTTTATGTAAATATTTTCCCATTTATGTGTTTACCTCCTTCTGTCTTCTTGTTGTTAAGGGCAGTTCAATCAGTTCTGATTCCTAGCAAACCTGTATAGGGTTTCTGAGGAATGGCTGGTGGGTTGGAACTGGCGACCTTGCCTTTACCAGTCCAGTGCTTATGCCACAGTGTCACAAACTCCTTCTATATTCCAGATATTTTCTTTTATGTCTTAATCTTTGGGGCTATTAGGAGTTTTCTTTAAAAAAAAAAAAATACATACATATTTTATGTTATAAGCATATTAATCTTATCAGGCAGTTTAATTAACATTTTTAATAACATTTATTGAAATTAATGCCATTGTTAACCACCTCCATTTTTCTTACAAATGAGGAAAAGGAAGCTTAAAAGACAAGATGCAAAACTACAGAGTTAGTAATTGGAGCAATTTTAACCAGAACCCAGATCTGATTGATTCTAGAGTTTATTCTAGTTATAACAATATATTGCCAATCTAAGCCTTGAAATTTGTACATTATACTACTGACTCAATCAGAAATAGGGAAGACATTCCTATCAACATGTGACAAGTGAGGAATCAGAAATTGGTAACTTCTGTATATTCTCTAGAATTATGGAACTATTAAGAGATAGGTCATAGACTAAGATTTCTCAACCTCAGCCCAATAATACTTTAGCTCTGGATAATACTTTAGCTCTCCTGTGCATTATAAGATGTTTGTCAGCATCCCCAAACTCTACCCACTATAT
>NW_006408563.1:13683490-13699260 GCF_000296735.1 Chrysochloris asiatica | reverse complement strand
GACATCAGCAGTGATATTTCTTGTTCCACATCCTCTTCTGAATCTGGCTTGAATCTCTGGAAGTTCTCTGTCAATGTATGCTTCTGTTTCTGTATTACCTTTAGTAAAAGGTTTCTGTATTACCTTTAGTAAAACTTTACTCACATGGGATATCAAAGATATTGTCCAATGATTTAAGGACCAAAAATGTCTCCAGACATTGCTAACTATCCACTGGGATGCCAACTTGCCCCTAGCAGAGCATCACTGGGTTAGTCACATAAATGCTATCTGTAGAGTTCTTCCATATAGGTCGTTCAATAGAGCTTCCAATCTAACCGGATGTATTGTTCACTGCTCCTTTAAACCTTGCTGTCTTTCTGCACAAGTTCTAAATAATATATCGCTGTTGGGAACAAGGAAATTATTTAGGAAATCTCATGAGGTGAGAAGGTGGGGAAGGAGAAAGGAGGCTTGAGGAATGCTGCTCCATGATTAGTGTTGAGCCTGTTTTGCTGTTGTCTGCACGGAGTCACCTGAGAGGAATTCTCAGGCTCAGTTCCCACAAAGTAATGAAGGGAGATCCTTCTAAGATTATTTAAAAAAATAGCAAAACTGTAGGAGAATATTTTCTTCCCAGAAGTACAACTCTTGTGACATGAAAGAAGTAAAAGATCGTTTTTCATATTTTGGTATAAAAGTATTATTTTGTATTTTAAGTACAATGCATGCTTAGTATATAAGTGTCTGAAAAGTATAAAATAATAAATTCCAGCCTCCTCAAGTAGATATTAGCATTTGTTGTTACCTATGAACTGTATATGGATATGTTGGTCACATCTACCAAAACCAAAACAAAGCAAAAAAAACCCTTGATATTTTTGTGTTGTTGTTATTATTAACTCCCATCAAGTCTGGCCCATAATGACCCTGTATAGGGTTTCCAAGGAGCAGCCAGTGAGCTTAAACAACCGACCTTGCAGTTCAAACAACTTTGCAGTCTGATGCATTAGCCCACAGAGCCAAACTGCATTCCTTTCATTATGGAGCTATGGACTTGGTTTTGTTACATTTCCAGGCAATCCTTTATGCTTCATTGTTTCACAGAAGACAATGCATATATCAACAGATATGGCGTTATTCCAATGAAAGTTTATTTATATAAGGGCTTAGAAAGTAAAATTGCTTGAAAAAGTGCTTCATGCTTATATATCACCAAGTTATTGCTGAATTTAAGAGTAAACTGCAGAAAGGAGATTGATGTAAAAAAAAAAAAAAACCAAGAAAGATCCCCTTCTTTATGTCACCACCTCTCTTATTATCCACACTTGTGCCAAATGCTACCCCTGGATGCAAGAACATCCAGTAGGTAGCACTGAGGACACAAAACCACAAAATTCCAGACTCCCATAAGATCAATGCCACCACTAATTGTTAGTTTATAGTACTACTGTGGCTTCTGCGTTTCTGTGATTGTGGAAGCTATGCCACCAATATTTTAAATACTAGCAGGGTCATCCATGGGGAACAGATTAGGAAGAAAAGGTGGGCTACTTAGTTTCTGTAAACCTTATGAATAGTAGTGAAATGCTGTCATATAACATTGAAATGCTGTCATATAGCACCAGAGTATTGAATACTGAAATTTTATTAATAGCACCAGAAACTTTTCAAATAAAGTGCTGGAGGACGAACCCTTCAGGTTAGAAAACACTCAAAATATGACTGGGGGAAAGCTGCCTCCTCAAAGTAGAGTTGACCAAGGTTATACAAATTGAGTAAAATTTGAAACACCTTCATTTGCTGGTGGAGCACAACTCAAAATGTGGAGAAATAACTGTAAACATACATTAATAATCAGAACATGAAATGTGTGAAGTATGATTTTAGGAAAATTAGAAGTTGTCAAAAATGAAATGGAATGCATGAATCTATATTCTTAGGTTGAAGATGACCAGTTGCTCCTTGGAAATCCTATACAGGGTTGCTATGGGTTGGAATTGACTCAGTGGCAGTTAACAACAACAATAACAACATATTCTTAGGCATAAGTGAAACGGACTGGTATTGGTCATTTTGAATCTGACAATCATATGGTTTACTATGCCAGGAATGACAAATTCAGAAGAGATAGTGATGCATTCATCAGCAGAAAGAACATTTCAAGATCTATCTTGAAGTATAATGCTGTGTGATAGGATAATACCCATGAGCTTAACAGGCAGACTGGCACTAAAGCCAGTGATGATGAATTTGAAAAATTCTACCAACCTCTCCAATTTGAAATAGATAAAACATGCAATCATGATGTATTAATAAATACTGCTAATTATAATGCAAAAGTTGGAAACAAAGAAGAAGGATCAGTAGTTGGAAAATATGGCCTTGGTGATAGAAGCAGTGTCACAGATCACATGATAGAATTTTGTAATATCAATGACTTATTCATTTCAAATACCATTTTACATAAAAGATGACTATACACATGGATTTCACCAGCTGGAATACACAGAAATCAAACTGACTACATCTATGGAAAGAGACAGTGGAAAAACTACATATCATCAGTCAAAACAAGCCAGGGACAGACCGTTGAACAGACTATCAATTGCTCATATACAAGTTCAGGCTGAAGCTGATGACAATTAAAAGAAGTCCATGAGAGCCAAAATATTAGCTATAACATATCCTACCTGAATTTAGAGATCATCTCAAGAACAGATTTGATACTTTAGACACTAATGACCAAAGACCAGAAGAGTTGTGGGATGACATCAAGAACATCATACATGTTGAAAACAAAAGGTTATTAAGAAGATGAGAAAGAAGAAAAATATCAAAGCAAATGTCAGAAGAGACTGTAAAATTTCCTCTCCAGTGTAGAGATGCTAAAGCAAAGGGAAGAAATGAGAAAATAACAGAGTTGAACAGAAAACTTCAAAGGTCAACTCAAGAAGGCAAATCAAGTATTGTAATGAAATGTGCAAACACCTGGAGTTAGAATAGCAAAAGGGAAAAACATGCTCAGCATATCCAAAGCTGGAAGACAGGAAGAAAAATTGAAGCCTCAATTTATAATATTGAAGGATTCTGTGGGCACAATATTGAATGACGCAGAAAACATCAAAAGAAAATGAAAGGAGGGGGGAAGGGTAGGGGGTGGATTTCTAGGATATACCCTTTGGCTGATTGAGGATGCATGGAGGGGATTGGAACCATGGCAATGAGATGATATACGATGGAATGAATGTAAAACTAAAGCTCTCTCATGTAAACTATCATATAATGCACAATAAAACATTTAAAAAAAAAGAAAAAATAAAATGAAAGGAATGTAGAAACATTTTTTGGTCACTGCACCAAAAAGAAAGGTCAAAGTTCAAACAGTTCAAGAGGTAGCATATAATCAAGAGTCAATGGTACGGAAGCAAGAAGTTCAAGGCACACTGAAGACATTGGCAAAGAACAAAGCTCCAGAAGTTGATGGAATACAAATTGAAATATTTTAACCAACTGGCACAACACTGGAGGCACTCACTCATCTGTGCAAAGAAATTTGGAAGCCAAATACCTGGCCAACTGATTGGAAGAGATCCATATTTGTGCCCATTCCAAAGAGAGGAGATTCAATTGAACATGGAAGCTATCTGACAATATCAGTAACATCACATGGAAGTAAAATATTGCTAAAGATAATTCAAAAGACATCTGCAACAGTAGATTGTTGGAAACCAGAGGTTCAAGCTAATTCAGATAAGGACTTGGATTGAGGGACATCATTGCTGACATCAGATAGATCTTAGCTGAAAGCAGAGAATACCAAAAAGGTGTTTGCTTGTGCTTATTGACTATGCAGAGTCTTTTGACAGTGTGAATCATAATAAGCTATGGATAACATTGTGAAGAATGTATATTCCAGAACATATGCTCATGAGGAATCTGTATATAGACAAAGAAACAGTTGTTCTAACAGAATAGGGTACACTGAATGGTTTTAAATCAGGAAAAGTGTGTGCCAAGGTTGTATTCTTTCACCATACTTATTCATTCTGTATGTTGAGCAAATAATACAAGAAACTGGATTATATGAAAAAGAACATTGCATCAGAATTGGAGGAAGAGTTTTTAACAACCTGCGATACACAGGTGTCATAACCTTGCTTGCTGAAAGCATAGAGGACTTGAAATACTTATTGTTGAGTATCAAAGACTACAGCATTCAGTATGAGTGGCACACCAATGTAAAAAAAAAACAGAAATTATCATCCCTTGATCAATAAATAACAACAAGACAAATTGAGAGACGCAAGAAGCTTAAAGTTGTCAAAGACTTCATTTTGCTTGGATCTAAGACCAACACTTAAGGAAGCAGCAGTCAAAAACTCAAATGACTTATTGAATTAAACTAATCCCCAGCACAATACCTCTTTAAAGTGTTCAAGAGCAAAGAGGAGGACTAAGGTGAGCCTGACCCAAGCCATTGTATTTTCAATAACCTCATATGCATATGAAAGTCGGGCAATGAATAAAGAAGACCATAGGAGAATTGATACATGTGAGTTATTGTGTTGGAAAAGAATACTGAAAATACCATGGACTTACAGAAGAACAAATAAATCTGTGTTGGAAGAAGTATAACCAGAATACTTTTTTAGAAGCGAGAATGGAGACACTTTGTCTCTCATACTTCAGACATATTATCAGAAGGTACCCATCCCTGGAGAAGGACATAATGCTTGGTAAAGTGAAGGGTCAGCACAAAAGAGGAAGACTCCCCCCCATGAGATGGACTGGCACAGTGGCAGCAACAATTAACTCAAGCTTAACAAAGATTGTGTGGATGGCACAGAACTGGGCAGTGTTTCATTATGTTGTGCAGAGGGTCTCTGTGAGTCCTAACTGACTTGATGGCACCTAACATCAATGGCAACATACGGTAAATGAGCTATTTTGTGTTTGTAGAAACTTCTGGAAAGATATTTATATTTAATACAATTATCGAAGTGGAAAACATATTAAATTGTTTTTCATTAGGGAGTGAGACAGAAGAGAAATAAACATGGCTACAAAAGGGCAGCATGAGGGTTCCTTATGGTGATGGAAATGCTCTGTTTCCTGGTGGTGAGATTGCTTAGTAGTTATGTAAGATATTACTTTTGGGGAAGCTCAGTGAAGAGTACCTGGGATATTATGTGTGATTTATTACAAGTTCATGTGAATCCATAATGATCTAAAAATAAAAAGTTTAATTAAAAAAAACTCATAAAATCAATTCGTTCTTTTTGTGTTTTGTAGAAACTCTTAGAAATATGAATATGCATACAGAGTCCTGGTATGTTGCTGCAGGATAAAGCACTGGACCACAGGTTGGCTTGAAGCCCAACGCTGGCTGTTCAAACTCAACATCCGCTCCTTGGAAAGCCAATTAAGGGTTGCTATGAGTTGGAACCAACTTGGCGGCATTTATAAAGAACATCACTTGCTTATGTATAGATGCTGCACCTACATTATTTTAGGACTATATATTTTTATTTCATTTATCAAAGTAAGTACTTGTCTGCATAAAAATGGTTTTTGTTAAATATAATTTTATTTAGTATCCCATGGAATTTTTAAAGTTATGTGACATTCTCAGAAACTTAATATTAAAAATGGCTGTGTCTACAAATATGGTACAGTGTAGTGGTAAAATGCATGATCAAGGGTCAAATTAAAATTATTTCTATTACATACAGTGTGAACTTGGGCCAATTATTTAATCACCCTGTGCCTCAATTTGCTCCTCTCTTAATGAAGATAACAATGTGTATTTATCGCATCATTCTATGGAGTCCTGGTGAGGCACTATAGGAAAAGCATTGGACTACTAACTGCAAGGTTTTCAGTTCAAACCCACCAGCGGTTCCTTGGAAACCCTATGGAGGGTCACTGTGAGTTAGAACTGGCTTTGGGCACTTAACAACAACAAGAAGCATTGGCCAGATTAGACAAATCAATAGAACACTTTGAATCAAGTCTGACACATTGTTAAAGATCATGGAAATGCTAATTACTATTGTGATGAGAACGATTATCATAGTTTACATGTATTGTTGTTGATGTCAAGTACCATGGAGTCAGTTCCAACTCATAGTGATCCTGCACAGGGTTCCAGAGGCTCTTAATCTTTACGGGAGTAGACGCCTCATCTTTCTCACACGGAACCGCTGGTAGTTTCGAACTGCTGACCTTAGTTTTGGCAACCTGACTGGTTAACTTGTACTTTACATGTAATAACATATAAAACTCATGTAAACTCTAGTAGTAGGCACTACTATGAACTTCATCATAAAGAGCTATAATGGGTTAAGTACCTTGTCCGAGGTCGCAAAGCTTATAATACTTGGCAAGTCTCCGCTCTTAACCATTCCATTCTAATTAGTCACACAGTACAGAATTGTATTTTGTTATGATAAAATAATGTATTAACATTAGATGCACTAACATTATTTTCTATGTAAGCAACAAAGCTTAACAAATGACACTAGAAATACACAAAATAAAATTTCTTCCTTGATTTCCACTTGATTTTAGTCTACTTGGCCCATAAGGTCATCTTCCCTCTGATATTTTGGTCATCCAGTCTTTCACCCTGGATGACCAAAAAGTGAAGAGATACATAAAAGCCAAAGACAGGAAACCCACCCAAAGTCCATTCACAAAACTTCAGAGAAATTGAGGTTTTGGTTTTAGTCCAATAAAGGGTGAAGATTCAGGTCAGATCTTATTTTACATCAAATGAGTGCCTTCATTTTGAACCAATCTAGTATTTAGAATTGTGGTAGCCTCTGGTTTTAGGTTTGTGAGGGGAAATGCTGAAATTAAAGTTTTGAATTAAAAAAAAGACTCAGGGATTCATCATAATTACCCAAACCGGAAGTGCCTGGAAAAGAATGGCATTTTGTTAAACTGATTGCCGTAGCAAGTAATAAGACATTTTTTAGTTTGGTTGTATTGTGTTGGTTGGAGTGGGTAAATGTGTTTGTGTGTATGTTTCACAAGTATGTGTGTGTGTAAAATTTAAATCCCTTATCAAATGAAAGATAGTAAAGCATGGTTGATAAAACACAATCTTTGGGACTCAACTTAGTTAAATCTTAGCTTTATTACCTAAAAGATATGTGACATTTTACCTTAGTTTCATTATCTGTGAAAATATTGTTGTTTGTGGGTATGTGCTATGGAGTTATTTCCGACTGATAGAGATCCTACATAGGGTTTCCAAGAATGTAAATCTTTATGGAAGCAGAAAGCCTCACCTTTTTCCTATGGAGCTGCAATGCTGACCTTATGCTTAGCAGTCCAACTCTCAATCCACTATGCTACCAGGACTCCTTGTGGACATGTACTAATATACTAATAATAATCATAATTCATTCCAGCTCATGGTGACTCACGTATTGCAGAGTAGAACTCTGCTCCATGGGATTTTCAATGGCTGTGATCTTTCCGAACTAGACTACCAGCTTTCTTCCAAAGAGACTCTTGATGGTTTAACCTTTTGTGTAGTAACTGTCTTATATATAGCTTTGTAGAATGAACAATAGATACAGATAAAGCTCCTGCAAGACAAGCACTGGATTAGGAATCACAAAGTTGACATTCAAGTGCACCAGCCACTTCATGGGTGAAAGATGAAGGTTTTTGCTCCCACAAAGATTTAAAGCCTCAGAAACCCTATACAGGGTTACTATGATTATTAGTAGATATTTGTATCTGTATTTTTTTTTTTTTTTTTCTCATTTTGAGTTGTGCAAGTGAAGGTCCTGAATGATTACTGCATCCATGGCACTAATGTCAACTCTACTTAACTCTACAATGCATTCTAGTTGACTGAGTTTTATATATCTTAAGATTAAAATTTTTAAGTATTGGGGAAAATACAGGGATAAGGAAGGTCTCTCTAGTCTTACCTTACATGAACAATGCTGAGAATCACTGTCGTGTATAAATATATCTACCCACTGGTTTTGTGATTTCTAGGATAACTATAGAAGTGGAATTACCAAAGAATCTACACATTGTTGTTGGTGTTGTTAAGTGCTGTCAAGTTGGTTCAGACCCACAGTGACCCTGTTTAGGGTTTCTAAGGAGCAGCTGGTGAGCTTGAACCACTGACCTTGTGATTCAAACCGATTTTACCATCCAGTACATTAACCCACAGAAGCACAGCAGGACTTCTACATATTGTTAGGGTTTTAAATTTGCTCCTAAACACTTATAACAATTAGTGGACCATCCATTTCTCTATACTATAGTCCAAAGATTCATCCTCACATTAATGGTTTGAGGTAATTAAATGAACCATTTTCCCTCCCCATAGTTTGGTAACTATCTGATGGCTATTTAAGTTTGATTTTTAAGAAGAATTCAGTAAAAGTAAACAATTTCTTTTCAAACGACTGATAGTTAAGTAGTAAAAAATTTAGGGTTGTTTTAATCAGTTAAGTTGCACCCATAAATATACATGAAAAGACTGTGTAGCCATCAAAATGGTATTACTCTGTAATAACTGATATGAAACACTATTTTAATATATGGAAATATAATAAAAGTGTTTTGGTTACATATTTTTAAAATATGTATGTATTTATATGAATGAAATTGCATGATAATGTGTGAGCAGTTATATAGGAAAATATTTTTTTTAATTGTCTTTGGTTGCTCAGAATTCAAGTTATTTTAATATTAATTTCCTTATTTTGATTATTTCTATTATTTGTTTTCAAATTATTTAATGCATAAATATCTGTTGTAAAACTTCCTTAAAAAGTCCAACACCACCACCCACCCACAACCATTGAGTTGATTCCAAATCATAATGACCCTTGTTGTTGTTGTTAAGTACCATCAAGTCGATTCCAACCCGTAGCGACCCTGTATAGGGTTTCCAAGGAGCAGCTGGTGAGCTTGAACCACCGACCTTGAAGTTCAAAGGACTTTGCAGTCTGATGCATTAGCCCACAGCGCCACACCAGGACTCCCTACATAGGGTTTAAGCGAGCAGAAAGCCTCATATTTACTCTGCAGAGCAGCTGGTGGGTCTGAATCACAGACCTTGAGATTAGCAGTCTAGTGCTTTCCTACAGTTCCACCAGGGCTCTTTAAAAATTCCAAAGCAGTGTGTAATAGAGTCTCAGTAAATAGAATTATTTACCTATGTAAATTTACTTAATATATCGTTTTGACATGATTATACTTATTACATGATTATTTTGTCCTGGCACACCCTAGACATCCAGTGACATCTTTTCTAGTCAATAATTTTATTTATCTGTCTTGTATACCTGGCTTATTTTAAAAATTAAAATGGCCTCTCCTAAAATTACTTGTATTGCTATTAAAGATTTATTTAAAATATATGGGAGAGCAAAACTTTAGTCATAGATCAAAGTGCTTATGGTAGAAAATCAACAGCTATTAATTTATCTATTATGTACTAACTTCTTACTAGCTTCTTTAGCTATACCGTTGTTACATAATTATAGAAAAATAATTGTGAAAAAGTGGGAGATAACTCCACTAGTTTTATTATACTTCACTTGCATTATTTTTATACCTGAACATATAATTCAATTATGAGATCCCTAGGAGGTCTGGTAGCGTAGTTGTTATGAATCGGGCTGGGAACCGCAATGTCAGCAGTTCAAAACTACCAGCTGTTCTGTGGGAGAAAGATGAGGCTTTCTGCTCCTGTAAAGGTTTACAGCCTCGGAAACCCTGCACAGAGTTGCTGTGAGTCGGAACCAACTCCACAGCACTTAACAACAACAACAACAGAGGCCACAGAAAAAATCAATATTGTTGTTGATTAAAAACCAAAAGATACACCCAAAAATGTATTATTTTTTCAGGAGAGATTTCTTATATCATGGATATATAAGGGAATTTTGAAGAGAGTACCTAAGAATCTTAGATACAATATAAATATGTACATAAATAACTTAATGAGTAATGTTAATTACTAGAGATACAAAATGCCTTTTATAGAGATAACTTTTATTGGCTCTGTTCTGAAAAAGTAAAATGTAGCTATAGTATTTTAACTGAATGCAGACTAAGCTGAATCTTAGTCATTGCTTGTATTGTTTTATTACTTAGAGCACCTTGAAGGATGGTCAGACACACGTTCTATTTTAGACACGATCTCAAATGTATTTATCTAATCTATGTCAGCAGGGATAAAACTGTTCAAACTTGAGCTTTGTGGCTAATACTTGGAGCCCTAGGATTCTGTGTTTTTGGTTAAAGCAGGACTGAAAAACCAAATACCAGAATTTCAGGTCCCTAAAGTGACATTCTATTATGAAGATGATTTTGAGTTGTATTGTTTTTCCACAGAATGACTGATTGCATCTTCCCATGAAGTGGTAGTTTTTCTCAGTGAAGATTTAAAATATGATCAGGAACCAAATGAAGACTAAATATTACAACATTTGTAATTGTTAGTATGTACAGAATAATAAACTGCATATATTAGTAACTGTTAACTTTTAGTCATGCTAATTGCATTATGTATATTGTCTCAGTTAACCCTCACATACATCAGTGGAATTAGGATTATTGTCCTTATATTTCATAGGTTGGAAAGTAAGACAAGTGCATGGATTGCACAGTTAGCAAGGATTGGCACTGAAATGGAACCCAGGTTGTCTGTCGACAGCACTCAAGCTATACTGCCTCTTATAATCATTTGTCTCCAATCTCCTGCCACCACCTTAGTTCAAGTCCTTATCACCTCTTGCCAGAGTTCTGAGCCAGAGACACCCTTCAAAGGTGTACTGCCAAAATTTGAAATGCAAATCAGTTTCACAAGCATTATTTTTAGTTAGAAGATATAATTTCTTATTCTTGGGTCCACAAAATGTTCTTTCAAATTTATCAGAGTTTCACATTTTAAAAATGTCATGGTTTTTATGTTTTTATTTAACCACAAGGGAGAAGGAAGAAAGAAGGAAATTAACATTTATTGAGTCCTTAATATGTGCCAGGCAATATTGCTTTGCTTCAGGATCCTTAAACAATCAGGGTTTGAGACTGATACTTATTGATTGCCTCTTAACCAGCCTCATGTTGTGCTAGGTACTTTGCATATACTAATTAACTTAAGGATGCTATACGGTATACAGTTAAGAACTCTTTGGATTTTAGGCTGTGAGGATAGTGAAAGATGTAAGTGGTCTGTGTTCCCAACCACCTAAGGTTGTTATTGTTGTTGTTGTTAAGTGCCTTCAAATTGTTTCCAACCCATAGCGACCCTGTACAGGTTTTCCAAGGCGCAGCTGGTGAGTTTAAACCACCAACCTTGTGGTTCAAATAGACTTTGCAGTCCAGCGCATTAGCTTACAGTGAAATAGCACCAACTCTTGGTTTTCAATCAACTGATAATTTAAATGATTGATTCTTTGTCTGCAAATATTAAATTTGGTGTATCCAAGCAATGACTGAAATAGTAAAAGTAAACTTTGCCCTGAAGGTCATAAAAGGATACATTTTCCTGAAAAACAAAACATTGTTGTTAGTTTTGCCAGTGTTTGTTATCCCCAGAGATCTGCCATTCTTCCTTTTCTGATTTGTTTTACATTCTCCATTGTACTGCTGAGCCCAGAGAGCATAGTATAGTGCCTGATGAGCACTTGAAGTTTATTTTGGGAAGTTTCTACTTGTTTATTATTATTATTATTATTTATAAGAATTCCCGGAACAATCTTGAGTTAATATTATCTTCCAGCCAGATCCCATATTGCAATATTGCTTTTGTTGGTCATAAATAGATACATATCAGTTCTCTTTCTAAAATTATGTTGTTCTACCTTTGAAATTCTCAGTTTTGTGCTCCAAAGTGATAGGGAGATAGTACAGTTACCATGGATGTCTGTTGAAGGCTATTTAATAGAATACTAGTTATTTAACTAGTATTCTATTAAATAGAGCTCTGGTAACATAGTGGTTATGAATCGGGTTGCTAACCTCAAAGTCAGCAGTTAAAAACTACCAGCAGTTCCATGGGAGAAAGATGAGGCTTTCTGCTCCAGTAAAGATTTACAGCCTTAGAAACCCTGTACAGGGTCACTATGATTTGGAATCGACTCCACGGCATATAACCACCGCCACCATCATCATGGCTTTAGGAGTCCTGGTGTGGCACTTTAAGATAAGCCCTGACCTGTTAACTGCATGGTCAGTAGTTCAAACCCAGTAGACACTCCTCAGCAAAACTATGCAGGGTCACTATGAGTCGAAACCTACTAGGCGGCACTTAACAACAACAACATGGATTTAGTGTCCATTTTGGTGTCTAGTCTGTAAAGTGGCCAACAGATTCCAGTGTTAAATTCCAAGGATCCTGTTTTATTTTCATTGGTCTGTACCCCTGGTAAGACATACACAATTGAGAAAGAATGAATCACCTATGACTAATTCAATTTTTTTTGTGTGTGTTTGTGTTGTTTTTTTTTTTTAAATGATAGTCATTTTCAATATCATATTTAGAAACATACAGAAAACGTTCTAAGCAAAAGTCCCTGACTGGAAACTTCTACACTTGCTGCATTGGAGGAAGACAGTAGATGTCACCCCATTACCCTACATTTTCTATCAGGCCTCTTACAAGTGATCTCTGTCTTTCTCTCTGCCTCTGTCTGTCTGTCTCTTTCTCTGTGTCTACACACATACACACAGACATACACAAGTCATATGGGGAGGGTATTTTTCTTCCAGTGCTGTGACATTTTTACAGTACATAGGATGCTCATGGTTCCACATAAGGCCACTGACAGGCAATACAGAATGGAGGCCAGGAGTTGGTGGGAAATGTAGGGGCAGGGGGGTAAGGGATGTCGAACTAATTACTGATCAATTTACTATGTCTATTTAGTAAGTCAGTCACTCTCCAGATACTTTTGTAGTCTTTAAGGAAGACAAATGTTCACAGTTTAAATATCTCTAAATATATAACAGATGAACAAGCATGCTTTGGTGTGTAAATGCTGCATAGATTCAGAACCATCAAAAAGCCCCTCAAAAATGCTTTTCCATCTGCTGCTTCTAACTACATATCGCACATCCTGGCAGCACACTTCACAGTGGTGTGAAAGATAGGTTCAAAGCCAACCTGGCAAAATCTATTTATCTTTTTTACTTTTTTCCCCCAAAATGTGTTTCTTTGTGCAGCGACACTAGCAAACATATATAGGAACAAGGTGCCAGGGCTAAGAGTAGACACTTGTCAGGCCTAATCACACAGGAGGAAACTTGCTTCATGTTGTGCCCTAAAACACTGACATCAAATTGCGTCTTCTTAGAAAGCGTGAGTTGGAGGAGTCTTGGAGTCTGTGATCTCAGGAAAACCCCCCTTCTGAGTGATGCCTTAGTGCCCTCATCAACTTTACAAGGTATGCAAACCACCCCAAAGATGGCGTGGCCATAAGAGTCATCTGCAGGAAATATGTGATAGCTTTCCTTGGAAGAGTATTCTTTCGTTTTCATTGGCGTAACTTTAGGCGATTCAGAAAATGGATATATGAGGCAAGCTCTGTTTTCACTCAAGGTGACTTTCAAGTTTAATCCTTCTCATATCCAGCCAGAAGCGTGGACTTTTAAAAAGCAGTGAGTGAAGAGTTACGAATGAAGGCTTCTTGTTTTAAATGGTACAACAGTCAATTCCTCTAGATAGTGAATTTTCTTATGGGGTAGGAAATATCTCTGGGAAGCTAATAATTACAGCTATGGCTTCCTTGGTGCTGCAACTGGTAAGTGCCTGACAACTAGCTTAAATATTGGTGGTTTGAACTCAGCCAGAGGTGCCTCCAAAAACCCGCATTGGTCTGTTTTTAAAAGGTCTCAGCCTTGAAAACCATATTAGAGCAGTTCTACTCTGCACACATGTGTACACATCGTTCTGCTGTGCATAAGGTTGCCATGGGTCGGTACCGACTTGATAGCACCTAACAACAACAACTCTGTACACATAGGATGACCATGAGTCAAAATTGACTTGACAGTAACTACAACAGAACAACTTTTAGTTTATTATATAGGACTCGTGGTGTGGCGCTGTGAGTTAATGTTCTGGACTGCAAAGTCAGTTTGAACCACAAGGTTGACAGATCAAGCTCACCAGTTGCTCCTTGGAAATGCTACATAGAGTCGTTATGAGTCAGAACTGATTCCACAGCACTTAACAATAAAACTACATTGGCATAACATTTCAACAACCCTTTATTTTCCTTTTATACATTTTACTAATGTTCTGTTCTAATATAAGAAGGTAGGAGACAGCATTATACTTTTTAACAGTCATTAAAAAGAAAATGAAGTAATAGTAACTTCATCTTAAAGCTAAAGCTGTGCTTATGTTTCCCTTCAAACTAGTGATTTTGAATACACAAGATGCATTCTATATTACTGTATGATTTATGATGACAGTCTTTAAAAGTTGAGATTTTTCTTGATTTAATAATTTTTCAGTTTACAATTCTATGATCATCACTACATTGTTCTCCATAATTTGACATTTAGCAGTATGTCTTTCATGGTCATATCATGAGACATTTTGTGGGAGAATAGGAATTTCTTTGCTCTCCTCAACACTGGATAATCATACGATTTTCTTATTAACACATTTCAGCTCTGTAGCACAGTGCTAGACCCACAGGCAGTCAACAAAAGGTTTTAGAATGACTTTGATTATCCAGTTTTTTACTTCAGAATATTTTGGACTCTTTGAATGTATTCATAGCTGTGGTTGGGCTATTTTTTATTCCGCAAATAGTCACCAAGATCTGCTATTATCATGGAAGATATTTTAGTGAAAATAAAACAACTATGATCCCTTTGTGGAGCTTATAATTAGAAGATGAGAAGTGATGAAACAAATGCATTCTGTTCATCGATTTATTCTTGTTAATTAATTAATTAAATCATATATGCATTCATTCTTGTTTATTCATTAATTCAGATAATTGCAACGTGCTATAAATATATACAATAAACATATATATATAATACTTATAATAAATATAACCATAATATGCTAACTACCATAGCATTTAAATATAATATGCTAACTTACCATAAAGGACCATGACTAGTCTGTCAGTTTGCCATATTCTGGTGGCTTGCATGCTGCTGTAATTCTGGAAGAAATGCCACTCATATTTTAAATACAAGCCAGGTCACCATGTGGACAGATTTCTGATGAGCCTCCAGACTAAGACAGACTAGGGAGAAGGAGGGACAGACTACTTCCAAATATTTCGTCACTGAAAAGTTTATGGATGGCAGTGGGATACTCAGAAAGCACCATAATATTGAATAATGAAATGTGATGAGAGTAAAAGATATTGTTAGATATAGTGCAGGACAATATGCCTCTCAAGTTGAAGGCGCTCAAAATATGACTGGGAAGACGTGTGGCCAGAGACGGGTAAGGATCACGTGGAACCTTGAGAACCTAAGACAGAACCATTACCATGCTGCAATGAGTTTCGATGACAGGTAAGACGGAGGAATTCACACTGACCGCCTAAGACAGGCAGTGTCCCTTAAACAAATAATAAATAAGGGGGAATCTGATGCAGACCGTGCAGACCCAGTCAGGAGTTCATGTCCCTGTGGGCCCAAGCGTTGCAGACCGTCCAAACAATAGGCTCTGAGGATCAGACTTCAGCCACCTAGCAGACATAGCAAACTGTCCCTCATCTGATTATTCAGTTATGCTTGTTAGTAATCGCATACATGAGCCCTGGATA
>NW_006408563.1:13681719-13682723 GCF_000296735.1 Chrysochloris asiatica | reverse complement strand
CCCAACTTCTCTGGTATTCAGTGTTTAGTGTCTAATGCATCAAATCTATTCTTCAGATGATCTCTAAATTCAGGTGGGATATGTTCAAGGCCATATTTTGGCTCTTGTGAACTTGTTTTAATTTTCTTCATCTTCAGCCTGACCTTGCATGTGAGCAATTGATGGTCTGTTCCACAATCTGTTCCTGTACTTGTTCTGGCTGATGATGCTAAGCTTTTCCACCATCTTTTTCCACAGATGTGGTCAATTTGATTTCTGTGTATTCCATTTGGTGATGTCCATGTGTATAATCATCTTTTATGTTATTTTAAAAATGTGTTTGCAATGAACATGTCACTGGTCTTGCAAAATTCTGTCATGTGATCACTAGCATCATTTCTGTCACCAAAGCAAAAATTTACAACTATAGTGATCCTTCCTCTTTGTTTCCAACTTTTTCATTCCAATTGGCAGTAATTACCAATACATCTTGATTGTATGTTAGCCCAATTTCATACTGAAGAAGTTGGTAGAATGTTCTATATTCATCATCACTGTCTTTAGTTGTTTTTGTGAAATTTTGAATAATTGGTTGTAGTCTTAACTGGTTTTCCTTCTAGGCATATGGATATTATCCTATCACAGACAACATTGTACTTCTTGAAAGATCTTGATTATTTATTTTTATTTTTTTTATTTATGATGACTGCGACACCATTCCTTTTTAGTTTGTCATTCATGGAATAGTAAACCATTGGATTTTCCGACTCGAAATGGCCAATTTCAGTCCATTTTAGCTCATTAATGTCTAGGATAATAATGTATATGTGTTCAATTTCAATTTTGACATTTATGAATTTTCCTAGATTCATACTTCTTACATTCCATGTTTTGATATTTAATGGATGCTTCTTGCTGTTTCTCTTCACTGTACGTTGTGCCCCTTCAGCAAATGAAGGCCCCAAAGGCCTTACTATATTTGCATCATCACAGTCACTCTACCATGAAGAGGCAGCTTTCCCCCA
>NW_006408563.1:13672514-13681619 GCF_000296735.1 Chrysochloris asiatica | reverse complement strand
GAGAGAAACACTGTTAACTGATGATGTATGGAGGGGATTGTAATCAATGTAATGAAACAAGTCATATGAATGGTTGAATGTGAAACTGATGATGTGCCCCGTGAACTTTTACTCAATCCACAATAAAAACCTTAAAAAACAAAAGCTAGCAATAGAAATGCAATATATATATATGACTGGGAAACAGCTGACTCCTCAAAGTAGAACATATCATGATGACATGAATGGAGGAAACATTTTGGATACCTTCATTTGTTGATGTGGAACAACTCAAAATGAGAAGAAACAGCTGTAAACATCTATTTATAATTAGAACATGGAATTTATAAAGTATGAATCTAGAAAAATTGGAAGTAGTCAAAAATGAAATGAGATGCATGAAAATTGAGACCCCTGGAATTAGTGAGCAGAAATGGACTGGTACTGGCCATTTAAAATCTGACAATCACATGGTTTACTATTCCAGGAATGAAAAATTAAAGAGGGATGGCATCACATTCATCATCAGAAAGAACTATTCTGAAATACAGTGCTGTCTGTGATAGGATAATAGCCATACACCTACAAGAAAGATCAGTTAGCACAACCAGATTCAAATTTATGCACCAAACAATAAAGCCAGTCATGATGAATTGAATAATTCTTCCAACTCCTTCAGTCTGAAATTGATCAAACATGTAACCAAGATTTATTGATAATTACTGGTGATTGGAATTCAAAGGTTAGAAACAAATAGGAAAGATAAGTCTTTGTAAAATAAGGTTTTAGTGATAGAAATGATGCTCAAGATCACATGATAGAATTTTGCAATACCAATGATCTGTTCATTACAAATACCTTTTTTAAACTACATAAAACACAGCTGTACAAATGGACCTTACCAGATGGAATACACAGAGATCAAATTGACTACATCTCCTGAAAGAGACAGTAGTAAAGCTCCATATCATCAGCTAAACAAGGTCAGATTGAAGCTGAAGAAAATTAAAACAAGTCCATGAGAGCCAAAATATGAACTTGAGCATATTGAATTTAGAGATCTCTATTGAATTTAGAGATCATCTCAAGAACAGATTTGATAATTTAGACACTAATGACTGAAGATCAAAATAGGTGTGGGATAACATCAAGAACATCATAGGAGAAAGTAACAGGTCATTAAGAAGAAAAGATATAGAGACCAAAATGGATGCCAGAAGAACTCTGAAACTTACTCTTCTGTGTTCATATGCTAAAGCAAATGAAAGAAAAGAAGGGATAAAAGAGCTAAATAGAAAATATGAAAGGGCAGTTGGAGAAGACAGTCAAGTATAATGAAATGTACAAAGATTTGGAGTTAGAAGACCAAATGAAAACAACACTCTCAGCATTTCTCCAGCTGAACGAACTGAAGAAAAAATTTAACTCTTGATTTGTAATATTGCTAAAGATAATGAAAAAATCTCTATAGCAGTACATTGACAGGGAACTTCTTGAAGTTCATGCAAAGAAGACAAAGTCAAATATAATAATGAAATATGCAAAGATCAGAAATAAGAAAACTAAAAGGGAAGAACACACTCAGCGTTTCTCAAACTGAGGGAACTGAAGAAACATTCAGGCCTCGACTTGCAATATTGAAAGGATTCTATGAACAAAATATTGAATGATGCAGAGCGCATCAAAAAAAAAAAAAAAACATGGAAGGAATACACAAAGTCACTGTGTCTATGCCTGTGTTCAAACCTTTCAAGAGCTAACATATGATCAAGAGCCCTTGATCTTGAAGGAAGATGTCCAAGGTGTATTGAAATCACTGGCAAAGAACCAGACGCCAGGAGTTGATGGAATATAAATTGAAATCTTTCAAAAAACTGATGCAGCACTGGAGGCGCTCACTCATCTACTCAAGAAATCTGGAAGACAGCTACTGGCCCAAATGATTGGAAGAGATCCATATTTGTGTCTATTCCAAAGAGAGGTAACCCAATGGAATGCAGAAATAATCGGACAAAATCATTAATATTACATGCAAGTAAAATGTTGCTAAAGATTATTAAATGAGAGCTGCAATAGTATATTGACAGGGAACTGTCAGAGGTTGAAGTCAGATTCAGACAAGAACATAGAATGAGGGATATAATTGCTGACATTAGATGAATCTTGGCTGAAAGAAGAGAATATCAGAACGATGTTTACCTGTTTCACTGAATGTGAATGGCTTTCGATTGTGTGGATCATGACAAGCTATTGACAACATTGCAGAGAATAAGTATTCCAGTATACTTAATCGTGCTCATGAAGAACCTGTGCATACAGCAAGAGGCAGTTGTTCTAACAGAAAAAGGGAACACTCAATAGTTTAGAATTAGGAAAGATGTGTGCCAGGGTTGTATTATTTCACCAAACTTATTCAATCTGTATACTCAGCAAATAATTCAAGAACTGTATTATATACAGAAAAACGTGGCATCAGGATTGGAGAAATGCTGATTAGCAACTTGCATCATGCAGATGATACATCCTTGCTTGCTGAAATGGAAGAGGACTTAAAATACTTGCTGATCAAGATGAAAGACCAACGTTTTCAGAACGAGTTGTACCTCAATGTAAAAGCAAAGAAAATCCTCACAACTAGACCAATCAATAACATTATGATAAATGAAGAAAAAATTGAAGTTGTCAAATACTTTGTTTTGCTTGGAACCACTATCAACACTCACGGAAGTAGCAGTCAAGAAATCAAATACATTAGACAAATCTGCTGCACAAGCCCTCTTTAAAGTGTTCACAGATGTCAGTTTGAGGACTAAGGTGCACCTGACCCAAACCATGGTATTTTTAATAGCCTTATATGCAGGTCAAAGTTGGACAATTAATAAAGAAGACCATAAAAGAATTGAGACCTTTGAGTTATAGTGTTGGAGGAGAATATTAAAAGTACTATGGACCAGCCAAAGAACAAAGAAATCAATGTTGGAAGAAGGGCAACCAGAATGCTCCTTAGAAGCCAGGATGGTCAGACTTCGTCTCTGGTATATTATCAGGAGGGTCCAGTCCCTGGAAGAAGGATATCATGTCTAGTAAAGTGGAGCATCAGCAAAAAAGAGGAAGACCCCAAATGAGATGGATTGGCACATTGGCAGCAGCAATGGACTCAAGTGTAGCAATGATTGTGAGATTGGTGCAGGACCAGGTAGCGTTTTGTTCTGATGTGCATAAGGTTACTATGAGTAGTTATCAACTCGATAGCATACAACAACAACAATTTCACTGGGCATAATGTTCTCCAAGCTCATGGAGTGAGGTGTTTTACAGATTAATTTTTGTTTATCAACAATGCTTATAGTATTCCATAATGTGTATGTACTAAAGTTTGTTTAACCATTTTTCTATTGATGGGCATGTAGACAGTCTCCATCTTTTTGCTATTGTAAATAGTGCAACAATGAACATAGGTGTGCTTATCTCTATTAGCATCACAACTCTTGTTTCTTTCTTTCTTTTTTTATTTTTTATCTTTTAAAAAAATATTTTATTGTGCATTGAGTGATAGTTTACATGGGAGAGCATCGCGTTTGCACTCATCCTATCGTTCAGCTCTTTTTTCTTAAGAATATAGACTGAGTTGCAGGAATGCTGGGTTGTATGGTATTTCTGTTTCCAACTTTTTGAGAAAGTGTCATACAGTGTTTGCACCATTTTACAGTCTCACCACCAGTGTAAGAGGGTCCCAGTCTGTCCACACTCTGAGCAGCATTTATTGTTTCCTGGGTTGTTTTTTTTTTTGTTTTTTTTGAACTTTGCTATTAGTGATGAAGGAGCGCTGGTAGTGTAGTGGTGACGAATTGGGCTGAGAACCGCAAGGTCAGCAGTTCGAAACTACCAGCTTTTCCACAGGAGACAGATGAGGCTTTTTGCTCCTGTAAAGATTTATAGCCTTGGAAACCCTGTTCAGGGTCGCTATGGGTCGGAAGTGACTCTATGGCACTTGACAACAGCAATTAGTGATGAAGTAAGATGATATCATTGTTGTTTTCATTTTCATTTCTCTAATGGTTAGTGATCATGAACATTTACTTATATATTGACTGCCTGGATGTCTTCTTTGGTGAAGTGTTTGTCCATGTCCTCTGCCCATTTTTTAACGAGATTATTTGTCTTCTTCTTTCTGAGGAGTTGAAGTGGTCTATAAATTTAGGACAGTAGTCCTTTGTTTGATACGTTGTTGCCAAGATTTTTTTCTCAGTCTGGGGGTTGATTTTCACTCTTTTGGTGAAGTCCTCTGATGCACATAAATGTCTAATTTTTAAGAGGTTAACTATTTTTAGGAGGCCATTTACTACTTTAAGCATTTTATATACAATGACTGATTTAGTTCTTGCATGAGCCTGTAAGGTAAGAATTATTGCTATTTTCCTCCTTCCATGAGGATACAGAGAGGCTCAGAGAGATCCAAAAAGATCAAAATAAAAATAAGACAAAACACACAAATATGTAAAATTAACACACACACACACACACACACACATAGTTAGTAAATGGAAGAACTGCTAGTAAAGTCAATAGAGTCTGACCTGAGAGACCAATACACTAGTTGCTTTAGTTTCTAGTGACACGCAAGCCATTAGACATGAGTTTAGGGGGCAGGTATGGGTTGGCGATTCAGATGTTAGAGCATCATCAAAAGACATTATATGAAGTGGGATGAATATGAAAGAACAGAAAAGGTGAAAGAAGAATTCTCTAGTTTTACCTCCTGCTCTGTTAAAAAAGGATTTTTCTTTTCTTTTACTCTAACATTTCATCTATGGAGTTTCAAAAGTTTAAATACTCTGGGGTTTGGGCTGCTGGTATTACTCATCTTGCTTATATTTTTCATAACAGGGTGAAGGGACACTGGTGGTCATGGTTGTGTGCCACTGAGTTGTCTCCAACTTATAGCAGCCTTGAATAGGGTTTCTGAGGCTTTAAATCTTTATGGGAGCAGAAAACCTGGTCTATCTCCCACGGAACGGCTGGTAGATTCCAACAGATGACCTTCTGGGTTAGCAGGCCAGCTAATAATCCACTATGCTACAAGAGCTGCTTAATGGGGCATTGAAAGGTCACAATATACATAATGATAAAGGTGCTATCCAATTTTAAATCATGCCCCTCTTTTTTTAAATTTTAAGTGCCCTTGAGTCTGTAGTGACCTTGTTGTATTGGGTTTCCAAGGAGCAGCTGGTGAGCTTGAACCACAGTGCCACACCAGGACTCCAAAATTAACCAGAGCCCCATGTATTTAAATAAAAGTTGTTCATGAACCTATGAAAAACAACCAACCAACCAAACAAAAAGACTGCAGAAGAAATAAAGTAAGTTGTTCTGGGAAAAATGTGTGGTGTTGAGGATGGAAGGCTGACAGCTTCCTAGCTACTGTTGCCCTTCCGGTGGCCTACACTCTCCAAGGAGAGTAGGAAAAGCTTGGCTTTATAAGTAGGTTTGCTAACTAAGTCACTAATAGGGCTCAGTCAAGTAAAGTAGGTTAAAGAAGTGTACTTGATATCTTAGATTAGACATTCTTTGTTTTTACAAAGAAATATGCCCTCCTTCACACTCATATGAAACACCATCCTCCAACTGCATTTCACATTTTATAACTTTTGATGTGACAAGGTGGTGTAAATCAACAATGTGAGTGTGTTTTGAAAGGGAACCTACAGTCTCAGAATGTTGGAGGCATTAGAAAGTTTTGGAAATTGCATCAAATAGAGCACAGATCAAAACTGACTCAATGGCCATCAAACTGATTCTGACTCCTTGTTGAGTCAATGTGAATCAGAGTAGAACTATGTTCCATAAGCCTTCAAAGGTTTAGTTTTTGGAAGAAGACCACCTGGCATTCTTTGCAAGTTAGTTTTGGGTGGACATGATCCTCAAACCTTTTGGTTTGTAGCAAACACTTAATTGTTTGCATCATTGCTGTTGTTGTTAAGTGTCATCGAGTCGGTTCCAACTCATAGCGACCTTGTATAGGTTTTCCAAGGAGTGTCTTGTGAGCCCGAACAACCGATCTTGTGATTCAAAGCAACCTTTGCAATCCAGATCATTAGCCCCATCATTAGGCCCCATATTATGAGGGAGGCTGCTATTTGGCTCAGGCCATTTGTCAATCAGTGGAAGTGAGGACACTGTTACTAAAGCCTTCTGAATTATTAAAACAAAGCATCAGCTCCAGGTTATAATATGAAATCTGTTGATTTCTAAATACTGGGAGCTCTGGTAGCATAAGTGGCTATGGGTTGTGCTGCTAACCTCAAGGTCAGCAGTTCAAAATTACCAGCCGTTCCATGGGAGAAAGATGAGGCTTTCTGCTCCTGTAAAGATCTACAGCTACAGAAACGCTATGCAGGATGTCATTGAGTTGGAATGGACTCCCAGGCATACCATCAACACCGTGGCTGGCCATTAGTTTGTGACTGCTTTAAAAAAATCCATAGATGCTACTGGGAAATTTGAAAACACTTAGGCCACCAAATATTTAGTTTCTTTGTGCTGAGATCCAAATTATAAACTATAGCTATTTCTAGGGAATAAAACTTTAAATTCTGAACTATTTAATATAAATCATGCAACAAAAATGCTTTCCAATTTTAATTAAATTCAAAGTCAATACCTGTACCTATTGCCTGGGTCTTATCCTCAGGTCAGGTTCCTATGAAATATACATTTGAAAACACAAAACTACATATCGTTGATATGTTGGTAGTTAGATATGAGTTTGAGTCATAGATCTTCTGTTTGACTTTGGGCAAGTTATTTAAGCTCTCTTAGCATTTGAATTATGGTGTTGGAGAAGAAGAATAAAAGTCCAGTACCATATACTGCTAGAAGGATAAACAAATATGTGTTGGAAGAAGTACACAAGAATTCTCCCTAGAAGCTAGGATGGCCAGACTTAATTTCACATACTTTGGACATTAAATCCTTCTCAAGTTACTAGTCTCTCTTGGTAATATGTCCAAAGAGTGAGAGAAAAAGTCTGGTTTACTAATTGGCATTCTGGCTGTAGATTGGTTTGTTCTGGCTGTAGATTGGTTTGTTCTTTTGGCATTCTGGCTGTAGATTGGCATTCTGGCTGTAGATTGGTTTGTTCTTTTGACAGTTCATGGTACTTTTAGTATTCTCCTCCAATACATAACTCAAATGTATCAATTCTTCTATGGTTTTCCTTATTCACTGTCCAACTTTCACACGCATATGAAGTTACTGAAAATACTATAGTGTGGGTCAGGTGTACTTAGTCCTCAAGTTCACATCTTTGCTCTTGAACACTTTAAAGAGGTCTTGTGAACCAGTTTTGCCTAATGCAATGTGTTGTATGATTTCTTCACTGTTTTTCCCATAAGTGTAGGTGGTTGATCTGAGCAAAATTAAGCCTTTGAGAACTTCAATCTTTGCTCCATTTATATGGATGTTGTTTATTGGTCCAGTGGTGAGGTTTTATACTGAAGGCTGTGGTATTTCATTTTCATCAGAATTTTAAGCCCTCTTCACTTTCAGCAAGCAATTTTGTATCATCTGCATATCACAGGTTGTAAGTGATTTTTCCTCTAATCCTGATGCTATATTCTTCTTCATATAATACAGGTTCTCAGATTATTTACTTAGCATATAAATTGAATAAGTATTGTGAAATAACACAACTCTGGAGGAAACCTTTCCTAATTTTTAACCATTTGGTTTTCCTTTGTTCTGTTGTAAGAACTGCCTCTGGATCTGTCTACAGGTACTTCATGTACTCCTGAATACTCATTCTTTGCAATGTTGTCTGTAGCTTGTCATGATCCACACATTTGAAAACCTATATGTAGTCAATAAAGCACAGTTAAACATCTTTCTGATATTTTCTGCTTTCAGCCAAGATTGATCTGAAGTCAGCAGTGATATCCCTTGTTACACATCCTCTTCTGAATCCGGCTTGAACCTCTGGAAGTTCTTTGTCAATATATGTCTGCAGCTTTTAAAATATTATCTTCAGCAAAATTTTACTTGTATGCAATATCAATGACTTGTTCAAATTTTTTTTTCCACATTCTGTTGGAAGGGGCACAAATATGGATCTCTTCCAGCCAATTGGCCAGGTAGCTGTCTTTCAAATTTCATGGTATAGACTAGTGGGTGCCTCCTTTGCTGCATCTGTCTTTTGAAAAGTTTCTATTCTTATTCTATCCATTCTTAGTGCCTTGTTCTTTGCCAATGCCTTCAATGCACATTGGACTTCTTTCAGGATCATTAGCTCTGGATCATATGCTACGTCTTGAAATGTCTGAATATTGACCATTTCTTTTTGGTACAGTGACTCTTTGTATTCCGTCCATCTTCATTTGATGCTTTCTGCATCATTCAATATTTTACCTATTTTTTGTTGTTAAGTGCTGTTGAGTTTATTCTGATCCACAGAAACCCTGTATAGGGTTTCCAAGGAATAGCTGGTGAGTTTGAACCACCTACCTCATAGTTCCACCACACATCTGTCAGTTTGTTGTACTGTGGTGGCTTGTGAGTTGTGATTCTGGAAGCTATGCCACTGGTATTTTAAATATCAGCAGGGTCACCCATGGTGAACAGGTGGACAGATTTCAGATGAACTTCCAGATGAAGTTTGTGTGGATCATAACAAGCTTTGGACAACATTGCAAAGTATGAGTATTCATAAGCACTCAATTGTGCTCATGAGGAATCTGTACATGGACCAAGAGGCAGTTGTTCAAACAGAACAAGGGGAACACAGAATGGTTTAAAATTAGGAAAGGTGTGTGACAGGGTTGTATTCTTTCACCATACTTATTCAATCTGTATGCTGAGCAAATAATCCAAGAAACTGGCTTATATGAAAAAAAATGTGGCCTCAGGATTAGAAGAAGACTCATTAACAACCTGTGATATGCTGATGATTCAACCTTGCTTGCTGAAAGTGAAGAAGACTTAAAATATTTACTGATGAAGATCAAAGAGTACAGCCTTCGGTAAGGATTATATCTCAATATAAAGAAAACAAAAATACTCACCACTGGACCAGTAAACAACATTCTTATTAATGGAGAACAAATTGAAGTTGTCAAGGACTTCATCTTCTTA
>NW_006408563.1:13655851-13668999 GCF_000296735.1 Chrysochloris asiatica | reverse complement strand
ACATCAGGACTCCTAACAACAACATATGACATGATAAGTACTCAGACAATGCTTGCTAAATCTTAATAACCATTGTTATTGTCATTAATGAGAGCTACATGTCACTCAAAGGTGTACATTGAATTGTTGTATACAAAACACAGTATTAAGACTCTTACCCATGGAGTATCAGTTCTGATTAAACCTTACAGTGTGTCTAGTGATCATATTCTATGGCTTAGAGAACTACTAATAATGCCTCTGTCTAAAATCAGGAGTTTTGCTTTGTTTTTGTATAGCATGGTTCTCAGTGTCTTGCATACCCAGGATGGATTTGATAAAATATTTTAGGGAAGATTCAGATTTCACAGGAGTGTTCCCTGTATCAGGAACTTTTTCAGAAAAATTCAAAATATCCTACTGCAGAAAATATCCTTCTAGAAGTTTCTACCTTAGAATGACCATATCTGTTATGTTTTTGTTCATTTTACAACTATTGCAAGTCATACTAAATGGACTCTTTTCCATTCTGTCTAGACACCTTTTCCCAGACAACATCCTGAAACATAAGAAAGAGCACAAAAATGAACATATTACATCAAACATACCACTGAGAAAGAATGATAAGTTTAACAATTTCCCACGTGGGAGGCATATTGATGATAATTATCTCTCTCCTACTTCACTCAGCTTAGGAACTCTGTCGTGGTTGGGAGGGTCAGGCTAAGCTTCACCACACCTGAAGTATGTTTTAGCTGGCTGGGTGCCTACCTTGGCTGCATGAGGGGTGGGAATTTAAAGGGAATTGTTTTTTTCCATGACGCGTAGCCTGAGTGCTGATCATTGCTAGTCAAAACAAAACAAAATATTAAAAACCCAAACATGGTTCTGGTGAGTCATATCTTCTGCCATTTATGTGTCATTTATGCCACTGGTAATGATGGAAAATTTATTCTCACAAGAATCTAGTAAGCTAGCAACATATATACAATAATGTCAATTAGCAAGATTTTTTTTTTAATAAGAAGAAGACTTTTTCAAGAACATGTAATACCTTTGAGAAGTTATTTATACCTAATTTCAGTTATTTTTGTTTTATTTTGTTTTCTGAGTAGGAATTATAATTTCAAGATAGCAGAACATCAGCTGATAGGGAAAACCCTCTCCTCTGTGAACTCTTTCTTTGACTGACAGAGATGAGATGTTAACTGCCTGGGAAGACCTTCACAGCGACATCTTCAACCAGATATTCAGAGAACAGTTCATGCGTGGAACCTCAGTCTTTCTAAATGTTGTGTTCAAGAAAACAAGAGGCAGTTCACAGGCCACTTGACACTTCCGTAACGCAAATGCTTGTAGGATCAGTGTTCAAGCTTTTAAGCAGACTGAATGCTTTTTGCACACCCCATCCAGTATGCTAATTCTCCTGATATATTTCAAAGTCTCCCAGATTTTAGTGATTGGTGCACAAGCCCAGTTTACCACTTATTTATAGCGCTGTGTGCATACACCTACATTAGAGAAGACACAACATTATGACTATAAAATTTCTGAAAACTTTTCGTGTTCTTTTGAGGAGAAATCATTTGAAAAATAAACTGGCACTTCCTATTTTTTTGCAAAAAATATATTCCTAAATGGAGATTTTCACTGGCTGAATAGACCCTCTTTAAGGTTAGCCTTATTCTGAAGTCTTTTAAATGTTTTTTTCATGCATAAATATATTTTCATATATACAAATATATATGAAAATTAAAAGACTTCAGAATGTATATGTATTAGTTTATGAGTATAAGTATATATAAATAACTTAACAACAACAAATTCTTTTTTTGACTGGTAATGCGTTCTAGTTTGTCTCATTGCTTTATCTTACCCAGTGAATTTTTGCCGGTGGTTCATCTGATTGCACTCACTCTCTAAATTGGGTTCTTATGAATCATTTATTATTCACTGAAAATGTAGAGTCTATAAATTAACTTGGATGTTAGTTGGACAGCCTAAGGAACTCTGGTAGCACAATGGTTAAGCATTTGGCTATTAACCAAAATGTTGGCAGTTTGAACCCACCAGCTGATTTTCAGGAGGGAAAACTTAATGATTCACTCATAAAACAATTACAGCCTAGTCAACCCTATGGGGCAGGCTGCTCTCTCCTATCTGGTCACTATGAGTCAGAATCAACTAGAAGACACAACAAGAGCAACAATGGTCCGCTTTGGTGAATCGGTTTTCTTTCTCATGAACTCTCCGGAATCAGACAGGGAGAGAATTACATTTGGTTAGAGTCTAGGGTGGATTCATCATGAGATTTTCTGAAAGAAAAACATGACTTTTCAAAAGTTTGGCATTTCTTTGAGATTTTAAAAATTGTGGATCTGGTTGTCTTTAAATAGGATAAAAAATATTTTGCTTTCTTCTTACTTTTCTCTTTTTTTCTAGATAGATTTAAATTCTAGGTTATTTTATCATATTTTTGAGCAAGTCATGTCTCTGACATATAAAAGTTTAACTGTAAATTTGCTTTAAAATAAAGTCTGAAAGAAGTAACATGGGTTGTGTAATTCAATAGTAATTCAGATTCAGCTTTAATGTTTCAATTAAAACTTAATAAGCATGCATGAGATGTATTTACAGTGTATGTTGAGTAGTGGTAAAAAAAACTTGTTTTGCCCACTTTTGCAAACTGGTAGATAGAACATATTTGTTTACTTGTAACATGATAATTCCTCGAGGTGTGAACACTGGGGTATGGGAGAGGTGAAGAGACAAACATTATAACAGGTATTCTGCAGAAGTGTCAAGAGATGCAGAATGTTGCAACACAAACAAAAGATGGTGAATTGAAAATGATCTGTCCAGGGGTTGAACTAAAATTCTAAAAATGGCAAATAATCACATTATGGTGCTTGATTTGTGAGTATTTAGAAGAATTCAAGATGACTTCAAGAAGGAATGCTGGATTGTAATTTGTAAAAAGATAATATTTCATTATTAATGATTACTATATATTAAGGGAAAATGAGCAACAAAGCATGTGTACTGTCACACAGCATGAAAGGAAAAACAAAACAAAAACAACCTACCACATTCCTTAGCAATAATTTAAAACATAATATTTTACAACACAATAGACAAAGTTATAGTCTACTTGAGTGAAACCTTCAATATAGCCGCCAAATACTGTACATTATTAATAAAGAGTGAAATGATCATTGTTGTTGTTAATTGCTGTGGAGTCTGCTCCAACTCATAGAAACCCTGTGTACGGTTACCAAGGAGCAGCTGGAGGGTTTGAACTGCTGACCTTGCAGTTAGCTGTCTAGTGCTTATGCTGCAGTACCACACCAAGACTTAAATAAGTATTTATAAAATATCAACCCTACTATATTTATGATAAATTTCCAATGTTTTAAAAGAAAGCATTTCTTCATTTAAAATAAACTAATGAATACAAACTTTGTGTTTTTTTACATTGAAATTTTATTGTTGATATCAGCTACTTGTCACAAATTTGATGAAATGGTAGAAATCCGAGACAACACATGAGTGTCACTTAAACCATTCTCTCCTCTTGCCCTTTCAGAATTCTAGCTAAACTAGAAATAAAATCAAATACAAGTTCCTTGAGGATCATTATTTTCCTTAATATTTTTTTCTCCTTTCGATATACACAAGACATTTCATTTTGAAGAAAACATATGCTTTTTAAAAAAGATAAAATCTTAGCCTTCAATAAGCATGTTTCAAAAAGAAAAGTGACTATCTCAATATGTCAGAGAGGAATCTGATTGAAAAAGAAAATTTCATTATTTTCTAATTCAAACTTTCACCCAAATAATTGAAAAGTCCAACTCTTCAAATTATATTTGAAAAATAAACTCACACAATTGAGTAAAGAACACTCTTTTAATCTCTTCAATTTACAATATATATATTTCTCTCTAATGCCAAAACATATGAATAAAAAAGTGGAACTAGCAGCATTTAGCCAAAGCATCTAGGCAAGTTAATAATTTTCCCTTCTCCTCCCCGGTTGGTTGGCACTCTGTAGACACTGCTAAGCCAGCTCATGGTAGGGCTTGAAAGGAAGTGTTTTGGGGTTTTGCTGAGTTGGTTTTTCTCATTTCGATAGAGCTTTTGTTTTCTGGAAATCTTCAGGAAATTTGTCACCCAACAGTTACAAAAACAACCTGTTGCATATCTTAAAAATTTATATATCATAAAAAGAATAAATTAAATGTGAGAATGGCTAAGTTTTGTAGACTATTTCAGTCTTTTTCAGCAATAGAATATTCATTGCAATGATAATGACCATGCAAACAGAACCAGAGTTGCAAATTATGACATGAGATGAATTTTTTACTGTACATAACTTTAAAATACCAATTTCTATAACACAAAATAGTGTTTACTGCAGTTACAAAGGCATAAAATATTACTAATTTAAATCATTCAATTATAATAAATTTCAAAGTAAAACATGGAAAGGGAATTCAGGTTATATTGGAAATGTATTACTAGTAACTAGTTAGTTATGTTGTGTTCAAAAATACTATTTGTGTGGTGTCAATTTTACCATTAAAAGCACTAAAGTGTAGTTGTCTGGCACTTGATCATCATGGCAGTCATTTAAGGCATTAATGATTTATCTTATTTTATAGTTAGTGTGTTTAAGGCTATAATAGCTAACTATTGAAAAAGAAAAATCTACCAAATAGTTAGGTTTCAACTACAATGCAAAATCACTTATTAGATGGAAAAAGAAAAGAAAAGAAACACAGACTGCTCAGTCAAAGACTACATTTCCCAGGCTCCATACCTTTAGGTATGGGCATGAGACTAGGTATAGCTAGTAGGATGTGGACAGAAGTGATCAGTGCCACATTCAAGCCAGGAGTGTTAAGATTTTAATCTGTATTAAAAAAAAAAAATGTATCCACTAGTTAAAAGAAGAAAATTCTGGGCCCCCAGAGTAACCTGAATTCCCTTTCCAAAATTTTTGCCATATTATAGTTTGACAACACATAGATTCTTTCAATATGGTACTTGTATTTAAATGGAGAATGCACAGAACATCGAAAAGACTTGAATCTCATCATTATGAAAAGAGGAAAGGAAAAAAATACATATGGAATTTATAAAAGGAATTCTATTCATAGAAATAGATTCACTTTGGACCTTGAGAAACCCAAGACTATTCATAACACACAATTGTAGTATTTCCCTAAAGATCCTTAATAGGATGAGGCCTTCTTTTTTTTATTATTATTTATTGCCTTGCTGAAAATGGTGTTGGTGGTGGTGTGCCGTGGAGTTGGTTCTGACTTACAGAGAGCGACCCTGTACAGGGTTTCTGAGGCTGTAAATATTTATGGGAGCAGAAAGCCTCATCTTTCTCCCATGGAACAGTTGGTAGTTTCAAACTTCTGACCTTTAGGTTAGCAGCCTGACTTGTAACCACTATGCTACCAGAGCTCCTTTGTTGAAAATCAAGGAGCTTAATCTACTGCATTTAATGAAAAATTTCCTTCCAGGCATAGAACATATCATCTGAGCGAAGGAAGATACAGTTATTCAGAAATGTTCCTTACCACCCTCCTCTGAGATTCATTTTAATGATATAAGGCCATAAAAAGATCATTGAATTGATTGAGACCAGTTCATATGTATTTACTGAGTGGATGATCAGAACCAATGCATCAAACTAGGTGCCTCTTAGATGGTTATACTCTGTGGAGGCAGAATGAGCCCATAATCAAAAAGTCTCGCCAAAAAAACGTCTTTAGTCAGGAAAACATACATTGAAGTAATAATATATGAAGTAAAATGTTTATTGATTGACTCTTGCATTTCTAGAAGTGAACCCTAACAGGACAGTGAGTAGCTATTTACAATAACAAAAAGAAGTCCAACCAACAATTGACGTTGAATGCCTCCTATTTTCTCGATATATGAGGGGACACTGTTGGTTCAGTGGTAAAATTTTCACCTTCTATACAGAGGCCTGCGGACAATTACAGGCCAGTGACCTCAAGTACAGTGCCATAAATCTGTCAGTGAAGGCCTGAGTGTTGCTATGATGCTCAACACCTTCCAATGGAACTTCCTAGTAAAACAGACTAGGAAGAAAGGTCTGGCGATCTACTCTTGAAAAATCAGCCAATGTAAACCTTATGAATCACAATAATTCAATCTTCATCTGATCATAGGATGGCACAGGACAAGGTAGAAGTTCATTCCATTGTGAAGGGCCAACTAGATGGCAGCCAACAATTTAAAGTTTATATAAATATAAATATAGCGTAGTGGTTACGAATCGGGCTGCGAACCTGAAGGTCAGCAGTTCGAAACTACCAGCAAGTTTCTACTCCCGTAAAGATTTACACCCTCGGAAACCTTGTACAGGGTCGCTATGGGTCGGAACCGACTCGACGGCACTTATCAACAACAACAACAAGTGAGACACTGTAGGATAAACACTTGACTGCAACGTCGGTTTGAACAGCAAGACTGGTGCTTCAAACTCTCCAGTCACTCCTCAGCAACCCTATACAGGGTCATTATACAACAGACTCTATGGCACTTAACAATAACAATACACACACATATATATGTATATATGGTGGTGGTTGTGTGCCACGGAGCGGAGTGTGTGGTAGGAGGCTCCTACTGTCTAGAACCTTTTGATTCTACCTTATGCTTATCTATGGAACCACGCGCTCCCATAGATAATATTCGTAAAGCGGCAACCGACTCAATGGCACTCAGCAACAACATACAACATATACATATATAATTTATGTATTTATATGATTTATGTCTGGATGTGGCACTGTAAGATAAGCGCTGTACCAAAAGGTCAGTTTGAACCTCAAGGTTGCCTGTTCAAATCCACCAGCTGCTCCTCGGAAACCCTATACAAGGTCATTTTGAGTCGGAACCGACTGAGGGCATTTAAAAAACAACAACAATCCAGGCAGAAGTTGTATGAGGTAGATACTTGTCTGTGTCAGATTTTCCAGTACCGACTCGGTGAGAATATGTGTCCAAGCTGTGTTAAGGGCACGCCCACTGGAAGCCAGTAAGAGAGTAAGAGGAGCAGGACGAGAGAAGCGCCGAAGTTGTCTAGGAGGCAACTTCAGGTGACGTTTCAGCCCCGAGCCGATCCTTCAATGAACTGTTGGGAGGAAATTAGAGCTTGGAGTTTGTCCCCTTTAAACGAAGATGATGGGTTTTATATTCTTGCCCCCACTGTCAGTTGTGTGGATTATTCTGGAGGGAGCCTGGGAGGGGTAGGATGTAAATCCCAGGAATTTCCAGCTCTATCCAGGCAGTCAAAATGGTCTAGTGGTCCACAGCCAGTCTTCAAAGAGGGTTTCAGACGGAGATCATGGGAAGCCAAAGACCTGGGAGTTGGGGAAGAGACATGACGAAAAAGATCTGAAGGAATTTAGGCAAATCAGCAATAGGGTTTGCTCTAGTATCATTACCTCCACTTAACAGGTAAGGTACTAGAGAGGTGTAATCTTTTTCCTTTGATGGCGTGATTCCTAAATGGAACAGCCCCAAACAAAACCTGGTGTGTAAAATCAGAGCTAGTGCTTGGAGAAGTTATGGTACATCGTGGCAGAATGTGGCAGATGGAATGTGGCACAGATGAGCAGGTTACAATGTTCTGGGCTTGAACTGATGACATCATTAAGATTCCCCTTCTTCCTACTCCATAAAAGTTTGGTGTGGTGGGGGGTGAGGACTTGAATTAGAAAAGACATGAAAATGGAGCAGTAGGCTTAGGTATATCTTTTGAAATAAAATATACTGTACTATTTATACTTAATTTTTTATGCATAAACATCCAGGCTGACATTTTGTATTCACAAAGCACATTTTGTTGGTAGGTGATCATTGGTCCTCAAAGGCCACCTCACAGTCTGAAGTGAGAAGTTCCCGAGACATTGCTGGTGTCCAGTTGTAAAAATACTGATGGAGAAGTTACTAAGCAGTCAGGCAGTGGTGGTAATTTCCACATAGTCCCTATGTTAGCCACCTGATAGATTGCCCCCATTTCATGGGGCAAGGTACATTCTGGAAGCTGAGTGTTTGAAATAACTCTGTCCTGTGGGTTAATGCGCTGGACTGCAAAGTCAGTTTAAACCGCAAGACCGGTGGTTCGAGCCCAGCAGCCGCTCCTTAGAAACTCTATAGAGGGTCACTATGGGTTGGAACTGACTCGAAGGCACATAACAACAACACAACTTCTCACCTTCCAGCCCTCTTTGCTTCTGGTAATGAGTGTGGAGCTAGAAAGCAGGGGACTTTCGCTGAGTTTCTTCAGTGGTTCCAGGAATAGCATGCACCACTCCCCTAGTGGCCTCCAGATTGAAGGTGACTTCTTGAGAATCAGCAGGGTGGGCAGCTGAAAAGCATGCGAATATTGTGCATTTGTAAATATTTGAGCACATCTGCTTAGCGCCCTCCCAAAAAACCACTGGGAAAATCCTCCTCACGTTGTGCCATGCAATGCTGTTACCCTGCTGTAATTGTCAAATCTGTTGAGTGTTTTCTTCATGCACACAAAAATTAAACATTGCTCTCCTCATTCATGATTAATTCAGCTGCAGCGCTGCACTGTGTCAGACTGCATTTTTTAAAGTAATTGTTAAATTCTACCTCATAATCAGAGCAGTTTTAATTAACTTTTTGTCAGTTAATCTTTTTTCCTCATACATTTTCCATATCTAGTGTGTATACGGTGTCTCTCAGCTGGGGGGTTTGCAGCCCCTCGTTATGAATGCTTAAGCCCTATTAGCACTGATGGGTGTGCATGTGCTGGCGAGAGCAGGCCTCTGAGGCTCCGTTCTGTTCAGCTTTCCTAGGTCTTGTTGGTTATGTCATTTGCATTAGATAGTTCTTCCACAATGAGTTCATTTGTAAGCTGCAAAGTTCAGGCTTTCTTTTCTCTGTCTCTTAGAAATGTTTTCTGTATTTAGGAGAGAGGTAGCACAAATAGAAGAATAAAGGGTAGACAGTTAGGGCAAGGGGGTAGAGACCCAAATGAATGTAGAACAAACCCATGGCAATGGGTTGACCATGTTAACAGCATCCCTTGGTAATTCTTACCTGCAGAGCCAGCACTTATTCAACATACTTAATTCAGTGGCTCTGACCTTGGCAATGCTACCAGAGTCCTATGTCACATATTTGAACTTTGTTTTTGCATAGTTTCTTCATCAACTGTCAGCTTAGTAGAGCTGTCTTCCTCCGTGTCTTGACTCCTCAAATATGTTTATATATGGGAAAGGCTTCAAAAAATTTGTGGGAAAATGAAATTGAAAGATAACGAATTTTCCATGAATTTTTTGAAGTGCTCTCATATGTATATCAAGGAACCTGTGTTTAACAACATTTGCTTCTTAGCTTTTCTACCAGTTTGAAACAAATCTATGTTCCACTACTCCTGCTACTTACAGCAAAGCAGCCACGTTTGGGTATTTATAGGATCAATGTTTGAGGATACCTCAGGAATTTTCTAATGTTAAAAAGCATAGAATTGAAGAAGTAGAAGCTGTTAATTGTCAATTTTAGAATTAGATGTTAAAGTGCTAAAATATCAAATAAATATACCAGATGTTCACTCTCTGAACACCTGTGCTGAGGTGTGTCGCTTTATCAAACTTTTATGTATATCCCGTTCTGCTCAGAAGTGTTCTTAAGGATTAAATATTACTCAGATAATAATTGCACAAGAGGAATACTTCTAAATTCAAAGCCTATTGTGCATGAAATGCTTTAGCCTCAGAAAGGTTAAGAATGTGTGGAATTTGGAGCTTGTGATCAAATCTTTATGCCATTTATAGGCTATATAGACAAGCAAGTAGCACAATCTCTCTAAGCCCCAATTTCCTCTTTGGAAATGGGGATAATATGTTCAAGAACAAAGATGTCAATTTGAGATCTAAGGTGTGCTTGACCCAAGTCATGGTATTTTCAGTAGCCTCATATGCATGTGAAAGATGGACAATGAATAAGGAAGACCGTAGAAGAATAGATGCATTCAAATTATGGTGTTGGAGGACAATATTGAAAGTACCATGGACTGCCAGAAGAACAAAGAAATCTGTGTTAGAAGATGTACAGCCAGATTGCTCCTTCGAAGTCAGATGGCCAGACTTCGTCTCTCATACTCTCTTGTACAGGGACTGTACAAGGACATCATGCTTGATAAATTGGAGGGTTAGTGAAAAAGAGGAAGACCCTCAATGAAATGGATTGACACAGTGGCAGCAGCAGTGGGCTCAAGTGTAGCTACAATTGTGAGGTTGGCACAGGACTGGGTAGTGATTCATTCTGTTGTGCATAAGGTCACTATGAGTCAGTACCAACTGGATGGCACCTACCAACAGCAGCAACATTTCCTGCCTCATAGTGCTTTTTTCATGATTGAGAGAAACAATTTTAATTAACTTAACATTGTAAGCTGTGTATAAAACAGCTGTGGTGATGATGAAACTTTGTACTTTATTATTTGGGCGATATAAAAACATTTCCATCACTCTGTACATACAGTGAGTTCAAGTACGCTTCATAACATTTATCATTGTTTGTTGCATCTCTCTATGTCTGGAAGCTTCTTCCTATGTACTGAAGGACTAGCTTCTCTCTTCCACATCCCTAACATATGCCACTGAGTTGGTTCTGACTCATACCAACCTTATATAAAGCAGGATTCAATCCTGCCTGGACTTCTGCTATATCCATAATCCTTGCTAGGTTTGAGCCCAGTGTTGTAGCCACTGCGCCACTCCATAGCTTTGAGGGTCTGTTTTTCATTGATCCTCCACTTTACCAAGCATGATGTCCTTCTCCAGGGACTGGTCCCTCCTGACATACATCCAAAATGTGTGAGACAAGGTCTTGCTATCTTTATTTCTAAGGAATATTCTGGCCGTAGTTCTTGAAATCAAGAAAGAGGGTAGGTTCAGGAAGTGGTGAGAAGTTACATGTGGTTGGATTCTGGACTACAGGAAAGTCAGTGACAGAGGTTTGTTTATTCCTGTTGTCTACATGCTAAGAATCTGCAAAGTCTTTTGACTTTAGTGGGTTTTGCATCACTAACTATGGCAGAAAGGAAAGGAAAAACCAAGAACAAAAGTTCTTGATGAATGCCTCAGAGATGAGTAGGAGGTGAGGAGGATGAGAAAAAAAGGTGAATCTTAAGAGTGAGTTGTAATGGAGGCAGGCTATGGAAGAGTCTGAAGATAACTTTGTTATTTGTTTATCCAAAATAAAACCAGCTATATTTCTCTTAATGAGTCCTTTTGTTGTGTGTGTTCATGGAAATGAACTCATAATTCCACTCCCAATGTGGTTGAGAAATTCAGCTCCCTGTTTGTCCTTTCCCAGAATGCTCTTATTTGTTCTTTGTTTTGATGTACAAAGTAGAGTGGCTCTAATCCAATTTTGATTTGGAAGTCAAGTATATGGGAATGTAAAAGGCACAGCAATGTGTTCAAATTCACTTTATTCTTGAAATGTCATGAATATGCTGTTTGGAATTATTATTATTGGTATTCAGTTTCCACGTAGGAGCATTCTATGATTCCACTTTCCTAATTTGGGAATACTAATGTAAAATGTGCTGATATACCAACTTTATTACTATGTAATTCCCTACGTCTATATATTTTAATTTACAATAATTCCAAAATTTATAATTTTAAAAAGTATATTTCAAAAGACTACATAAAACTATACAGTCACTAAATCAATACTCAAGAATATTTTAATTTCTAGAATTCCCCATTGTCAGAACAGCAGGTATTTTTGTTGATAGAAACAGAGCAATCATTGTAAAGACTTACTTTTCACAATATTTATGTTCAAATAAATTTAGTAGTGGCCTACAATGTCAAATCATTTTATAATTGAATGTTTAACCCAAAATAAATAAATGATTAATGAATTTTAGGCTCTGGAGGACTTGGATGTTACAAATGGCTAACAGCTCAACTGTTGTTGTTGCTGAGTGCTATTGAGTCGGTTCCAACCCATAGTGACCCTGAGGACTGGCTGGTGAGCTGAAACTGCTGACCTTATGGTTCAAACCAACTTTGCAGTCCAGCACCGTAGCCCACAGCACTACACCAGGACTCCAATAGCTCAACTGCTAGCTGCAAATTTAACAGTTTGAACCCACCCAATGGGTCTCAGGAAAACAGGTCTCAGAGATTTGCTTTACAAAGGACACAGCCTCAAAAATCCCACAAGGCAGTTCCATGTGGCTGGCTTCTGGACTACAGGAGGATCTTTGCGTATATGGAGTTGTCAAGAATCAAAGTCTATTTGATGGCACCCAAGAAGAACAAATTATACACTACTAAATTTATAAAGTATTTTGGCATGACTGTTCTTCATAGTTCAGGTAATTTCAAGACAAATACAGATTAAAATAAATATGGCTGCTTTTATTTTTCACTGTGTACAAGCATTTATGTTGAGCCCACTTAAAATCTTTTGTTCAATGTTAGATCTTTATGATCTGCCTTAATTTCGATTTATTTTCTTAGCTTCTTAAACAAATTATTATCATTTGAGAAAAAGAATACTACCCCCCCCAAGTTTGTGGAGGCCTGAGATTGTGCACATATGTGATTTGACCCCAAACTCAATAAAATTCTCAATTACTAAGAAGGGATCCCCAAAGACTTCCTTTTAGAAATTCAAAGCCCATTATGTCCAAATGTACTTTGTAAGGATATTTCCAAACTAATATCAAATAGCAAATCTTTAATTAGTGTGCATAAAATTAAAATTTACTTACAAAGAATTAAACTGGAATTTGAAGTTCTCATAATCCAAACCAAAAGGAAGCTAAGAAATTAAATTTTACAGCCTCCTTTATTTCCCAATATATAATGACTTTTTGTTTTCCATTGTTATTCCATTTAGCATATCTTTTTAAAGTTTGTAAACAATACTAAAAACATGAAAGTCATGAAGCCAATCTATTGAAATAACTGTTGTTTTTGTCCATTACCCTCTAGTCCATTCCAGCTTGTGGTGACTCCTGGTGAGCTGAGAAGGATTGTTCTATAGGTTGTGTACTGAGGAGCACTGTTCTATAGGTGGTGTGCTGAGAAGGACTGTTCTATAGGTGGTGTGCTGAG
>NW_006408563.1:13646518-13652201 GCF_000296735.1 Chrysochloris asiatica | reverse complement strand
AGTTGGTTTGGACCCATAGTGACCCCATATAGGGTTTCCAAGCAGCAGCTTGTGAGGTTAAACCACAAATCTTGCAGTTCAAACCAACTTTGCAGTCCAGCGCATTAACCCACAGCACCACACCAGGAATCCATATCTCTGCCTATCTATCTGTCTATCTATCTAATGCCAGGACTTCAAAAAGCTCATGGAAAAATTAAATTAAAAGGTAGTGGAATTTGCCCATGAACTTTTGGAGCCCCCTCAGACATAATAGTTTTTAGGATCCTTATGTTAAAATGTGTTAGAACTCATCGTCATCGTTGCATGCTGTCAAGTCAGTTCTGACTCATAGTGACCCTGTATAGGGCTTCAGAGAGCAGCTGATGGATTTGAACCACCAACCCTGCAGTTAGCAGTTCAGTGCTTATGCTACAGTGTCAAGAAACCTATTCAAAGAGTACGAATTTTAGGAAAAAAGCACTTTTAATATGTCCTAAGCTTTCAAATTCATCCTCCATTTCCCCTATATGTGAACACATATGTCAGATTTCCAAAAAAGCTCCTTTGTTATTGACTTTAAATGTTTAAGGTTAGGACAAATAGCCAACAAAAATAAATATGCTACTATAAGGCTAGAAATGGATTCTAGAATCGACAGTAAATAAGTACATTGTTGTGCTGCCTTCATTCTACTGTCATCCACTGAAGATACCAAACCCGTTTGGACTCATAATGATGCTATTGGACTGGGTAGAACTGCCCCATAGAGTTCCCTAAAGTCTTTTTAGAAGCAGCTGTCTCATCTTTGTCCCATGGAGCAGCTGGTACGTTCATACAGTGGACCTTTCCCGTAGCTGAGCCGTTAACCACGGTGTCACCAAGGCTCTTTTCTGAAATTAGCATTTGTAGAATTTTTATTGGCATGCCGCCATACAGATTTCCATTTATCTGCCTCAAAGCACACTTCAAAAAGTGCAAAAGCATGTTGTTGATAAAGTAGATTGTTTACAGCTGAATTGAAATTTTCAGAACAACATGTATTGTAATAAAGTGGGGGAGGACTGTCTAGGGAGACTGCAGCTGCAGCTTTTTGAAACCTACGTCAACATACTGCAAGAAGCAAGAGCATGTGTGCTTTTGCCCTACAAAATTTGGTAAGCAAATCTTTATAAACTGTATTAAGTGACAAGTATTACCAAAAGCCATAAAATCCACCGAGTCTTTATTTATGGAAACGCTTTCCCTGCACATTGTTCCCATATTGAAATCTCCTTTATAGTGTTGTGTTTTGTAATGTACTCAGCTACTCAGAGGTGATTTCAGTGACAGTAAATCCTGGGCCCATGAGTCCCCATGTGTACCATAGTAATTTTAATACTTCTGCAGTTAAGTACTGTAAGGTATAAATTTCATCACAACTTTAGTTACTTCATTGTGTGTGTTTTTATTCTTTTTTCCCTTTTGACTCTTAGAAAAAGCACTATGGATATAAGAGAAATCTTTAAACAAATGACAATTAGAAAACAGGTTAATACTCATTTACTTTATTCATAAAGTTAAAATCACAGATGATAACGTTTATGCATTCTATTCTATCAAACACTGTTTTGAAGCATTTCAGATTTTTTTCTTTTTAAAATGTTCATTGTAATTGAGTGAAAGTTGAAAAACAAGATCATTAGCTTTACATTCAACAAATAATAGATTTTGCTTCATTTCAATGATTGCCATCCACTTTGTGGAACAACAGTCATCCTCTTCTTCCCTGAGGCTCTTAGTTCCCTTCTACCCACCTTCCCATCCCTTCTCACCGTTGTCCTTAGGTACATGCTGCCCCTTTGATTTTGAATGACAGACTGTTCATCATTCATAGTGAGCATGTCTTCCCCCTATATATCTATCTACTGGTTGCCTGAAAATGTTCACCCTACATATCTATCTACTGTTTGGCTGAAAGAGGTTGTGTTCTTTTCCAGACATGAAGGGTCCTAAGGGCCACAGTTTCAGCTTCTCCCAGTCTCTTTCTAACCAGTAAGCCCTGTATTTTCTTTATTTTAAAAATAATTTTGTGTTTTGTTCCATACATTATGCCACTCTATCAGGACCTTCCAATATGATCTTGTTCAGAGCAGTTGGTAGTTGGTAGCCAGGCACCACCGAGTTCTTCTGGTCTCAGGGTTATAGAGACTGATGTTTACATGTTACATTAGTCCATTGGACAAGTTGATTACAAGCATCTTCATTTCTCATAACGCTTCTTTTTTCCTCATGTGGCGAGACCAATAGCTGTATCATAAATAGCCGTTTATGAACTTTTAATATGCCAGATACTACTCAATGAAGTAGGATATAGAATACTGTCTTTGTGGACTATGTTGTGCCAGTTGACCATGGTGTCCCTTGAGACTATGGTTCTGAGTCCTCCAGGGCCAGCTACTCATTGCCTTAAGATGCTTGCTAATACCTAGTTTTCATCATTTTGCCCACTGTATACTCCACCACAGTCACAGTGGTGATTGCAGGAAATGTAAATAGTCACGTACTAATGTCCTCATTCACACTCTTGTATATCTGTGGGACATATAAATGTATACATACATATACACATATGTATACATGTATACAAAATCCTCACCACTGGGCCAATAAACAACATTTTTATCAATGGAGAAAAGATTGAAGTTGTCAAGGACTTCATTCTTCTTGCATCAACTATCAACACTCAGGGAAGCAGCAGTCAAGAAATCAAAGGACGTAGTGCATTAGGCAAATCTGCTGCATAAGACCTTTTTAAAATGTTGAAGAGCAAAGATGTCAGCTTGAGGACTAAGGTGTGCCTGACCCAAGCCATGGTATTTTCAATAACCTCATATGGATGTGAAAGCTGGACAGTGAATAAGTAAGACCGTAGAAGAATTGATGCCTTTGAATTATGGTGTTGGAGAAGAATATTGAAAGTGCCATGGGCTGCCAAAAGAACCAATAGATCCATTTTAGAAGAAGTGCAGCCAGAGTGCTTCTTGGAGGCCAATATGGCCAAACTTCGTGTCTCGTACTTTGGACATATTGTCAAGAGGGACCGTCACTGGGGAAGGATATAATGTTTGGTAAGATGAAGTGTCAGAGAAAAAGAGGAAGACCCCCGATGAGATAGATTGGCTAAGTGACAATATCGATGGACTCAAGTGTGGCAACAGGAGTGAGGTTGGCCCAGGATCGGACAGTGTTTCATTCTGCTGTGCATAAGGTCGCTATGAGTTGGTACTGACTCGATGGCACCTACCAACAACAACAACATACATGTATACATACATATATACACATATACACACATTCTACTCTTCTTCCCATAATCATTTAGCATGTGTCCCTGTCCATATATCTACCCACAGAGTATTGCTCCAAGTTTGGATATATATCACTATTTACCTCTATCCCCTTTAGGCCTTGTATTCCCCTCTGTGTCTTCATCATACTTCTGACAACCTGCCTATTCTTGTATATTGCCCTTCATTTTCTAATGTGTTGCCCTCCCTGTCATCCAAGTTAACATGAATCAAACTTGTAACCATGGAGTCCTAGTGTTTGGCTGTGGGTTAATGCACTGGACTGTAAGGTCAGTTTGAACCGCAAGGTTGGTGGTTTAAGCTCACCAGCCGCTCCTCAGAAACTCTATATAGGGTCACTTTTGGCCAGAACCCACTCGATGACACTTAACAACAACAACATTTCATATTTTGGGTGGCTGTTGTACATGGTATTGTTTTCCTAATTTCATTTTCAGTGCTGTCTTTATTAGTATAGGGGAATTCAACAGATTTTGAATATTGATCTTATACCCTGCCACTTTGCTGAATCCTTCAATGAGTTCCAATAATTTTCTTGCTGAGTCTTTAGGATTTTCAATGTATAAGATCATATTATCTGCAAATAGAGAGAGTTTTACTTCTCTTTGCTGATTTGGATACTTTTAATTTCCCTATCTTGCCTTGTAACTCTGGTTAAGACTTCCAATACAATATTCAATAGGAGTGGCAATAAAGGGTCTCCTTGTCTAGTTCCTCTTCACAAAGGGATTGATTTCAGTGTCTCTCCATTAAGAGTAATTCTAGTTGTTGAATTTGCATATATGCTCTTAATTATGTTGAAGAATTTCCCTTCAATTTCTGCTTTGTTAAGTGTTTTTTATCAAGAACGGATGTTGGATTTTGTCAAATGTCTTTTATGCATTAATTGATACAAATAGATGGCTATTTCCTTTTTAAAATTTGTATGCTGAATTATGTTGGTGTTTTTCTAATAGGGAACCATCTTTGCATCCCTGAAATGGATATCACTTGGTCATGATGCATAAGTTTTTTGATATGTTGTTAAATTCTACGATCTAGAAATTTTTTGTGAATTTTATGGCTGATAGTTTTGAACTGGAGTCCTGGTATGGTGCTATGGGTTAATGCACTAGACTGAAAAGCCATTTGAACTGCAAGGTCAGCTGTTCAAGCTCACCAGCTGCTCCTTGGGAACCCTATACAGGATTGCTATGGATCAGAGTCGACTCATGTTATTTGCATTTCCCCCCTCTTTTCTTTTGTTAGATTTGCTAATGATTTGTCAATGTTATTACTCCTTTAAAAGGGCCATCTTCTTGTCTTGATCCTGCTATTGTTTTTCTGTTTTCTAATTCATTTGATTTTGCTCTAATCATTAATATTTCTCTTCTTCTGGTGACTGTAGGCTTACTCTGCTAATCTTTTATCTAATTGTTGGAGGTATTGTATTAATGTGTTGATTTTGGTTCTATCTTCTTTGGGGGTATGTGTGTTTATTGCTATAAATTGCCCTCTTGGCTCTACTTTTGTCGTATCTCAAAGTTTTGATATGTTGTATTTTCATTTTCTCTTGTTTCTAGAAACCTTTTTTTTTTTTTTTTCCTATTACCCAGTAGCTTTTAAGTAGAGTGTTAAGCAGTTTCCATGTATCTTATTTTATTTCAGATTTTTTAAATGAAAACAAAAACTTTCCTGAACAGGTTTCTCTAAGCCACTGGGGACACTAGAAATGTTACTTAGTATTCTTAAAGGGAAAAATACATTGTGTTTAAATATATTTAATACAAAATGGTATGTTAAACAACTTTAGGTTATTTTAAAGTATAGAAATTTTTAGTCTTGTATATGCTGCATGCAATGGCAATTCCCAAAATTTTTGACAATTTTTTTCCTAATAAGCCTAATAGTACTTATGAGACATCAGAACACTATATATTGTAGTCCAGGAAATGGTTTCAAGGGATGCAATAAATTTTATATCCTGGAATTTAAGCAAACGTTTACATCAAAAATCTGTGCACATAGGGAGAGCTATGTCCTAGCAGAGGACATTTGGTAGAACCTACTAAACTAAACATTGGCTGAATAAAGTAATGCGTTATTGAGTAAAATCTATATTGTTAAAATTAATGCTTGACTGGAACAGCTAGAGGAACAGAAGATACTTCTTGAAAGAAAGACGAGCAGGGATAATTCAAAACAAAACTGGTAGTCTGATTGACTACTACAAGAACGAGCAAGCTGTTTGGTGGGGAGCCATCAAGACAAGCAATCAAGTCCCTTCAGGACAAACTCTCCTCCAAGACTGCAACTCAAAGAGAATGCATGAACAGGCATGTAAGATTGCTGGTGACCTGAAATCTTGGTCAGCT
>NW_006408563.1:13645929-13646418 GCF_000296735.1 Chrysochloris asiatica | reverse complement strand
CTGAGGAGCACTGTTCTATAGGTGGTGTACTGAGGAGTACTGTTCTATATGTGGTGTGCTGAGGAGTACTGTTCTATAGGTGGTATACTGAGGAATACTGTTCTATAGGTGGTGTGCTGAGAAGTACTGTTCTATAGGTGGTGTGCTGAGGAGTACTGTTCTATAGGTGGTGTGCTGAGGAGCACTGTTCTATAGGTGGTGTACTGAGGAGTACTGTTCTATAGGTGGTGTGCTGAGAAGTACTGTTCTATAGGTGGTGTTCTGAGAAGGACTGTTCTATAGGTGATGTGCTGAGGAGCACTATTCTATAGGTTGTCAAGGCTCTGCCTTTTGGAAGCAGAAACTGGGGCTGTTTGCTGAAGCACCATAAGTGGTTTGAAACCATCAATCTTTGACTAGTAGTGGAGTGCTTAACTATTTGCACACCCGGTGACTCAGATATTGAAGGAACTAGCAGATTAAAAATAGGCAATGAAGAAAATAACCAAA
>NW_006408563.1:13643201-13644497 GCF_000296735.1 Chrysochloris asiatica | reverse complement strand
GTAAAGATTTAAACCCTCAGAAACCCTGTACAGGGTCGCTATGGGTCGGAACCAACTCGACGGCACTTAACAACAGCATATGCTAAATTAAATATTATTGCAAACTGCAAAAATGGAAAAGGAAGCGTAGCGATGTTAGCGATGTTACCATATGTGCATCAATCACATTGTGTTTGCATTAAAATTTTTAATCAAGAAAAAAAAAAAGTAAATGTTAGTAACCATCACAATGAAAAATAAAAAGTGATAGAATTGGGGGGAAATTATGAAAGAAGGTGTAGGCTTGCTATTAAATTTGCCATATAAAGTGGGTAGTAGAGAGATACTGTCAAATGTTGACAAGACAAGCTATATGATGGCTTATTTTTATTATTTGAAGTTATAATACAAGAACAAATGATAACAGCAAACCTACAAAATAATGCGAAAGATTAGGGAAATTATGTATGTGACTTATCTCTTTTATTCGTAGTGAAAAATCTACATATTTTATCTAAATTATATACTATTTTATACCTCAGAGAGTTGAGGTATAAACAGTATTTGCCACTTTTATAAGCAACTTTTAAAAACATATTTTAAAAAGAGTAACGAGCATGCTGTGAAATGTTTGCACAGTACAAGATTAAAGTCTAACACTCAAGTATGTTCCCTTGGGCTCTCTCCCACTATTCAGTCTTCTATCACTATCTATTGTCTCACTTGTTTTGAAAATCTTGTACCTGGAATCATACAGTATGTATTCTTTTGTCTGTGATTTTTAAAAATCAATATTATGTCTGTGAGATTAATACATACATATTGCTGCCAGGTATATTTTACTCTGTGAACATACCAAAAGTTTATTGGTCTGTTTTGTTGATGGATAATTTTTTTTTTTTTTTCATTTGGGGCTAATAAATAAAGCTGTTATGAGAAATTCTTAAAAAAAAATAATAATGCTTGACAAGATAACTGGTAATCTTATTCAGTGAGGAATCCACTGGTTTTGTATCAATTTTAAGGACTACATTGAATTACCTTCTTGTCTCAATTGTCTAGAAAATCTGGTTGTTTTTCATTTGTCAATTATTTACTTTTAATTTTTTTCTTTCACTGTAGGGTCCTGGTTACACAGAGGTTAAGCACTCAGCTGCTAACCAAAAGATCTGAGCTTCATACTCATGATTAAAGGGTCAGTTGAGCAAGATGACATAACTGTAATAAATATCTATGCTCCTAATGAAAGAGTACCAAGATATATAAAGCAAACTCTACTAGGAAGAACCAATAGATCTGTTTTGGAAGAAGTGCAGC
>NW_006408563.1:13625143-13642971 GCF_000296735.1 Chrysochloris asiatica | reverse complement strand
GCCAGGTGGCATCATTGATGGACTCAAGTGTGGCAGCGGTAGTGAGGTTGGCCCAGGATCGGACATTGTTTTGTTCTGCTGTGCATGGGGTTGCCATGAGTCAGTTCCAACTCGATGGCACCAGACAACAACAACAATTAGGAAGAAATAGACAAATCTACAATTATAGTGGGAGGTTTTAATATATCACTTCCAAAAAGGGATAGAATAACCAGAAAGAAACTCAACAAAAATACAGAGGAACTAAACAGCACAAACAACCAACTTGACCTCATAGATGCATACAGAGCATTCAACCCAACAACCGCACAATTCTTTCCCAGTGCATTTGGAACATTCTTCAAAACTGATCATGTGTTAGGTGACAAAGCAAGCCTCCACAAATTTGCAAACATAAAACTACTACAAAGCATCTTTACAGATCACAATGCTATAAAACTAGAAATCAACAATAAGATTGCCAAGGAAATAAAGTCAAATACATGGAAACTGAATAACACCCTGCTGAAAAGCAACTGGGTAGTAGAAGAAATTAGATGTGCACTCACAAAGTTCCTAGAAACAAATGAGAATGAAAACACATCATACCAAAAATCTTTGGGACATGGCAAAAGCAGTGCTGAGAGGACAGTTTATTGCAATAAATGCACACATCTCAAAAGAAGAAACAACCAAAATTAGAAACAGACCTACAGAGGGAACCTACAGTCACCAAAAGAAAAGAAAAATGAAAGATTAGAGCAGAAATAAATGAGATAGAAAACAGAAAAACTATAGAAAGAATCAATAGGACAAGAAGCTGGTTCTTTGAAAGGATTAATAAAATTGACAAACCATGGGCAAACCTAGCAAAAGAAAAGAGGGAGAAGACATAAATAACACTCATTGGAAACCACATGGGCGATGTCACAACGGAACCAAAGGAAATCAAAAAGATAATAACAGAATATTATGAAGATTTATACTCTAACAAATTTAAGAACTTAGAAGAGATGAATACATTTTTAGAAAAACATGACCTACCTAAACTTACACAGAGTGAAGTAGAAAACTTGTACAGACCCATAACAAAAGAAGAAATTGATCAGGTAATCAAAAAACTCCCAACCAAAAGAAGTCCAGGTCCAGATGGCTTCATTGGTGAGTTCTACCAAACATTAAGGGAAGAGCTGTCACCAATTCTATTCAAATTATTCCAGAATATAGAAGTGGATGGAAAACTTCCGAATACAGTTTATGAATCAAGCATAACCTTCATACCAAAACCAGTGAAGGATGTCACTAAGAAAGAAAATTATAGACCAATATCCTTCATGAACATGTTGTTGTTGTCAGGTGCATAGATGCAAAAATTCTCAACAAAATTCTAGCCAACAGAATCCAACAGCACATCAAAAAAAATAATGTGTCATGATCAAGTGGGATTTATATCAGGGAGGCAAGGATGGTTCAACATTAGAAAAGCTATCAACATAATCCGCCATATAAATAAGAAAAAGGAAAAGAACCACATGATCATATTGATTGATGCAGAAAGGCCTTTGAAAAAATCCAACATCCATTCCTGATAAAAACATTCAACAAAGTAGGAATTGAAGGGAAATTCCTCAACATAATTAAGAGCATATACATAAAACCAACAGCTTACATTACTCTAACTGGAAAGAAACTGAAAGCCTTCCCTTTGGAACAGGAACTAGACAAGGATGCCCTTTGTCACCACTCCTATTCAATGTTTTGCTGGAAGTCTTTGCCAGAGCTATCAAGAGAGCAAAATTAAATGCATCCAAGTTGGCAAAGAGGAAACAAAACTCTCTCTATTTGCAGATGATATGATCTTATACATAGAAAACCCCAAAGACTCAGTAAAAAAAGCTACTAGACTTCATTGGAAGATTCAGCAAATTGGCAGGGCATAAGATCAACATACAGAATTCAGTTGGATTCCTCTATACCAATAATGACAATGCTGAAAAGAACATTAGGAAAGCAATACCATTTACAATAGCCTCCCAAAGGATGAAACATCTAGGAATAAATGTAACTAGAGAAACAAAGAAAATTACAAAACAGTACTACAAGAAACCAAGAGACTTACAAAAATGTAAGAATGTACCATGCTCCTGGATAGGAAGACTTAAAATTGTGGAAATGTCAATACTGCCCAAAAGAATCTACACATATAATGCAATCCCAATCCAGATTCCAATGACATTCTTCAAAGAGATGATAAAACCAATTAGAAACTTTATATGGAAAGGAAAGAGACCCAGGAAAAGCAAAGCATTGCTTAAGAAGAAGAAGAATACAACAACAAATGTGGCAACCTTAATTTTGGCAATTTTCCTCTGTTGCTACGAACTCAATTCCAGTTACTTCTTTTTTTGCTACCATGATGAATGTACTTATTTTCAAAACCATTTTTTATTAGTGTCAAAATACATATTCTTCTTAAAGAATAAACAGATACAAATCATAAATACAAACTCTTAAGGTAAACTTTAATAGATATTTCCAATGTGTTGTAAATAGAAATGACAATGTCTTGACTCAGTTATGCACCATACTACTCAGAAACACAGTTAACTGGCTAGCAGACTTTTCAGAATGTCATTTGAATTATACAAGAGTCTTCAAAAAGTTCATAGAAAAATGGAATGAAAAAATTATGGAATTTTCATGAATTTTTGAAGCTTATACCAACTGGTATAATAAATGGATCTCAAAATGTATAAATACTCAAATAAATTTAATTTTTTTCATTTTTAACCTGTGAATCCTGATTCAGTAAAGATTTGGGTATTTCAAGTAGCCAGATTTAGGTTTATTCCAGATCTAGATTTTAAGGTCACTCTGATCAAATTCATCCTTAGTGGTCAAGAAAAAAGAACATGGGAAAACATACATGGAAATTGAATTAAGCCTGAAAAGTATATGTCACATTCTTGTTTTCATCGGTTAGAATTTAGTCACATGACCATGTCTACCTACAAGGAATGCTACAAAATATATTCTAGTTCTGTCCCAAAAGGAGAGACGATATATTTTCATGAGTAGCGTGAATTTGATGCCACACAGACACTGCTTAAATGATTATGCTAAACGAATATGGAGTCTTGGTGTGGCACAGTAAGATAACCACTGGACTGCTAATTGCAAGAGTTGATGAAGCGAATTCATCAGCCATTCCTCAGAAACCCCATAGAGGGTTGCTGTGAAACTAACTCGACAGCACTTAACAACAACAATTCATGTGGTATGAAAACCACATGAATAATGATTGAGCTTTATTTTATGTTTCCTGGAATCAAAACAATTAGATATTTTATTTTATTTTTAATTATCTGTTAATCAATCAAATGGAATAAGTACTTTAAAATCAAAATTAAAAAAAGAAAGCATTTTGATGTTCCCATTGACAGTTCCCAAGATCTAAGTCCTGAACAGATTATACTCCATACTCCAATATTAAACAGATTAAGTATTTGGATGAATGCTCAAGGTGGTTTGGGAATGACAAGGTGGCTTTATGTGGAATATGATAAACCATTCAATAAAGCAGAATAAGGAAGCCTGCCAAGGCATGTGAGTCCCTCTTTAGCAGATGAATCTGAAACTTCTGTTGGCAGAGCTGTCAACATAGCCCCTCTCCTAAATACAAATTGCTTAACAAACAAGATATTAAGATCTTTAAAATAAGTGTTTCTTTTGTCATATATGTGTATTTATAAACATAGAAGGGAAATCTCTACATGCAAAATATTGAGAGTTAGATGTTGTTGCAGGTAATTAGTGAGAAAGGCTGTATGTTTTCTCATCCACCTGCTGGTAGAAGCAGATGGTTGTTTATTTCTGCCCAGGTGACCTACAGATTCTTCAGGTTTACCAAAATACTATGATTATGGCAACAGTATTGTTTCCTTGCCAGGTATGGTTAAGACTCGTGCATAGGAATACTTTGCTTTCCTCCCTTGCCTCATCACCCTTTTAAGAAGATATTCCAGTAGAGAGTGTATGAGTCTTACCATTTGAGGAGGAAAGGTAAGATGCCTTCAGAAGCATCATTTTCCCCTACAAGAACAGGTGTAAATTATGATAGAAAGAATGCTATTATTACCTGTTAATTTTATAAGAGAAAGAACCTTTTGGAGGTTATATCCTGTTTTATTTTAGCTACACACACAAATGCAGAACTTCAAGTAGAAGTAGATCTCACGGTTAGCACAAAGGCATTACTACCCATCTCCAAGTTCTGTTGCATGCTTGGATGTTTGCCTCCCCTTCCCTTATAATGAATGCTTTTGCATTGTACAATTTTATCAGCATTTTAAAGAAAACTGCATATTATGTTCATTCATCATGCTTTATCTGAGTAACTCTACAACATTTAAAAATAATTACTTCTTAATTATTTCTTTTTATTCCCCTTACTTATTTCTAAGAATGTGTACTAAAAGATAACATGAGACATAAAAAACATAGGGCATTTTAATTTTATAAATAAAATGTGTTGCTGAACTATTAAGATAAAAATAACTTATAAAAAGCATCTAGACTATGGTTCTAAAATCAGTACCTGAGTACACAATCGTCCTTTCTCTTTAGAAAAACCGTTTTTGTAGAAGATGCAAACAGCTAAAACCTGATACAGCTCAGACAATTGTTATTAGTTATCTTAAACAGAGTGATCCAAATGATTTTTCTTGTATACTGTCAGCATCCTGTAATGTTTGTTTGTAGTAGGCAATGCTTGAAATATTTTTGTTTGTTTGTTTAAGCTCTTTGTGGTGCCTAGAAATGTGGTTATTTCAATAATAAAATTTTGGAAAACGTTTAGCCGGGTTTTGATTCCTTTGATTTAATCAAACTGAAGACAGCATAAACAGCTTAAAGGTTGAACAAATCAAGGAATTCTCATCAGATATGTCAAAGATTCAGTGATTGTCTCTGGTTGGACTTTCCCCTACTCACTGCTCTTTCCCCTGCTTATGATCACGAGTACATTATATCGGTTTATCCTAAAGTCTGTGCTTCCTCTTGGGGTTGTTGTTGTTGTTGTTATGTGCCATCGAGTCGGTTCCGACCCATAGCGACCCTGTACAGGGTTTCCGAGGGTGTAAATCTTTACGGGAGTAGAAAGCCTCATCTTTCTCCCACGGAGCAGCTGGTAGTTTCGAACCGCTGACCTTAAGGTTCGCAGCCCGATTCGTAACCACTACGCTACCAGAGCTCCTTGGGGTAGTAATAGCTAATCCTTTCTTTTTCTTTTTCTTTTTTTTTCCTATGGGAGTTCCTTGGCGGTACAAATGGCTAATGTGCTCAGCTCCTAACCTAAAGTTTTATGGTTTAATTCAACTCTAAGTTGCCGCAGAAGAAAGGCAAAAAAAAAAAAAAAAAAAATCAGTCATTGAAAAATCTGTTTTAATAGAACCCAGTGCTATTCTAATACACCTGGGAATCAGTAAGATAGCAACTGGTGTTTCTGTTTTTCCCTCCAACTACTAACTTGTGAACTGAAAGAGAGGAGTGTGAAAATATTCTGGAAAAAAAAAATCCCCACAAACAATAATTATAATTAAGTGTCAGTTTAGTTAAGTGGACACTGAACAATTTGAGAATGCTAAAGGCTCCCCATTCAAAGTGAGCTACTGGGACCTCAGTCACCAGGGAGCCTGGGACAAACTCAGAATCTCAGACCCTATTAAAGACTACTGAACTGGAGTTTGCTTTTTAATAAGATTCCCCAGGAGATTAATATGCACATTAACTATAGGAATCACTGAAAGACAACAATGAGAAGTTACCATGGTGATCTCAGTTCTACCCATAAGAGCCTAAATTGTGCAAGTTAAGAATTTAAATTTATGTCTCTCTGAAACTCAAATTCATTGCGATGCCACACATTGCGATGCCACTACTCTTGAATTTGTCATTCCTGGCACAGTAAACCATGTGATTGTCAGATTCAAAATAACCAATACCAATCCATTTCAGCTCACAAATGCCTAGGATGTTGTTGTTTCTGGGTTCCATTTCATTTTTGACTGTATCCAATTTTACTAAATTCATACTTCATATATTCTTTGTTTCAATTATTAATGGGTGTTTGCAGCTGTTTCTCTTCATTTTGAGTTGTGACCCATCAGCAAATGAAGACACCAAAAGCTTTACTCCATTCTTGTCATCAAGGTCAACCCAACTTTAAAGAGACAGCTCTTCTCCAGTTGTATTTTGAGTGTCTTCCAACCCAAGGGATTCATCTTCTGGCACTATATCTGACAATATAATATGTTAGTGCTCTTCATCATGCTCAATATTCAATATTCTGGTGCTACCTGACAGTGCTTCACTGATATTCAGAATGTTTTACGTAGCAAAACATTCAGAAGCGCATTTCTGCCCTGGTTTCATCAAACTGCCAAAATAATAAATTGGTCTGAGTGCCTGGACTAATGTCCTAGTGGTCATCCCCATTCCAAGGGCAGTTTGAACTACAGTGAAGTCTTGGATAACTGAACAATTAAGTATTTTAAGCTCTGTGAATATCATTATTATAGTGTAAAGTACATGAGGAATGAATGCCACTCTTTCAGGGCACAGGTACACCTCTTCTACTTCTGCATCTATCTTAGTCTGGAAGCTCGGCTGAAATCTGTCCCCCATGTGTGATTCTTCTGGCATTCAAAATACCGGTGGCATAGCTTCCAGCATCACAGCAGATGAGTGGTGGCCATACAAATTTTGTGATCTGTTTTTCCATTTCTCTAAAGAATGGTGTTGCAATCTAGATTAGGATTACATTATAAGTATAGATTGCTTTGGGTAGTATTGACATTTTCACAATAATATCTTCCTATCCGTGAGCATGTTATATTCTTCCATTTTTATGTGTTTGTTTCTTTTATTATTATTATTGCTTTGTAGTTTTCTTTGTGTAGGTCTTTTGTTTCTCTTGTTAGATTTAGTCCTAAATATTTAATATCTTGGGTAATTATTGTGAATGGTATTATTTTCCTGATTTCCTTTTCAGAGCTGTCTACTATTGCAGAGGAAGCCAACTGAGTTTTGCATATTAATCTTTTACCCAGTGAGTTTGCTGAATCTTTCAATGAGTTCCAATAATTTTCTTGTTGAGCCTTTTATATTTTCTATATATAGGATCATGCCATCTACAAATAGAGAGGGCTTCTTCCTTGTCAATTTTGATGTCTTTATTTCCCTTTCTTTCCTTAAAGCTGTAGTTAAGAGTTACAATACAATACTGAATAGAAATAGTGACATAGGGTATCCTTGTCTGATTCCTGTTCACAAAAGGAATGCTTTCAATTTTTTTCCATTGAGAGTAATGTTGGCTGTTGGATCTGTATGGTGTTGCTGTTAAATTCTATTGAGTGAGTTTTAACTCATCGTTACCCTGTATTGGGTTTTCCAGGATTAGCTGGTGTGTTTGAACTGCCAACTTTGTAATTAGTAGTCCAGTGCTTATCCTACAGTGCAAAACCAGGACTACTGAATTTGTATGTTGCTGTTATTAAGTACCATCGAGTTGGTTCAACTCATAGAGACCCTGGATAAGGTTTTCAAGGAGCAGCTGGTGAATTTGAACTGCCAATCTTGCACTTCAAACTTACCTTATGGTCGAGTGCTTATCCTACAGCAGAAGTCCATTCAATTTGAATATATGCTCTTAATTATGTTGAGAAAGTCCTCTTTTATCCCTGTGTTGTTGAGTGTCTGTTGGTTTTGTATATATGTTCTTAATTATGTTGAGGAATTTCACTTCAATTCCTACTTTGTTGAGTGTTTTTATTAGGAATGGATGTTGGATTTTGTCAAATGCCTTTTCAGCATCAAATAATATGATCATGTGGTTCTTTCCTTTGTTATACTTAAGTGTTGCGTTACATTGATTGTTTGTTCTAATATTGAACATCCTTGTGTCACTGGTATTAATTCCACTTGCTCATGATGCATTATTTTTTTTGACATGTTGCTGAATTCTACTGAGTAGTATTTGTTGAGAATTTTTTCATATATTTTCATAAGGGATATTGGTCTATTTTCTTTTTTAGAGATGTCTTTGCCTGGTTTTGGTATAAGAGTTATGCTCTCTTTATAAAATATATTAGAGAGTTTTCCATCTTTTTTTATGTCTGGAATAGTTTGAGTATAAACGGGGCAAGCCCTTCTCTGAATGTTTGGTAGAATTTACCAGTGAAGTAATTTGGTCCCAGTTATTTCTTCGTTGGGAATTTTTTGACTTGGTCATTTTAAAATTTTGTTTTCTACTTCATTCTGGGTTAGTTTCAATAGACTGTGTTTTTCTAAAAAAAAGTGTCCACTTCTAGATTTTCAAATTTGTTCCAACAGTCTTCTTAATATTATGTTATTATCTTTTTTATTTGCATAAGTTCTGTTGTGATGCCACCCATATTGTTTCTTATGCGTGTTATTTACATACATCTTCTTTTCTTTTATTAGATTTCTCAATGGTTTGTCAATTTTATTAATCCTTTTCAAGAAACAATTTATTTTCTTGGTGATTCTTTCTATTGTGTTTTTATTTTGTATTTCAATAATTCTGCTCTAGTCTTTATTATGTCTTTTCTTCTGGTGACTGTAGCTTTACTTTCCTTCTTTATTCCTAATTGTTAGAGAGGTTGTATTAATGTGTTGTTGACTTTGGTTCTTTCTTCTTTTCGATGTGTGTGTTTATGGATATAGAATGCCCTCAGCACTGCTTTTGCTATGTCCCAAAGGTGTTAGTATATATTGTTTGCAATGTCATTTGACTCAAGAAAATTTATTTTATTTTATTTTTTATTTGTCCTATTATCTAGTAAAAGAACTCTGGTAGTGTCGTGGTTGAGTCAGGCTGCTAACCTCAAGGTTAGCTGTTAAAAACTTCCAGCTGTTCCAAGGGACAAAAATGAGACTTTTTGTTCCTGTAAAGCTTTACAGCCTCAAAAACCCCATACAGTGTCGCTATGAGTTGGAACCAATTCCACAGCACACAGCCACCAATGATCACCATTATCCAGTAGCTTTTAAGCCGGATTGTATTCAACGTCCATGCATTTGATATTCCTGTTGTTGATTTCTCATTTTATAGCATTGTGATCTGAAAAGATGCTTTGTAGTATTCCTATGTTTTTAAATGTGTTGAGGCTTGCTTTGTGGCCTAACATATGGTCTATTTTGGAGAATGTTTCATGTGCACTGGAAAAGAATGTGCATTGTGCTGTTGTTGGGTTGAGTGCGTTGTATATGTCTATGAGGTCAAGTTTGTTGATTTTGTTGTTTAGTTCTTATGTCTTTGCTAAGTTTCTTTCTAGTTGTTATGTCTTTCTTTGAAAATGGTATATTAAAAGACCCTCTTATTATTATTATATGGCTCTGTAGCTTAAGCATTGGCGTGTTTACCATAAGGTTGGTGTTTCAAACTTACCAGCTGCTCCTCAGAAATCCTATATGGGGTCAATATAATTTGAAACTGACTTGACAGTACTTATTGTAGAGCTATTTCTTCCTACAGTTCTATTAGAATTTGACTAATGTATTTTGAAACTCTTTCATTGTCAGCCTAGGTATTTATTATGGTTTTGTCCTCCTGTTCAATTGACCCTTTAATCATGAGATAATGTCCTTTTTTGTCTCTTATGCAGGTTTTTACCTGAATTATATCAGAAATATCTATTATATCAGAAATTAATATTGCTTTTCCTGCTCAGTTTGACTCCTGTTAGCGTGATATATTTTTCCCCATCATTTGATATTTAATCTGTTTTGTCTTGTAGATAGCACATTGAAGAATCCTGTTTTCTAATCCATTCTGCTACTCTCTGCCTCTTGATTGATGCATTTAATCCAATAATTTTCAGTGTGATTTTTGACAGGTATGAATTGATTGGTGTCATTTTGCTGTATTTTCATAGTGGTGTTTCTGGTTTCTTTGTTCCACACAATAGTCTGTGCTGCATTCATTTTGGTAATGTGTTTTCTTGTGACTCTCTTCCTTGCTGTTGTTTTAATGTTTACTAAATCTTTATTATTTTCATATTTCTTGATGTCATGTGAGGGTGTATTAAATTTCTTTGAGCTTACCCTATACTTTATTAATTTCTTCCCCAGTTTAAAACAGCCTGTTTTATCTTGCAATCTATTTGACTTCCTTGCCATTTGGAAATTCTTAACTGCACTTTTTGCTCTGTAGGTATCGTCACTATAAATTGATATTTCTGGTTTCCTATTCATTGTTGTAGGTTTGTTTTACTTTGGATACATCTATATCTGGATTGAATTCTGAGTGGTTTTGCCTTGTATGTTGATCTCAGGTTGCTATTTACTATTGTTGGTTCCTAGTCCAAAGGACTCCCTTTAGTACTTTTTATAAAGTTGGTCTGATTATTTTATATTTCTTTACTTTCTGTCTATCTGTAAATGTTCTAGTTTCACTGTCATATTTGAGGGACAGTTTTGCGGGGTATGTGATTCTTGCTTGGAAATTTTTTTCTATCCAACTTTTGGATATGTCTTCCAATTGCCTTCTTGTCTGATTTCAGCTAAGAAATCAGAGCTTAATTTTTTTGGTTCCCCTTTATATATAAATTTTCATTTTTCCTGAGTTGCTTTCAGGATTCTTTTCTTGTCTTTGATTTTGAAGAGTTTGATTATGAAATTCTAATGAAGTTAACTTCCAACATCTCTTTGACTATCTTTTCTGTGCTTTTCTTTGTCTCTTCCTTTTCCGGAATTCTAATCATCTGTAAGTTACTCCTCTTCATGTTGTTTCACATAAGTCTTAGGCTTTCTTTGGATATTTTGTTTTTCTGTTTGATTGTTTTAGCTCACTAACATTCAGAGATTTATCTTCAAGCTCACTAATTTGAGTTTTGTTTGATTCAAATATACCACTTTGCCTTTTCAATGTATTGTCCAATTCTGCAATCTTAGTATTAATCTTTTGGATTTCTATTTGCAGAGAGAATGAAAACAAACCAACATGCAAGAAAACAAACAATATTGAAAATATTTAAGTGGGGAGGGTGAAAGCAGGTAACAGGTGGAAAAGATTACAAAAACCCAAAGGAGAACAGAGGGAGAGGAAAAATAATTGAAAAACTATGAAAGAAAAAAATAAGAGTGAAAATGAAAAGTATCAGAGTAAACACAATTAGGGAAAGAAGTGAATAAAAGCGAAAGAGCTCAGAGAGTAGTAAAGGAAAACCAAGAGTAAAAAAAGAAGGAAAAAAGGAAATTAGAAAGAAACAGCAGCAGTTAGTAAAGAAAAAGGGGAAAAAAATGAAGAAAAGTGAAAGCAGCTGGAGAAGGGATAAAGTACAAGGGTAGGTAAAGACAGAAAGAAGAAGGAATAATAAATAAACAAAAATAATAAAAGGTAAAAAGTAGGGCTGGTGCCAGACAAAGAGAGGAGAAAATTCCTGGACTTCCTTTCAGCCAAGGACCTCACGTGGTGGGCGGGCAAGTGATGAGACCTTGGTACTCTGACCCTAGATGAAGTTCCTGTAGGACTAGTTGCTGTCTGTTCTGGGCTCCCAATCTGGAAGTAGTTTGTGCAGACCCCAAAGCAGTTGAGAGATCAAGGTATTTCTGTACCAGAAGGCAGCTAAGGGCAAGAGGTCCCACTGTCCAGGACTGGCCAGAACCATTTCTATAGGTGTGGAGCAGGCCACACCCAATTCCAGGTGCTGGGGTTAGTCTTCCTAGCTTCCTACTCCCTTTGATACACCTACAATGGAGAGTAGGCGCTTTGCTTGGAGTCTACTAGGGTAGGGACTGGCCACACCCCTAATTACCAGGGTATGTGGAGTACAAACAAACAATTCTCACATTTCTTTCCACCAATAAGTGGTATATCCCTGGACTACCAACTGCTGCCTTGCCTTCACAAACATCTGAGAAAATCCAAGATTGTCATGCTCAGCCTGGCCAGTGTTACTGATCATCTATCTCCTTTCCCCCACACCTGTCCCCTCTTATTCCCCCCCCCCCCATGGGTCTTTTCAGTTGCTTTTCCTAGGTAGGGCTAATACAGGGCTAGCCAGAGCTGAGTAGGGCTCAGTTAAATCCAGGTGCCAGGATTAATGCAGATACCTCCCAATCCTTTGATGAGATTCACAACTGGGTGCTCACCTTTGTGCAGCCCCGGGCAGAATCCACTCGAGGACACTTAACAACAACAATGTAGGTAAAGCGGAAACTTTGATGGGAGTGTGTGCAGGTGGAGACAGACCATGCCTCTGGTCACTCAGGGAGTGTGTGAAATAAGAAAAAAAATCACACCTTTATCTCCTTAAGCCACCGGTACATTTCTGCAACACCGATATGCTTTCTTGTTCTGAAACCACTCACAAAAGCTTAAACCAGCTGTGTGGCATATTGTCAGCCAGCACAGGTCACTACTGTTTCTCCTTGTTTGGCTGCATCTGTTCAGCTCTCTCTCCTGGTAAGCATTCAGTCCACATCTCTATCCCTCCCTCTGAAGGTCAGGGTTCCAGGACTAGCATCTGTATCTGTTTCACTTGGTTTTCCATATCATTGTTGTGGAGGGTCTATATTGTGTAACTACCTAGTTCTCCTTCTTGCCATCTGCCACCTCTGTGGCCCATTTGTAAAAGGAAATACAAAATTGTTACTTTTTTCTATTCATCTCTTTGTATGCTTTCTTCTTTTTTTCAAAACTAAGTATTTTCTATTTTGACCGTGTTCTCCAAAAGGACATCCACTTCCACAAATTCTGATGACTGAAACCATGCGTCACTGAAGGAGAACAAGTTTGGCAGGAAGATCAATATGGTAGATTTTTGTGGCTTTACACAATTCTATTTTAAGTACTTAGAGGATCTTACTTATTAGAGTGTGTTTGAAGCAACTGTTAGTACACATCTTTTCTTTGTTATTATTTAACCCACCAACTCTTTTAAGCTTCCATCTTTTCCAGCTTCACAGACCTGAACATAAACAAAATCAAACATGCTGTGATTCTGACTCTTAACAACCCCCATAGGACAGAGTAGAACTGCCCCCATGGGGGTTTCCAGGGCTATAAATCTTTATAGAAGCAGATTGCCTCATGTTTCTCCTGCAGAGCAGCTGGTGGGTTTGAACCAGCCACCCTTTGGTTAGCAGCAGAGCACTTAGTCACTGTGCAACTGATGTGCCTCTCACAATCCACATGCTTTTTAATCCACTAATAGCACCAAACTGCCCCCATGGTGCCATAAAAGTCTCCTATTTTATGACTTCCTTGAAATACGACCTTAATTTATAATTCACCAGATTTGTTTTTGCCTTCAGATCCCTTACTTCATTGTAGCCACATGAAAAATGTTACAGCCTATGCATTTTCCTCCCCAAACTCTAATGCTGAATTTTAATATACTAATAGTTCTTGTCCAGAGTAATTTCATCTTGCTGCCATCCAGAATGTTTCATTCACCATTCCAAACAACTTTTAAGAAGTTTCTCTATAAAATATTGGAAAATGTGAAGTAGCTCTAAAGATTATTGAAATCTAGTAAATTTTAAATAGATTACATATTTAACAAAAATTCCCCAAAGAATTTAGGAACATTAAAAAAAAAAAAAGACCATGTAGTTTCATCCTTGAGTTACTTTTCTTTCTAATGCTAAAGTGTTTTAAAAGGAAACATGGGTTAAATTTTTAGAGGCTACGAAGCTCCTGTTTGAATCCCAGCCATAGATACTTTGGTCTATCTAAAACAAGTAGAGAATATCATTTGAGTTGAAAATATTTTATTGTCATTGTATTCATTTAAGAACCAGAAGGAAGAGCAGAATTTAGTTTATAGTTTCCTGCACTAAGGGGAGGATATAAACTAGTAAACTGGAAAAATAATCATCTTCAAGGCCTTCTTTTATCCAGTTCTTTCTTTCTGTCTGTCTCTCTCTATCTCTATGTGGTGTGTGTGTGTGTGTGTGTGTGTACAGGAAAAAAGGACTAAACAGAAAGAAAAGACAGTGTAGTGCTGACATTAAAAGGTATTCCCCACAACCCCTCATTTACCATTTGTTGTGTGCCTTTGAGTCAGTTCCAACTCAGTGCAGCCCTGTATAAGTAGAGGGCAAGACTGTAGAAGGACCAATGCATTTGAGGTATGGTGCTGGAGAAGATTGAAAGTGCCGTGAACTGCTAGAACAGACAAATCTGTCTTGGAAGAAGTACAACCAGAATGCTCCTTAGAAGCTAGAATAGTATGGTCTCTGAATCTTACTCTGTCTAAAGTTGGTGTATCTCCTTCCCAAGTAGAAAGCATTACCAATAATGTAGATTAACGTAGACAAAGTAAAGTATCTGGCTACTATATGGAGTTAATTTTAAGCCTTGCTTCTCTTTGCCTGAATTTTTGACCAGCATGCCAAGAGAGTAACCCAAGTTGTACAGAGCTGAACTAAGCACAAATGTTCCCTATAGTTGTGACAAGGACTCTTCACTATATCCAGTGCAGCTGAGCTAGGATACTGAACATAACAATGTAGAGATTGTGTTTGTGGTCTTGTGGCTGGGTATTCCAATTTAAAAACGAAAAGAAAAGTTATGTTTTCTCTAACCCATTTTAGTTTCTCAGTAGAAAGCAAGATCTGAAATTTAAATAGGTTGGGAAAGTCATTTTGGCTACTGGTGCCTCACATATTTTAATAGAAATCTTTTTATTTTTGTTGATTGTTGTTGTTAGGTGCTGTCGAGTTGGTTCTGACTCATAGCAACCCTATGTATAACAGAATGAAACACTGCCGAGCCTTGCACCAAGCTCACAATTGTTACTACATTTGAACCCATTGATGCTGCCACTATATTAGTCCATCTTCTTGGGGGGGGGGCGGTCTTAGTCTTTTACAGTAGCAGTTCACTTTAACAAACATAATCTTCTTCAGGGATTGAGCCCTCCTAATAACACCCAAAGGAGTCTTGGTGTGGAGCTGTGGGTTAATGAGCTGGACTATAAAGTCAGTTTGAACTGTAAGATAGGCAGTTCAAGCTCACTAGTTACTCCTCAGTAACCCTATACAGGCTCACTATGGGTCAGAACTGACTCAACGACACTTCACAACAACAACAACTGCAACAATAACGTCCAAAGTATGAAAGACAAAGTCTCGCCATCCTTGCTTCTAAGTAGCATTCTGGTTGTACTTCTTCCAGCACAGATTTGTTTGTTCTTCTGGCAGTCCATGGTATTTTCAATATTCTTCTCTAGCACCATAATTCACATGTATCAATATTTCTGTAGTCTTCCTTATTCACTGTCCAATGTTAACATGCAAATGAGGTGATTGAAAATACTATGGCTTGGGTCAAGTGTACCTTACTCTTCAAACTGATAATCTATCTTTGTTCTTAAACATTTTAGAGAGTTATTGTGCAGCAGATTTGCCTATTGCAATACGATGTTTGATTTCTTGACTGTTGCTCCCATGAGTATTAGTAACAACAATAATATTAGTATTCTCATAGGATTTATAATATAAGTGATCCAAATTATTGTGGAGAGTATTGTCATATTCCTTTAACTAATTTCCTATTTTATAAGCCTCATAAACATGGCTATTGTCTGGAAAATATAGCATATTTTTTAAATTAAAAAAAGTTATAATTCCTGAAGATGTTCTTCTTATATTATCATACTTAAGACTTGGGGAATGTACTTTTTGTGTTTTTTGTTGTTGTTAATTGCTGTCCAGTTGTTCTGGCTCATAATGACCATGTATAGGGTTTCTGAGAAGTGGCTGGTGGGTTTGAACTGCAGACTTTATTGTTAGTAGTCCAACGCTTATCCTACGGCACCACACATTATAATTATTTTTGCAAGAATAATGAGTGCATAAAATGAAACCTAGACTTTTGGTTTCAGGAAGGAATTGTGAGACTTTATCAGATAATCTTCCCACTGAGGACTACTAGAAAATCCCTTTGAGGCAAAAATAAAATCCCTTTGGGGGAGATAACTTCACCCTAGCATTCACATAATCTCTGAGTTTTTATACAAAATACCCTGCAGTCCTTCGATTTCTCCACTGCTACTTCCATGGCTGTTAATTGTGATTCTGAGTAAGATGGAATTCATACAACTTCAATCTTTTCTTCCTTTTCATGAAGTTATTTATCGCTTCAGTTATGAGGATTTTTAATTTGTTTACATTGAGGTGTAACCCATACTGAAAGCTATAGTCATGGCCTTCATTAGCAAGTGCTTCAAGTTCTCTTTGCTTTCAGCAAGCAAGGTTGTGTCATCTGCATAATACAGGTTGCTAAGGAGTCTTTCTCTGAACCTGATGCCCTGTTCTTCTTTGTAAAATCGAGTTTATCAGATTATTTGCCCTAAAGAGAGGTTGAAGACGTATGATAAATTCTAGAATTCCCATTCTTTGAAATGTTATCCATACTTTGTTATGACCCACAAAGTTGAATGCATTTGTATAGTCAATAAAACACAAGTAAATATCTTTCTTAAGTGCTCTGCTTTAAGCCTAGATCCATCTGCAATGATATAACTCAAATGCATCCATTCTTCTTTATTCATTATCTATCACTTGCATGCATATGAGGCAACTAAAATACCATTGGGTCAGGTGCACCTTAGTCCTCAAAGTGACATCTGTGTGTCTTAATGGGGTCATTTGCAGCAGATTTTCCCAATGCATTACATCATTTGATTCCTTTATTGCTACTTCCATGGACATTAGTTGTGGATATGAATAAAATGAAATTCTTACTTCAATCTTTTCTCCCTTTTCATGATGTTATTTATTAGTTCATGTGTGAAGACTTCTGTTTGCCTTACATTGAGGTATAATCCTTACTGAAGGCTGTAGTCTTGGTCTTCATCAAAAAGTGCTTCTAGTTTTCTTTGCTTTTAGCAAGTAAGGCTGTGCCATCTGCATATTGTAGGTTAACAATGAGTCTTTGTCTAACCCTGATGCTGCATTCTTCTTCATAAAGTCCAGCTTCTCAGATTATTTGCTCTACAGAGAGATTGAAGAGAATTCCCATTCTTTGAAATGTTATCCGTAATTTGTTATGATCCACAAAGTTGGATGCATTTGTGTAGTCAATAAAACACAAGAAATATCTTTCAAGTATTCTCTGCTTTCAGCCATGATCCATCTGCAATGATATACCTCATTCCAAGTACTCTTCTGAATTTAATTTCTGAATTTCTAGCAACTGCCTATCAATGTGTTATAGCTGCAACCATTTAAAAAAAATTATTTTCAGCAAGACTTTACTTTCATATGATATTAATGATAATGCATAATAATTTCCACATTCTGTTGGGTCACTTTTTTAAAAAATAGACGCACATATGGATCTTTTCCAGTGGATTGGCCATGTAGCTATTTTCCAAATACCTTGGCATAGACAAGTGAACGCTTCCAGAGCTGCATCAGTTTATTGAAACATTTCAATTGATATTCTGTCAATTCCTGGAGATGTGCTTTTTGCCAATGCCTTAAGTACAGCTTGAAATTTTCCTTTAATATCATTGGTTCTTGATCATATGCCACCTCTTAAAATGGATGAACATTTATCAATTCAGAAGAAAAGAAGGGATACATAAAAAAAGCAAATGGCTATAGTAAACACAGGGTGGATGTGGGAAAAGTGCTGTTACATTGTAAGGATTGAAAGCAATGATACACAACAAAATGTGTATGGAAAATTGAATAGAAAACCAGTTGAAATTGAATTTTAAAAAAATCATGCTGAAGCACGTTGTTTTTTTGGGTGCTACCAAGTCAGTTCCTACTCAGAGCAACCCTGTGCACACCAGAAAAAATCACTGCCT
>NW_006408563.1:13623225-13624138 GCF_000296735.1 Chrysochloris asiatica | reverse complement strand
CAGTTGCAGCCATTTTTAAATTATCTTCATCAAAATTTTACTTTTTATTGATTACTTCCATACCCCATAATATTACTTCTGATTGGAATGGGCACAAATATGGTTCTCTTCTAACCAGTTGGTCAGATAGCTGTTTTTCAAATTTCTTGGGATAGGCGACTGTAACATCTCGAGCGGCATCAGTTTGTTGAAACATTTCAATTTGTTTTCTATCAGTTTCTAGCATTCCAAGGCCTTCAATGCAGCTTGAACTTCTTCCTTCAACACCATCAGTTCTTGATCATATGATTGAACATGGGCCGATTCTTTTTGCAGTGACTCCATGTATTCCTACCATCTTCTTTTGATTCTTCTCACGTCATTCAATAATTCACCCATAGAATACTTCAATATTGCAAATATTGCCCAATGCACAATGTCATTTGATCTTGAAGATCTTCTTCTGTTCTTTCAGCTTAAGGAATGTTGTGCTGTGTGTGTTCTTCCCTTTTGGTCTTTGTATATTTCCATGCAATACTTTACTTTGTCTTCTAGAGCTACCCTTTAAATTTTTCTGTTCAACTCTTTTACTTTATTTCTTCCAGTGGATTTAGCTTCTCTACTTCCCAAAGCAAGTTTCACAGAAATCATCCAACAATATCATTAATATTGCTTCCAACATAATTTTGATAAAGATAATTCAAAAATGGTTACAGTAGTATATCGACAGGGAGGTATTTTAAATTCAAGCCAGATTCAGAAGAGGACATGAAATAAGGAATATCATTGCTGACATCAGACAGATCTTGGCTGGAAGTAGAGAATACACAAAATATGTTTGTGTTTTATTGACTATGCAAAGCCATTTGACTCTGTGGATCATAACAAAATTGGATAACATTGTAAAGAATGGGGATTCCACTTAATTGTATTC
>NW_006408563.1:13610802-13620260 GCF_000296735.1 Chrysochloris asiatica | reverse complement strand
CATATGAGCAATTTGTGGTATGTTCCACAATCTGCCCCTGGCCTTGTTTTGGCTGATAATATTGGAGCTTTTCAACTGTGCCATTCAACAAATTTAGTCAATTTGATATCTGTTTTATCCCATCTGGTGAGGTCCATGCATATAGTCATCTCTTATGCTGTTTAAAAAAGGTATTTGAAATAAACAAATCATTAGTTATGCAGAATTCTATCATGCAATCTCCACCATCATTTCTATCACCAAGGCCATGTTTTCCAACTACTTTGTTTCCAATCGTTGCACTCCAATCTTGATTGCATGTTTGATCAATTTCAGATTGAAGAAGTTGGTATAATTCTTCTATTTCATCCTCACTGGCTTTCGTGATTGTTTTGTAAATTTGAATAACAGTGGTATTAACTGGTCTTCCTTGTAGGTACATGGATATTATCCTATCACAGACAGACCTTGATATGTTCTTTTTGCCACACCATTTCTCTTCAATTTGTCCATTACTGACACTGTAAACCATGTGGTTGTCAGATTCAAAATGATCAATACGAGTCCATTTCAGCTCACTAATGCCTAGGATATCCATGTTTATGTGTATTTACCCATTTCATTTTTGGCAATTTCCAATTTTCCTAGATTCATACGTCATACATTCCATGTTCCGATTATTAATGGATGTTTCTCTTCATTTTGGGTTGTGCCCATCAGCAAATGAAGGTCCGGTGGGCTTTACTCCATCCTCGTCATCACAGTCAACTCTTCTTTGAGGAGGCAGCTCTTTCCCAGTTGCATTTTGAGTGCCTTCCAACCTGAGGGACTCATTTTCTAGCACTATAACTCACAGAGTTTCTCTGCTAGTCACCAGGTTTTCATTGACTGCATATTCAAAAGTAGTTCGTCTCTCCTTCTTCCTAATCTGTCTTTGTCTAGACACTTATCTGAAACCTGTCCACCATGGGTGACCCTGCTAGTATTTAAAATACCCGTGGCATAGCTTCCAGAATCACAGCTACTCACAAGCCACAACAGTATGACAAACTGACAGAAAAGTGGTGGCAATCACCTTATATGTTGGGAAAATTAGACAGGGAATAAGGAAAACCATAGAATAATTGATGAATTTAAATTATGATTTTGGAGAAGAATATTGATGGTACCATGGACTACTAGAAGAATGAACAAATCTGTTTTGTGCACAGTATGACTAGATTGTTCCTTATAAGTGAAGATGACAAAACTTTGTCTTCCAGACTTTGGACAAGTTGTCAGGAAAGACCATACCTTGAAGAAGGACATCATGCTTAGTAAAATGATGGGTCAGTGAAAAAAGAAGACTCACAACAAGACAGATTGGCACAGTGGCAGCAGCAGTGGACTCAAGCATAGCAACAATTGTGAGGATGGTACAGGTCTTGGCTTTCTGCATCACTCTGTATTTTGTCCATAGAATTCTTCAATATTGACAATGAAGGCTTGAATTTTTTTCTACAGTTCTTGCAGCTTGATATATAGAGTGTGTTCTTCCCTTTTGACTTTCTAACTCCAGTTCTTTGAGCATTTCATTATAATATTTGACTTTGTCTTCTTGAACTGCCCTTTGTAACTTTCTGTTTGGTTTTTTACCTTTTCATTTCTTTCATTTGCTCTAGCATCTCTATGATGGAAAACAAGTTTCACAGTCTGGTTTAGTTTTTTTCTTCTTTCTTGTCTTAAAGACCTTTTGCTTTCTTGCTTATGATGTTTTGGATGTCATCCCACAACTCTTCAGGTCTTAGATCATTAGTGTCTAATGTATCAAATATGTTCTTGAGATGATCTCTAAATTCAGGTGGTATATGTTCAAGGAGTACAGACAGAACACTCCTTAGAAGCCGGGCTAGGATACTTTGGACATGTTGTCAGGAGGATAAGTCCTTGGAGAAGGACATCAAGCTTGGTAAAGTGGAGGGTCAGCAAAAATGAGGTGGTTCCCCAACAAGATGGATTGGACTCAAGCATAACAAGATTATGAGACTGTCACAGGACCAGGCAATGTTTCCTTCTGTTGTCAATAAGGTTGCTGTGAGTCAAAACTGACTTGATGACACCTAATTACAATGACAACCAAAATATGGGAGAGTGGATACAATGGTAACTTTTTACCTTTATCTACTTTGTTGTTGTTTTTGTTGTTAAGTGCCATTGTGTTGGTTCAGACCCATAGTTAGTTGTTGACAATTAGTAGGCCATCACTGAAAATTTGCTAAATTGATAAGGACCTCTTTCATTCCTGCAATACAATCACAAATCCTCTCCCAATTCTACTATCTCTCTTACTATAACAAGTCACATCTCATAATAAAGTAATAAATTTAGCATGTGGAAGTGTGTATATGGAGGTTGGTTTTTGTTTTTTTTCAGGGATTTCTTCCAGAACTCTTCTGTTGTGAAGGGTCCGATTTTACCCTCTAAATATAACTTAGTCTTGATGGGTATCCCAAATGTACTAAATTATTGTTCTGAAATTTTAGGAACCATCAGAAACATCTAGAAGACTTGTGAAAAATACAGATTTTTGTAACCCACCTGTAAAGGTTCTTATTCAGTAATACTTGACTTTGTTGTTGTTCTTACGTGACATGATGTCAGTTCTAACCCATAGTGATCGTTATAGGGTTTTAAAGAACTGCTGGTGAGCTTGAACTGCCAACCTTGTGGTTCAAACAGACCTTGCAGTCCAGTACATTAACCCACAGTGCCACACCAAGGTGGAGGCTGAGAATTTGTGTTTATAGCAAGCTCACAGATAATACTGATGTCGAACAGTCGGAGAACCACTCTTCTAGATAATTCAATGCTTATATACACCTTTATTAATAAGTAGTTATTAAAGTAAACAAAATACATAGTTTCCTAATTCTGTGAAAATTCTAATAACCCTTCATATCAAACTGGAGTGCTTTCTAGGATCTTTCTCATTAGCTCAGGAAATGAGTGTATCAGAGGACTTCAACAATGATGAGTCCTGAGAGAAGAGGAGAGGAACTAACCTCCCAAGGTTTGACTGCAGACATTGCCCTTAGAGAGGGAGAGAGGAAAGAGGAGAAGACAAGAAATTCTGTATTAATCATCAGTGCAGCCTTTAGGAGCTCAGGTGGCTCTGTAGGATACACACTGGACTGCTAATAACAAGACTGGCAGTTCAAACCAACAGCTGCTCTGTGAGAGAAAGATGAGGCTTTTTGATCCCATAAAGATTTATAGAAGGATAAACACTCGACCGCAAGGTCAGCTGTTCAAAGTCACCAGCTGCTCCTCAGAATTCCTATACAAGCTTGTTATTAGTCAGAACTGACTCAACAACATTTAGTAGCAACAACAACAAAGATTTATAGCCTTAGAAACTCTATGCAGGATAACTATTAATCAGAATTGGCTCAGTGACTTTTTTTTTTCTCCTTCCTTGGTTTGCTGCACCATTTGACACTGTTGACTATTTCATCTTAACAACTCTCTCATACTTTAGACCCCTAAATTTCTGAACACCCTGCTTCCTAGATTTCACTTCACTTTCTGAGTATCTTTCATGAGTGTCTCTGACTCTTTCATAAAAACTGAGATCCCTTATGTTTTTACTTTAGACTCTTTCTCATGTTTGTACATTGACTTTATCTACTGACATTTCTCTTGCTTTTTCTTCCACCTTTATATTTTAGATTCTCCTATCCTGTATAAGCTGTGTAAATACTGCCATGGATATTGTCTTTTTTATCAAAGAATTGAAACACACTATGGGAAGTCCTGGTGTGGTGCTGTGGGCTAATGCACTGGACTGCAAAGTTGGTTTAAACCATAAAGTCAGTGGTTCAAACTCACCAGTTACTCTGTGGAAACCCTGTATTGTGTCACTACGAGTCAGTACCAACTCAATGGCACTTAACAACAGTTTGGTTTTAGGCACTATTTTGTACTTGGTTACCAGAATTATTTCTCCTTCATTATGATACTGTAGTTACTCAGATAGTTATCTCTCACCCATTATATTGTCATTTTGTGGGAAGGTAATTCTGAACTTTGGCATCCCACTGCTTGGAAAATAGAATTATGTATGTCCAAGGAGAGCCACAGGTTACTATGTATCCGAAGAGGGTCTTCCGATAAAAATACTTTTGGTTTCTCTGGATTCCACCAGACACACTGATGGATTTTTCTTCTTTTTGATTATTCTTTAATCTCATTGGCGTTAAAGACAAGGCCCAAACCCTTTTTTGATTAGGGGGCAGGATACCATTTAAGGTGAACACATGTGAACCCTTGTGAAATTGTCAGTTTGTTCAGTTTTAGAATAGTGTACACAATTTGAAGGCAGTGCATGACCTCAATTCTCTCTCTCTAGCTCATGTTGATTAAAAATTGTTGTTTTTTTATAAAACCAGATTTTCATTGCAAATGAAGACGGAAGCATCACAACTATATTTATCACTAACAGTCCTTACTTGCCAGCGATTATCAATTAGTAAAAACAGATTTTAAGCATTAAAACAATAACATACAGTATTTATCCTCCAAACCATGCTTCTCATTAAAAAATCTTTCCAATTGGCCTACAAAGGGCAATGTTGTCTTTTCTCTGTGTAGAAAGAGAAGGCTTTCAATTTTGCACCATATTTGTGTCTCTCTTCATAATTAGCCATGTGTAAAATGTTGCATTTCATGCTCATGTGTTTTGGTAATATTCAACAACTCAAATGAAAGATCATTTATACTCTTAATCTACAGATCGAATACTTGGTTAATGAATCTTGCTATTCTACCCATATAATGGTTACTAATATAGGTATCTTCCTGCAATTTGTTTTTATAGGCTTTTTAGTATGGACTTTAAAAAATGATTTTTTCTTGTAATGATGCCTTATACATTAATTGAAACCATATTCTCTGCAGTAAGAGCATTCATTACCACTTGAAGAGACAAAGGAGAGATATTCACTATAATAACAAATCCATAACATATTCAAAGGAGCACACATAACAGAATGTTTTAACAATAATTACTTTCCTCACGAGATTCAAGGTGTATAGTTTCATTCAAAGCCCAGATCTCCAAAAATGTCAGAATGAAGTTGTTGTTGTTATTAGGTACCATTGAACTGGTTCCAACTCAAGTGACCCTGTGAATAACAGAACAAAACACTGCCCAGTCCTGCGCCAAACTCACAATAAAGGAGCTTCTATGTACTATTCAGCTATTATATGTGTGCTTCTAATGTGTAATGAGTTTTATGTTGGGTGCTAGGAATTGAGATAACAGTAAGGCAGACAGTCTCTGGCATATCCCTTAATCTAGGATAAGGGGGAAAGACAACTTCTTGAGGAGATTTCATGTGTTCCTTTTCACAGGAAACATAGGAGTGGATATACCTTGAACCCTGTTCCAAATCCTCTGGTTTCCAGTGCATGCCTGAGATCAGATCTCAGGTGTGTCCATTCCCTCCCCCTCCATGTGTATATGAAACAAGTTTCATGCTGTTAACATTGACCAGAAATTCAAAGTGACAGAACCGGAGGTGCTGCAATCTGGAACTCCGAGCTTTTGCAAACTGGTGAGAATAGTGGAATGCACAAGGTCTCTAGTTAATGACTTCTCCATCTTCTATTATAGACTCCTATGCTCAGCCATTCAGGAATAGGATACGTATTAGACAAATAACATCTGCTCTGACTACATATTAAGACCATATGCTTTCCTCAGCTATATTATCATCCTAGAATAGATTAAGGGAAATCCAAACCAAATGGGGGTTTAGGGAAACTTTTAAGGGTCACTAATAATATGATTTTGGTTTTCTCTTTGCAAAGAACATGGCATACTACAGAGACAGTGGAGAGACCTAAGAACAGTCACATGATGGAAATAACCTGAATAAGTAATCATCCGAATCATCCCCATCCTCTCCACAACGATCAAATTGGAAATACTAACTGTTAATTGTCACAGTTACAAATGGGTGCATCCCAATGGAACTTTACATGGAAGAAGACTTTCTATGAAATAGCTTTGTCTTCTAAATTAAAACCAGTAGCTTTGGATCTGCCTTTATTTTTCGAAAACTCTTTGCTGGTAATAGCTATAATGTTTTGGGAGCTTATCTTATTCATATTCCATAAGTTTCCTTGATTTATGGTGCTGAGATATTCATGGCCACATTGACAAAGGGTAAACTTTGATTGCAAAAAGGCAAACACTAGTTAATATTCTCCAAGAACAGGTTTGGGGGAAGTATATTTCAATGAGTTTTGACTTGATTTTACAACTTGAACATAAGGTATTTGACTTTGAGGATGTCTTTCACATAAAAGAATTCATCAATGAAGAAGACTTTATCTCTATTTTTAAGACTGGTTATCTCTACTCATTTAAGACATTGGATCCATATAAAGTTAATAGCTAAGATTATGAATATGCATTATGGTGCTAACTGTTGTTCTTGTTATTATGTGCTGTTTCACCAGTTCGACTTACAGAGACCCTTTATAGGGTTTCTGAGAATCGGCTGGTAGTCTTGAACTATCAACCTTGTGATTAGCAGTTTGTTGTTTATCTTGCAGTACCACACCAGGACCCTTTGATGTAACCAGAAGCTCAAAATTGAAATAATACTATATTCTCAACTGTTTTACCTAATCAGGGATAATTTGAAATTTTACCACTGAAAGGATTTAAAGTGGATTAGGAACATGTTGTATTAAAATAATTATAGAGTCTAAATAGACTATGTTGTTGTTGTTGTTGAGTGTCATCGAGTCAGTTTTGACCCATAGTGACCATGTATTGGGTTTCCAATGAGTGACTGGTGGGCTTGAACCCCAGGCCTTGCAGTTCAAACCAACTGTGCAGCCTAGCACATTAACCCAGAGTGCCACACCAGGACTCCTAAATAGACTATGTTGTTATGTGCCATTGAGTCGATTCCGAATCCATAGAGATCCTGTACAGGATTTCTGAGGAGCATCTGGTGAGTATGAACCGCTGACCCTGTGTTCAAATGGCTTTGCAGTTTGGTGTATTAACCCACAGCGCCACACTAAAGGGTGACATCTAAAGGCACAGTTTATATTCTCTCATTTTTTTTCAATTTACAGTATGTATTAAAACATTTAATACAATAGAAATGTCAGCACAGGGGCAGGTGGAAACATGTTTGAATCCATTTCTACTTTAAATTTATTAGTTACTACTTGGAGTCCTGGTGTGGTGCTATGGGTTAATGCGCCAGACTGCAAAGCCGTTTGAACTGCAAAGTCGGTGGTTCAAGCTCACCAGCTGCTCCTTGGAAACCTTATACAGGGTCACTATGGGTTGGAATCAACTTGACGGCACTTGGCAAAAACAACTGGGTTGTTGAATTCCTGATGTGGTGCTATAGTATCAGCACTGGACTGCAAATTACAAAATGAACGGCAGTTCAAATCCATTCATTACTGCTTGGAAACCTTATATAGGGTCACTATGAGTCGGTTGCGAATCGGGCTGCTAACCTCAAGGTCGGCAGTTTGAAACTACCAGCGGCTCCGCGGGAGAAAGATGAGGTGCTCCCGTAAAGATTTACAGACTCGGAAACCCCGGGCAGGGTCACTATGAGTAGGAAACGACTCCATGGTACTTAACAACAACAACAACAACATGAGTCAGAAGTGACTCAACAGTACTTAAAAATTACCACAAAAAACAACTTGGTTGTCTGTAGTGACCAAGATACTGTAGCCATTCAGCTATCCCATGTTAGAATAACAGTTTTAACATCTTTGAGGGATTCAAATTGTGTTCCCTTTAAATATTTTGGGAAGTAAGAGATGTCTGAAGGGGCAAGAACAAAGGTGTAGGGTAGATCTGGTAAAGTTTTTAGACGAAATTCTCTTAAGACAGTTCTTGTTATCTTTGAAGAATGAACAGGTGCTCTGTCATGATAGAAAAAATTCCTTGGTGCAATTTTCCTAATCAGTATAGTTTTAATTTTCTTAAAACTTGCCCCTGTAGTAGTACCGTAACCTTCAAGAAAATCTATTAAGATTACCCATTTGTAACCCCAAAAAGGTAGTACTTTTTCACCATATTTATTCAACATGTATGCTGAGTAAATAGTCCGAGGAACTGGGTTATATGAAGAAAAACGTGGCATCAGGATTAGAAGAAGACTCGTTAACAACCTGCGATATGCAGATGATATAACCTTGATTGCTGAAAGTGAAGAGGACTTAAAATACTTACTGATGAAGATCATAGACCACAGACTTTGGTATGGATTGTATCTCAATGAAAAGAAAGCAAAAATCCTCACCACTGGACCAATAAACAATATTCTTATCAACAGCGAAAAGATTGAAGTTGTCAAGGACTTCATTCTTCTACAATAAACCATCAACACTCACGGAAGCAGCAGTCAAAAAATCAAACAATGTACTGCATTAGGCAAATCTACTGCACAAGACATTTGTAAAGTGTTAAAGAGCAAAGATGTCAGCTTGAGGACTAAAGTGTGCCTGACCCAAGCCATAATATTTCAGTCACCTCATATGCATGTGGAAGCTGGACAGTGAATAAGGAAGACTGTAAAAGAACTGGTGCATTTGAGTTATGGAGGAGAATATTGAAAGTGCCATGGGCTGCCAAAAGAACCAATAGATCTATGTTGGAATAAGTGCAGCCAGAGTACTCCTTGGAGGCCATAATGGGCAAACTTTATCTCTCATACTTTGGACATATTGTCAGGAGGGACCTGTCACTGGAGAAGGATATCATGTTTGATAAGGTGGAGGATCAGAGAAAAGGAGGAAGACCGCCAATGAGACGGATTGGCAAAGTGGTAGCATCAATGGGCTCAAGCATGGCAATAATTGTGAGGTTGGCCCAGGCCTGGGCAGTGCTTTATTCTGTTGTGCATAGGGTCACTATGAGTCAGTACTGATTCGATGGCACCTAACCACAGCCACAGCAATCCCAAAAAGTAGTCACCATAACTTTCTGAGCTGACCTCTGCCTTGAATTATCTAGTACAGCATCTCTCCTTGTAAACCACTGTTTTGTTTAGCTTTTTCTTTTTTGAGAACACTCAAGCAAGCTTAAGACAAAGATTTTTTTTTTTTTAATGTTTTATTGTGAATTATGTGATCATTTACATGGAGGAACATTAGCTTTACATTTATCCTATCATATAGCATTTCATTGCCATGGTTCCAATCTCCTCCATGCATCATCAGCCAATCAAAGGGTATACCCTGCAAGCCTGCCCTTTGGTCATCAGCACACAACTCCTCTCCCTCTCTGGGTCTAGAGTCCCCAGCTGCTCCATCTCTCCATGTCATTGTCTCTACCTCCATCTCTGGTGTCACTGTTTCTCTGGGTAGGATGCTACACTCCGTTCTTCTCCCTTGATGGTTCCATGTACCTCTGCTCCTGGACTGCAAAGTCAACCACTCCCCTCCTTTTG
>NW_006408563.1:13601586-13608547 GCF_000296735.1 Chrysochloris asiatica | reverse complement strand
ATCTTGACTGAAAGCAGAGAATATCAGAAAGATGTTTACTTTTGCTTTATTGACTAAGCAAAGGCTTTCGGTTTGTGGATCATGACAAGCTATGGACAAAATTGCAAAGTATGTGTATTCCGGAACACTTAATTGTGCTCATGAGGAATTTGTACCTGGACCAAGAGGCAGTTGTTTGAACAGAACATGGGAACACTGAATGTATTAAAATTAAGAAAGGTATGTGACAAGGTTGTATTCTTTTACCATACTTATTCAACCTGTATGCTGAGCAAATAATCCGAGAAGTTGGGTTATATGAAGGAAAACGTGGCATCAGGATTGAAGGAAGACTCATTAACAACCTGGATATGCAGATGATACAACTTTATTGCTGAAAGTGAAGAGGACTTAAAATATTTACTGGTGAAGATCAAAGAGCACTGCTTTGGGTATGGATTACATCTCAATGTAAAGAAAGCAAAAATCCTCACCACTGGACCAATAAGCAACATTCTTGACAATGGATAAAAAATTGAAGTTGTCAAGGAATTCATTCTTCTTGTATCAACTATCCACACTCATGGAAGCAGCAGTCAAGTAATCAAATGATGTATTGTGTTAGGCAAATCTGCTGCATAAGACCTTTTTAAAGTGTTGAAGAGCAAAGATGTCAGATTGAGCACTAAGGTGCGACTGACCCAAGCCATGGTGTTTTCAATAGCTTCATATGCATGCAAAAGCTGGACAGTGAAGAAGGAAGACTTTTGAGTTATGATGATGGAGGAGAATATTAAAAGTGCCATGGGCTGCCAAAAGAACCAATAGATCCGTTTTGGAATAAGTGAAGCCAGAGTGCTCCTTGGAGGCCAGGATGGCTAAACTTCATCTCTCATACCTGGGACATATTGTTCAGGAGGGACCAGTTGCTGGAGAAGGATATCATGTTTGGTAAGGTGGAAGGTCAGAGAAAAAGAGGAAGACCCTGAACGAGATGGATTGGACAAGTGGTATTATCGATGGACTCAAGCGTGGCAACAATAGTGAGGTTGGCCCAGGACTGGGCCGTGTTTCGTTATGCTGTGCATAAAGTCGCTATGAGTTGGTATCAACTTGATGACACCTAACAACAACAACATAATGATTTGGAGATAAGGGAACAAAAAGCTAAGTCATTTCAGGACACTGATCAAGTAGAAGTCACAGAACTCAACTCAAAATTAGTTTCTAGAACCACTTTTTCATGCACGTAAAAAACTCATGGATATGTGATTTAGATCAAGATAGAACAAGATATCATCACCAACAATGAAGACAAAGAATCTGCCTTTTTCAGTCCAATTACTCTTTATCTGTTTGAAGGGACAAATATTTAAAAAATCTTCATCCTATGTAAATACATAAATGTTTCATTTTTACAATTACATGTTCTTCTTAAAAAGCTGTGAAAACAATACGGTGGTATCTAGACCATGACAATAGGTCAGAGGTGAAAAGTAAAACCTTGAGTAAATTAGACAAGACTGTTTGATTCAAATCTGCCAAAAAATGTTCTAAGACAGTTGCTAGAAGTAATTTCTCTTACAAACTTACTACTTAAACTAAGACACTTGATTTTTGTGTGTATATGTGTAGTACAAACTCATTGTCAGATTTCAGATCAATTGAATTGGTCATAAGTAACTTTATTATTTTTAATGAAATAGAAAACAGTATCAGAACACAATAGAGAATAGCAGAGTGAATTGATGCCATTAAGGGTACGTGGTGTTTTCAAAAAAATTTTAGTTTCAAAATATATGTGATTTTTACACACACATGTTTGTATTGAATCAGAAAATAAAATTGTGTGGGCCACAGTAAGAATATTTAATGCCACTACATTAGGCAACCTTGATGAACCTTGCCCAGGAACCCTGGTGGCACAGTGGTTACAGTGTTCAGCTGCTAACTGAAAGGTAGATGGTTCTCACCAGCTCTTCGGTAAGAGAAAGATGTGGCAGTCATTTCCCATGATGACTTAGAGCCGTGGAAAGCCTACAGGGCAATTCTACTCTGTCCTTTGGATCACTATGAATAGAATCAACTTGGCAGCAGTGGGGCTTGGTGTTTTGGTTTGGTTGTTTCTGAATCTACTATATTGAGCACATTCTTTCTTGCGCCGTAGTGTTTTCATTGTTTAAATCAAGCCTACAAATCTTACTACACATAAAATGAGTCATATTTCACTCTGGGAAAACACTGGAAGAAGAAGTGAAATGGAAAACACTCAGGTTATTTTTATGAAATAAAAAAATAGTGTTCTTTTTCTTAAAATATGATTTCCGAAAGTGAATGTATAGCTTTAACTTTATTATTAGTTTTGAGTTGGTTACATGCTAAATTACATTCCTGTAGTAGTTAGAGTGATAATTATGCAAATATATAACTGGAGAATAACAGAAAAGAGTGAGAAGTAAACCATAGTTAACAAGGGCATGTAGTCACTACATAAATGTGGAATCCTTTGGCTTTGTAGCATGTGAATGAAAGAATCACAAACCATTCAAAATGCATATATATTTTAATTTTTAGGAAAGAGCAACATGTTGTGAACTCTGCTTATGATGTAATTGACCTAAGAGTAGTGGGCAAATCACCTACAAAAATGGAACTACTTACCCTAAATCTGATGAAAATGAAATTTGGCACACATATGGGAGAAATATTCAAATACTTAGAGGGCCTTAATCATGAATTTTAGCATTTCTTGTCAAATTTCCATCCTTTCATTTTCATCACTGAGAAGTTTATAAAAACAGCAGAATATTTTCTGATATAGTGCTGGAAGACGAACCCCTCAGGTTGGATGGCACACAAAATATGAATGGGAAAGAGATGCTTCTTCAAAATAGAGATAACCTAATAACATAGTTGAAACAATGCTTTTGGGATTTTCATTTGCTGATGGGATGCAACTCAAAATGGGAAGAAATAACTGAAAACATACATTAATAACCAGAATATGTAAGTTATGAAGTATGAATCTAAGAAAACTGAGAGATTTAAAAAACAAAATAGAACTCACTAAGATTAATATCCTAGGTATTAAAAAGTTGAAATGGACTAGTATTGGTCATTTTGACTCAGACAATAATATAGCTTACTATGTAAGAAACGATTAATTGAATATGAATGGCATCCTGTTCATTGACAAAAAGAACATTTCAAGATGTACCTTGAAGTACAATACTTTCTGTGAAAGGATAATATCCATTCCCTACATCTACAAGGAATAGCAACTAATACAGCTATTATTCAAGTTTACAAATTCCAAACTAAAACTAATGATGATGAAATTGAATAATTCCATGAACTTCTTCAATCTGAAATTGATCAAACATGCACTCAAAATGCATTGATAATTACTGGCGATTGGAATGAGAAAGTTGGAAATAAAGAGGAAAGATCAGTAGTTTGAAAATATGATCTTGGTGCAAGAAATGATGCCAGAAATCATATTGTAGGATTTTGTAAGACCAATGTCTTATTCACTGCAAATACCTTTTTTTTAAATAACATAAAATGCAACTATACATGTGGACCTCACCAGATGGAATACACAAGATGGAAACACCTGTAGAAAGAGAGAGGAGTTCTGGTGTGGCACGGTGGGCTAATGTATAAGACAGCAAAGTCATTTGAACTGAAAGGCTGGTGGTTCAAGCTCACCAGCTGCTTCTTGGAAACCCTGTACAGAGTTTCTATGGGTCAGAATTGACTGGATAGCATTTAAAACAACAACAATGGCAAGAGATGATGGAGCATCTTAGTATCACCAGCCAAAAACAGATCAAGGGAAGACTGTGGAATCAATTGATCATATGCAAGTTTAGGCTAAAGCTGAAGAAAATGAAAACATGTCCATAAGAATCAAAATATGACCTTGACTATTGTTGTTAATGGAGCTCTGGTAGCGTAGTGGTTACGAACTGGGTTGCAAACGGCAAGGTCAGCAGTTCGAAACTACCAGCTGTTCTGTGGGAGAAAGATGAGGCTTCTGCTTCCGTAAAGATTTACAGTCTCGGAAACCCTGTACAGGGTCACAATGAGTTGGAACCGACTCCACGGCACATAACAACAAACAATTGTTGTTAAGTGCCGTCGTATCAATTCTGACTCATAGGGAGCCTATATAAGGTTTCCAGGGAGTGGCTTTGAAGTCTAGCCATTAACTCACCTTGACTAAAGCACACCTGAATTTCGAGACTATTCCAAGAACAGATTTAATATATTAGATACCAATGACCAAAGACCAGAGGAGTTGTGTGATGATGTAAATAATACATACAAAGAAAGCGACAAGTCATTAAAAAGGCAGGAAAGAAATTTAAAATCAAAATAGATTTCAGAAAAGACTGAAATTTGCTCTAAGATGTAAAGAAGCTAAAGTGACTGGAAGAAATGTGGAAGTAAAAGAGTTGAATAGAAAATTTCAATGGGCAGTTCAAAAAGACAAAGTTAAGTGAAAGTATTAAAATGTATTAAAACATTAAAATGCAAAGACCTGGAGTTAGAAAACCAAAAAAGAAGAATAAGCTGAGTATTTCTCAAGCTGAAAGAACTGAAGAAAAAAATCAAGTCTCAGATTGCAATATTGAGGGATTATGTAGGCAAAATAGAATCCTGGTATGGTGCTATAAGATAAGCACTGGACTGCTAACTGCAAGGTTGGCAGTTCAAACCCACCAGCTGCTCCTCAGAAATCCTATACAGTGTTGGAACCAACTCAGTGGCACCAGTGGACAAAATACTGAATGATGCAGGAAGCATCAAAAAAATCAGGAAGAAAGACACAGTCACTGTACCAATAACTGTGACACCATTTCAGGAGGTAGTGTAAAATCAATAACATATGGTATTGAAGGAATAAGTCCAAGCTGAATTGAAGGCATTGGCTAAAAACAAAACTTCAGGAATTGACAAAATACAAATTGAAATGTTTCAACAAACTGATGCTGAACTGGAGGCACTCACTCATCTGTATCAAGAAATTTGGAAGACCTGGCCAAAAAATTGGAAGAGATCCATATTTATGCCCATTCCAAAGAAAGGTGACCTCACCTTAATGATATTGTTTGATGCAGAAATCATCAAACAATATCATTAATATCACATGCAAGTAAAATTTTTGATGATAATTTAAAAATTGTTGTAGCAGCAGTACATAAACAGGTAGCATACATAAATTTAAGTTGAATTAAAAAAGGATGTGGAATGAGGAATTTCACTGCTGACATTAGATATGGTTGAAATCAGAGCATATCAGAAAGATGTTTACTTGTGTTTACTTGAGTTTGCAAAGTCATTTGACTGTTTGGATCATAACAAACTATGGCTACCATTGAGAAGAATGAGTATTCCAGAACACTTAATTGCACTATGAGGAATCAATCCATAAGGCAGTCATTCACACAGAACAAGGAGATACTGCATGTTTTAAAATCAGGAAAGGTATGTGTAAGGCTTGTATCTTTTGACCATATTTATTCTAAATTGTATATTGAGCAAATAATCTGGGAAGTTGGATTATATGAAGAAGAACTTGCCATCAGAGATTGGAGGAAGATTCACTAACAAGCTATGATATGCAGATGAAACAACCTTGCTTGCTGGAAGCAAAAAGACTTAAAATACTTACTAATGAATATCAAAGAATACAGCCTTCAGTATTGATTGCAACTCAATGTATAGAATATTAAAATCTTCACAGCTGGACCAATAAACAACATCATGATAAACAGAGAAACAATTGAAGTTGACAAAGACTTCATTTTGCTTGGATCCATAATTAACACTCGTGGAAACAGTAGTCAGGAAATCAAAAGGTGTATTACATTAGGCAAATCTGCTGCAGAAGACCTTAAAGTGTTCAGTAGCAAAGAGGTCAATTAGAGGACTAAGATGCACCAGATCCAAGCCATGGTATTTTCCATCACCTCATATGCATATGAACATTGGGCAATGAATAGCTGATGAGTCTTAGCATATGGTATTGGAGAAGAATATACAAAGTACTATGAATTGCCAGAATAATTAATAAATCTGTCTTGGAAGAAGCATATTCAGAATGCTACTGAGAAGTAAGTTATTTTATCTCTCATGCTTTGGACACATCAGGAAGGACCAGTCTCTAGAGAAGGACATCATGTTTGGTAAAGTGGATGGTCAAGGAAAAAGAGGAACACCCCCAACAAGGTGGATTAATACAGCAGCAGCAACAAAGGGCTCAAATAGTACAACAATTGTGAGGATGGCCCAGGAACGAATTCTGTTGTACATAGGGTCACTCACTGGTTATGAGTCAGAAATAACTGTATAGCACCAAACAACAACTACTAGCATTTTTCTAGGGATTCAAAACACTCTAAGGTTAAAATTGCAGGCCTTTGAGTTACAATGACTAGAGTCTAGTCTCAGGTCTTTCATTCTATGCTGTGTGAACTTGATTATTTCTAACCTTTTTAATCCTTCTTTACCTCATCTGCATTATGAGAATAATACTAAGGTCTACAACAAGGAGCTGTTTAAAGAACTCAATGAGATAATCTTTGTAAAATATTTACCTTAATGGAAATGTTTATTTATGAAATGTTCCATAAACATTTGAATTAATTTAAAATTAATTCATATTTTCAGCTTTAATAATAAATGTTCACTGCATAACACGTTTAGATGAGAGAGCTTCACATATTGTGGAAAAATGGAATTAAAAGATAAAGTTTTGGAAACCCAGTTGTATATTCAAAGGAAAAAAAACAAGCTTATCACTGATAGTTCAAATTTTCTGAGAAAACAATGCTTCCTTTCCTTTAACTGTCATGTGCAAAAAAAGACATCAATTTAATGATACACAGGTTGTAAAATCTGAGGGGACATAAAGCAAAGCAAGAGAATAGAAAACAAGAATCTCTTATGAGGTCCAAAGTGTGGTGAGACCTGC
>NW_006408563.1:13600439-13601179 GCF_000296735.1 Chrysochloris asiatica | reverse complement strand
TTACAGCTGTAAACATCCACTGAAAATTGGAACATGGAATGTATGAAGTATGAATCTGGGAAAATTGGAAGTTGTCAAAAATGAAATGGAATGCATAAACATCAATATCTTAGGCATTAGTGAGCTGAAATGGACTGCTATTGGCCATTTTGAATCTGATGACCAAATGGTTTACTATGTCAGAAATGACAAATTGATGAGTTATGGTGTTATATTCACTATCAAAAAGAACATTTCTAGATCAGTCATGAGGTACAACGCTGTCTGTGATAGGATAATATCCATGTGCTTACAGGGAAGCCCAGTTAATACTACTATTAATCAAATTTATGCACCAACCACTAGAGCCAGTGAGGAAGAAATAGAAGAATTCTACCAACTTCTACAATCTGAAATTGATCAAACATGCAACCAAGATGTATTGATCATTATTGGTGATTGGAAAGCAAAGGTTGGGAGCAAAGAGGAAGGATCAGTAGTTGGAAAATATGGCCTTGGTGATAGAAATGATGCTGAAGAATGCATGATAGAATTCTGCAATATCAATGATTTATTCATTTCAATTACCTTCTTTAGACAGCATAAGAGACAACTATACACATGGACCTCACCAGATGGAATACATAGAAATCAAATTGACTACATTCTGTGAAAAGAGATGATGGAAAAGCTCCATATCATCAGTGAAAACAAGACCAAGGGCAGACCATAAATTACTCATATGCAAATTCAAACTGAAG
>NW_006408563.1:13571807-13600339 GCF_000296735.1 Chrysochloris asiatica | reverse complement strand
GAGCAGCTGAGGACTCTAGACTCATGGAAAGAGAAAGGCTGTGTGCTGGCAGCCAGGTGCTGGTGGCCAGGAGGCAGGCTTGCAGAATGTGCCCTTTGGCTGTTTAAATGAGTATATATTTCTGAGTCCTGAGTGTTTTTGTGTACATCCGCCCTCCTCCCAAAAAACAAAAAAATCAAAAAAGAAAATACAAGCAAATACTGTTGAATGATGATGCATGGAGGAGACTGTAATCATTGCAATAAAATGATGAATGTAAAATCGATGTTCTCCCATGTAAACTATCACTCAATTCACAATAAAAACTTAAAACAAACAAACAAACAAGAAAACTGGGGGCAGAACAAAAGAAGAATTCAAAAATTCAAAAATAAAATGAAATAACCACCTCCCCCCAAAGAGAATGTCTTATGAATGAATCACTTATGAATTTTTCAAGTTTTATCTTTGGCTACTTGTAGATAACTCCAGGATGCCATAGGGCCAAAGCATTCTAATAGAGTTCTTAATAGTAGCAAAACCAGGTAGTAGTAGGTTTCTGCTCATTTTCCCCATATCACTTTGCAGTGCTAAGAGCAAAGCCTCCTCCATAGAAATTGATAATAACATAAGTATAATAGTGAACGGAATGATTTGGGCAAAACATTTTACAATATTTTTAGATCAAATATTTAATATAAAAATTAATATGGCAGCAATGTTGGCAAGATTCATGCTCTAATAATAATAATCTTGGTAAAATATTTTCATCTAAATTTGAAATTGAATTTATGTTATTCTAGCAGTGATTCTCAGCTGCAGGAAACATTTCCCCTTGAAGGATATTTGGCAATATCTAGAGACATTTTTTCTGTGGTTTTTCTGACATCCATTTTGGCCTTTTCCTCCTTTCTTGTCTTATTAATGACTTTGCTCTCTTCATGTTCTTAATGTCATCCCACAACTCTTCTGATCTTCTGTGTTTAGTGTTTAATGTATCAAATCTGTTCTTCAAATGATCTCTATATTCAGGTGGGATATATTCAAGGTCATATTTAGGCTCTCATGGACTTGTTTTCATTTTCTTCAGCTTCCGTTTTAATTTTGCATATGAGCAATTGATGGTCTGTTCCACAGTCTGCCCCAGGCCTTGTTTTGACTGATGATATGGAGCTTTTCCATTGTCTCTTTCTGGAGATGTAGTCAATTTGATTTTGAAGTATTCTCTCTTGCAAGGTCCGTGTGTATAGTCATCTGCTATGCTGTCTAAAGAAAGTATTTGGAATGAGCAAATCACTGATTTTACAGAATTCTATCATGCGATCTCCAGCATCATTTCTCTCACCAAGGCCATATTTTCCAACTACTGATCCTTCCTCTTTGCTCCCAAACTTTGCATTCCAATCACCGGTGATGATCAATACATCTTGATTACATGTTTGATCAATTTCAGATTGAAGAAGTTGGTAGAATTCTTCTATTGCTTCCTCACTGGCTTTAGTGAGTGTTGCATAAATTTGAATAATAGTGGTATTAACTGGTCTTCCCTTTAGGTGTATGGATATTATCCAATCACAGACAGCGTTGTACCTCATAACTGATCTGGATATGTTCTTTTTGACAATGAATGCAACACCATTCCTCTTCAATTTGTCATTCCCAGCATAGTAAACCATGTGGTTGTGAGATTCAAAATGGCCAATACCAGTCCATTTCAGCTCACTAATGCCTAATATATCGATGTTTATACGTTCCATTTAATATTTGACAACTTCTAATTTGACAACATGTATAGTACATGTTTTGATTTTCAATTGATTTTTTCAGATGTTTCTCTTCATTTTGAGTTGTGACCCATCAGCAAATGAAGGTCTCATGGGCTTTAATTCCATAGGCTTTACTCCATTTGCATCATCACGGTCAACTCTACTTTGAGGAGGCAGCTCTTCCCCAGTCGCATTTTGAGTGCCTTCCACCCTGAGGGGCTCACTTTCTGGCACTAAATCTCACAGTGTTTCTCTACTATTCATACGGATTTCAGTGACTAAATGTTCAGAGGTAGTTCGTCACTCCTTCATCCTAGTCTGTTGTCATCTGAAATCTCATCTGAAACCTGTCCAACATGGGTGACCCTGCTGGTATTTAAAATATCAGTGGCACAGCTTTCAGAATCACAGCAACTGACAAGCCACCAGAGTATGACAAACTGACAGACTTGGCACTGAAACATGCTCTACAGCGTAGGGATGCTAAAACAAATAGAAAACATGAGGAGGTACAAGAACTGAACAGAAAATTTTAAAGATCAGCTGGAGAAGATAAAGCCAAATATTACAACAAAATATGCAAAGATCTGGAGTCAGTAAACAAAAAAGAAAGAACATGGTACGCATTTCTCAAGCTGGGGGAACTGAAGAAAAAATTCAAGTCTCGACTTTCGTTATTGAAAGTTTCTCTAGGCAAGTTATTGAATGATGCAGAAAGCATCAAAAGAAGATGGAAGGAATACACTAAGTCACTGTACAAAAAGGAAATGGTTAATGTTCAACCGTTTTAAGAGGTAGCACATGATCAAGAGCCAATGATACTGAAGGAAGAAATCCCATGTGCATTGAAGGAATTGGCAAAGAACAAGGCACCAGGAATTGATGGAATAAAAATGGAAATCTTTCAAGAAAGTGAGGCAGCACAGGAGGCACTCACTCATCTATGCCAAGAAATTTGAAAGAAACTATCTGGCCGACTGATTGGAAGAGATCCGTATTGTGCCCATTCCAAAGAGAGGTGACACAACCGAATGCGGAAATCATCGAACAATCTCTTCAATATCTCAACAAATACAGTTTTACTAAAGGTAATAAAGAAACAGCTGCAAGCATACATTGAGAGAGAACTTCCAGAGGTTCAAGCTGGATTCAGAAGAGGCCATGGAATGAGGGATATCATTACTGATGTCTGATGGATCTTGGCTGAAAGCAGAAAATACCACAAAGATGTTTCCCTGCGATTTATTGACTATGCAAAGACTTCCAATTGTGTGGATCATGACAAACTATGGACAATATTACGAAGTATGAACATTCCAGTACACTTAATTGTGCTCATGAGGAATCTGTACATGGACCAAGAAAGAGGCAGTTGTTTGAACACAACATGGAAACACTGGATGGTTTAAAATTAAGAAAGGTGTGTGACAAGGTTGTATTCTTTCACCATACTTAGTCAACCTGTATGCTGATCAAATAATACAAGAAGCTGGGTTATATGAAGAAAAACATGGTATCAGGAATGGGGGAACCCTCATTAACAACCTGCGATATGCAGATTATACAACCTTGCTTGCTGAAAGTGAAGAGGACTTAAAATATTTATTGATTATGATCAAAGAGCACAGCCTTTGGTATGGGTAATGTAAAGAAAACAAAAATCCTCACCACTGGACCAATAAACAACATTCTTGTCAATGGAGAAAAGATTGAAGTTGTCAAGGACTTCATTCTTCTTGGATCAACTATCAACACCAACTTGGTGCACCTGACAATAACAACAGAGATATTTTTGGTTGTCCCAAGGGTATGCCAAGGCCAGGCTGCTGTTAAATGTCTGACTTACAGAGAACAGCCCCTATAACAAAGAATCATCTGGCTCCAATGGTAATAGTGCCAGTTCGAGGTAGCTGGCTTAGGTTTTCTAATGGAAATGCTACTTTCTTGTTCAATTTCTCAGCATGAGAGAATGAGTCTTTCTAATGTCGAACACAGAGCTTCCTGAATGCCCTTCAGGGTACAAAACTAGAATAAAAATTGCTCTAGGAATTAGATAAATATCCTATTCTTACAGAAGGTTACAAAACTCCCTCACCAACCTGTCGAATGCACGATAGGAGAGCTGCCACTCTCTCCATAAATATTCATCACTATGGAAACCTCCCACATCCATGCACTCCTATAACCTTAAATGGCAAGCACATATTTCATCAGAATGGTGAGAGAAAAGCAAATAGTCCTCTATTGGCGTCCTATGGAATGTCTAGTTAATTATTCTAAACCAGTAAAATGGAGACAACATCTCTGCTGATAGCTATGACAGTGTTTGTCAACCCAGGTTGGGCATTTCAGGCTCTTACCCCAGCGGAACTTAGGTATCACTATTTTTTGAAATCCCTTAGTTACTTCTAATGTATCTGTAAGTTTCCTAGTCTTTGTTTATGTTTTGCCTAACCAACAACGGCAAGAAACAAATCAATAATTGACCTAAAGCCTTACATATTGAGTTAAAATATGCAAGTCTAGTAATGTGTCAAATGCTCTAACTCTGAAGGAGGAGATTCTAGATGCTGTCTTGTTAGCATCAAGGTGAGCATTGTATGATCTCAAGGATTATTTAAGGAGTTGTTTAAAAATTGGCACACACTTGGGAGTAACTGGATATTTCCTTCAATGCAGAGCTTCTTTATATTTTAAAAGTAAAGAAAATAGAATAATTTCTTGCTGTGTTTGGAGAGTACTTCCAGGTTTTGACTAGAATGGAGTTAGAAGACACATAATGCAATAAGAAGGAAAATTTGAATTTATCCCTAAAAATTTCTCTGAGAAGGGGAAATGGTGTAAACAAACCATCTGTGTTGTGATGTGAAACACATTCCCCTGTGGTGGCCCTTGCAGGGTGCCTTTATTATCTGCAAAACGGAGGGGGACTTGCTATGGGACCAAAGGCAGCAGGCTCCCAGATCAACTTGTTTTCTAAATAAGCACGAAATCATGCCTGCAAGGAGATGAGATATTCAAAAGTCAGGCAATGGATGAATTAGTATAAATCTAAGAATTAAATAAAGTACAGTATTGGCAAAGCAGAGCTTTGATGCTGCTCTACATAAACACAAAAATGAACTGTTAAATTTAGAAATGAACAGATTCAAATGCAGTTTGTCCTTTTTCTATCTATAGTATGAATCCTGATCGTGTACTGTACATTTGATGAAAGCATGTGGCTGTGGCAAATGTCCCCAGGAACAGATCCAACTCAGAAGTTCAATTTGTTTCAAGCTCTTTAAAACGTTCCAGGGGTGAAAAGTGGATTGAGTTCCCCGAATTCTTCTGTATCTTAAAAAACACTAAAGTATACAAAAGGAGGTGAAACAGACATGAAACTTGAAACACCACAGGTTTATTTTGTAGAAAGTGAGTATTTCATCTAGATTTTTTAAGAGAAAAAATTATTAATTAAAAAAATATATATTTTCTACCTCATTCCATGACCCAGACCCTAGATCACACTTTTCTGTGCTCCAGTTTTTCAATCTGTGAGGTTTGTAGCGTCTCTGGGTTTGAGGTTAGCGGAATTTGAATTCCAGCTGTAGTTTCTACAAGCCAGGGACTTCAGGAAATTGACCAACCTCTAAGATCCTGGGTTCAAGTTTTAGTAAAATGGAGATCATATTTCCCTTGATAGTTGTGAAAGTTTCATTAGCAATGAAATTTCAATGTCATACCCATACAATGGAATAATATTGGCAATAAAAAGAAATGAAATACATATATATGCAAAATTTGGATCAATCTCAAAAGTTTTATGATAAATGAAAGAGAGGATTCTCTAAGGCTGCATTCTATATGATTCCATTTATATTACATACTCTGGAAAAGCAAAGAAAATGGACCCTGGTTGCCTGGAGCTGGGGTAAGGAAGGGAACTTATTGCAAAGAAGCATAAAATAAAAGTTTTTTTCAGGGGGGGGATGAAGAAAATTCTGTAGCTCGATTGTGGTGGTGGTTACATAACTGTGTACATTTGTCAATTCATAGAACAGTATAACTAGAATGGCAAATTTTATTGAATCCGATTATATGTTTGTAAAGGCAGCGTAGTATTTACGAATCAGGCTGCTAATCTCACAGTCAGCAGTCCGAAACTACCAGTTGTTCCAGGAGAGAGAGGAGGCTTTCTGCTCCTATAAAGATATATAGCCTCTGAAACCCTGTACAGGGTCGTTATGAGTCAGAACTGACTCCATGGCACATAGCAACAACAACAACAAACTTTAAAAAGTATGCATAAAAAGCTTAAAAACAAAATTAAGGTTTAAAAATGTAATGGCAATGGGAATGACTAGAATGATTACCTATAAACATGCTTTCCTTTGCTTTACTCACAAATATTTTAAAGACGAGTCTGCTTTTGAATTCAATTATTTATCATATCTTTTATCATGTACCCCATTAGAAAACATTTCTGCTCTTTCACAAAACGCAAGTTCCCTGATACTTTGCATTCATATGTGTGATTTATGTATTTATTTTATTTTTCCAGTAGTCGTGGTGGTGGTGGTGAAGTGCCATGGAGTCAGTTCTGACTCATAGTGACCCTGCATAGGATTTCCAAGGCTGTAAATTTTTACAGGAGCAGAAAGACTCATCATTCTCCCTTGGTACGACTGGTAGTTTCGAACCGCTGACCTTGAGGTTATTAGTCTGACTCATAACCACTACACTAATACGTTGTGTAGTCGTTAAGTACTTTGGAGTCGGTTCCGACTCGTAGTGACCCTGCACAGGGTTTCTGAGGCTGTAAATCTTTATGATAATTTTTAAATTGTAGTAGCAGTACATAAACAGGTAGCATCCATAAATTTAAGTTGAACTAAGAAAGGATGTGAATGAAGGCAATCATCGCTGGCATTAGATATAGTTGAAATCAGAGCGTATCAGAAAGATGTTTACTTGTGCTTAATAGAGTTTGCTAAGTCCTTCGACTGTTTGGATCATAACAAACTATGGCTACCATTGAGAAGCATGAGTATTCCAGAACACTTAATTGCAGAAAGCCTCATCTTTCTCCCGTTGAACAGCTGGTTGGCTCCAACTGCCGACCTTGAGGTTAGCAGCGCGATTCGTAATCACACTAATATAGAGTTTATTAAAAACTGAATCAGAGAGCAAATACAGGATGTCCCAGGAAAGTTTATTTATTCCCAAATAAACCCACTATTCTACACGACCTTGAAGTGCTTAACAGCCTAGTGATGAAAAGAGAACCCACAGGTCAATTGATACTAATGCTGGTCACACCATATTGTAAAAGCAGCAAAAATGAATTTGAAGAACTTCACAGCTGTTATTTCTTTCTATACTTCTGCTTTCTAAACTTTGAGGCTTCTTCGCCCCAAGGTCTCTCAGAGTTGTGTACTCTATTTCTTTCTCTTTCCACTCCAACTTGTTCACCTACAATTTCAGTCATGAATGGTTTACAGAAACTGTGCCTCTAGGAATCTCCCCAAATTCCAAAATCAAATCCACATTCCCAATTGCCTATTGGGTAGCTCTGATTCAAAAATTAATAATTAAATCTTTTCCCAAGTTAATAAAAAAAAATCACCAAAAAACTCTCTTAGAACTAATTATTGTTAATCATCCCTTCGTTAATGTGCCATGGCTCTCATTTATATGTTGTATTACACTGTGAGTGTGTGCAATAAAGATGCTTCTCGAGTCTCCATTCTGTTGCAGTTCTGTCGTTTTCTGAGTGAATATCTCAATCCTTCTCTTTAAGGTAATGTTATAATAACTTTTTATATCTGATCATGCAAGCTTCCTCCATTCCCCTTTTCATTTGTTTTTCTTAACTAATTTTTGCCACAGTTTTCTTCCAAATGAAATTCAGTGTAATTTCGTGAATTTCCCATGAAGGGGTAGATTCCGTTACTTGTATTAGCCTATTTGAAGGCACTTTTTTTCTTTCTTTTATATCCCTTACTAAAGTTTTGTAGTTTTCTTCATGTTAGTCATGCTCATTATTTGGCTAAATATCCCTTTAAGATTGTATATGATTTGCTGTTACTGAATAGAATATTTGACATTATATTTTGACCAGGTTATTGCTGATGTGTGGGCTAAAAATTCCCCTTAGTATTTTGCTATTGATTCTCCTAACTTATAATTAGATAGTTATATTACCTGGAAATACAAATATTTTTTTCTACTTTTAAGAAATCTGCCTGATTGCTTTTTCTAGTCTTTGTTGATTTGATGAGAGCTTTCAGACTTAAAGGAGTTTTACTGTCTCAGTTTCTGCAGTTCATACTGCTGACTAATTAACAATGTTAAATAATTCTGGAACTAGACCACAGCTGTCTCCTGAGTTTCATTTTAAAACGAACCACAATTGCTTTGTTGTGTTTTGAGTCAGTGCTGACTCATAGTGACCCTGTATAGGGTCCTGAGAGGAGTTGATGTGTTTGAACTGCTGACCTTGTGGTTTGCAGTCCAGTATTTATCCTCAAGCGCCATACCAGGATTCCAATGAACTATTAGTGTTTTGTTATTAAGGCTGCTGTTCTTATTTGTTCTTACTCTCGTTACAGAATAATCTGTCTACTTTTAGGACATGGAATATATTTTTGTTTGTTTGTTTTTTAGACCATGTATGTGTTCTTTTCTTTCTTTCTTTACTTTTGTTTTTTAAATTCCTTATGGTAACTTTGGAGATACATCTTCCCTTATTTCTCCTTTCACCTGTGGAAGCAAAGGTTTATGGTATGTGGAAGGGTGGGAAAGTGAAATAGCAAGTCTTACAAAATGTACATTTCATGAAATTTAGGAAAAAACAGATTGCCCAATTGCTAAAATCATACTCAAAACCATTATCTGTAAAAGAGGGGCTGAAAAATTAAAACCAGTCAATATTTGAAGAAGAAAACATGAAAAAGGTGATGATATTAATTATATTTAAAAGATATTGTTTTGACTGTCAGTGGATTTACAGGGCTTGGGGAAGTTAATAAAGTCCCTATAAATTTTTGCCACAAGGAACTACTTATAATAATTAAGAAAATGTGATCATAAAAATTTGTTGGCTACTTAAAAAAATTCCTAGTACTTTTGTTTATTATAAAAATTAGTTAATTGTTTTATTTCAACCTACATTTTGTTAGATATAAACAAATAAATTCCCACAGATTTATTTTCCATATTTTGATAAATTACCAATAAAGATTTTTATCTTTTAACATGGTTTAATATGAAACTGTTTCCTTTCTTTTCTTTCTTTCTTTCTTGTTTTTTTTTTTTTAAGTGGATTGCCTTCCAAAGATTTGTTCTTATTATCCTGGGATAATAGATATCTCCTGGACATTAATTAATTTTATATACAACCAACTATATGGGGCTGGGACTAACCTTACTTGCTCTATATATGTTATTCTTTTAACATCCATTAAGATTTAGTACTTATTTTAAAATGATTTCAGTTGGTATAATATGTATCACTGTTGAAATTTATAAAAACATTTAACATTTAAAAAAGACTTCTTTGTTTTTGTTATGTCTTTGTCATGCTGGGGTCTCACCAATGTATTAGTTTATCAGTTGAGAGGCTTACAAACTTTTGGAATATTTAAATAGCATAGGAATGATCTCTTATATGAAAATTAGAAATCATTTCATCATCAAATTTCCTCATATTTAATATTAATTATTTGGTAGCTCCGATTGTTTTTAAATGATTCCTGGAATATTTAAATGTTTGCTTTACTTAAATCAATTCTGGAAGTTCCTATTTTATTAAAATTTTTAACTTAATGTATATGTATATATATATTATTGCATTTCCAAAAATGTTAGACAATGATAATCTTTCTTATGGTAAATATTGCATAAGTATGCTTTTTCTAAATATTTTATGATGATATACCAATGTTTTGCTGCTTTGTGCTCATATAAGCTACTGAAAGTAGTTGTTGTCTTCTAGCTCTGGTAGCGTAATGGTTACGCATGGGGCTACTAACCTCAAGGTTGACAGTTCAAAACTACCAGCTGTTCCGTGGGAGAAACATGAGGCTTTCTGCTTCCGTAAAGATTTACAGCTTCAGAAACCCTGTACAGGGTCGCTATGAGTCAGAACCGACTCCACGACACATAACACACCACCACCAGTTGAGCTCCTTTATCTCTCTATCTCTTGAACTTGATCTTCATTTATTTATATATTAAGAAGACAAGGGTTTTTTATTTCCTAAATCTTTATGTTATATTATCTTAATTTTATCCTCACAGATTGAATGTAGATTTATAATAGACATATAATATAGATTAAATACAGATTTAATAGTAATTCTTTAATAGCACCAATTTTTTACATGATTACATATTACCTTTATCACATTATATTCCCTTAAGCTCTAACTTCTCCCTTTTATTTTTGCTGAGAATTCAGAGGACTATCTGATTTTATTTCCATTGTTGTTGTTATTAAGTGTCATGGAGTCAGTTCTGATTTATATCTACCTGTATAGGGTTTCTGAGGAGCAGCTGGTGGGTTTGAACCACCGACCTTGTGGTTAGTGGTCAAGTAAATGCTTTTCTACAGTGCCATACTAGGACTCCTTATTTCCCATTGTTGTTGTTACGAGCTGTGGAGTTGGTTCTGACACATAGTAACATTTAGAGGGTTTCTGAAGAGTGGCTGGTGGGTTTGAACTGCTGAGCTTTTGGTTCAAACTGAACTTTCAGTCCAACACATTATCCTGCAGTGCCACCTTTTTCTTCTCCTTTGGAATGCCTGTATCTTTACTAATGTAATTTTTATAATAGAAATATAATCATGACATTTTTGGCAATGCAAGGATGAAATGTCTATTATCTTTCACTTGTCTCTTTGGAAATGTGTAGTTTTGTTTTTTTTTTTAAAAAGGTTTATTGTTGTGTGCCATGGAATTGATTGTGTACCAGCAAGTTGGTTTAACTCATAGCAACCGTCTATAGATTTCCAAGGCTGTAAATCTTTAGGGTGCAGAAAGCCTCATTTTTCTCCTGCAAAAAAGAAGGTAGAGGCTAAGAAACTTTTTATTTATTAAAACATATATTCTCATTCCCCTCAATTTACTTTCTAAATTGTTGTTGTTGTTAAGTGCTGTCAAGTCGGTTCTGACTCATAGCGACCCTGCACAGGGTTTCCAAGGAGCGGCTGGTGAGTTTGAATTGCCACCTTGCAGTTCAAACCCACCTCAAAGTGCTTTTTCTATGGTCCCACACCAGGACTCCGCTCTGTAAATTGGTTTCTATCAGTCATCAGAGTTTTCCTTTGTATCACTGGGATCCTAGCCCAGGGCTGCTGAGAACTCAGGCTGAGAAGGGAAGCAGGGGTTTACCAGCCTGGAGAGGGAACTGCTATGCATTCCTGGATTCCAAACTCATTCTGCACAGAAAATGTCAAGCAATTCAGTTTCCTAGTCATTTCTTTCACCTATTTCCCTTGTTGATATACATTCCCAGAAATGACCTGGCTTCCCGGTTCACTCAAATAATAAAAATTATCCAAACAATAATCCGTTACCCAACAAACAATCTGACTTAGCTCTGCTCAACTCCTTAGTTTCTTCTGCCCCTATCTTGGAGGAGTTCTCTATCCTCCCAAGTGAAGCTGCCCCTCTGATCCCATCTTGCTACATGCACTTGGTCTCCCACGGCACAGTGCCTTCATTTCCTGGCTCTGTGCTGTGGAGTTCTGAGTTCTGGCATTTATAGGCCCTGTGGCCCTATCTCTTCAGATTCTTATCTCCAACTACCTCTTAGGCCTCATCACATGACCATTTCACAGAAAATTCAAATTCAACATATTATCAATTTAACTCAGAACCCCGCTTTCCCTCCACACACTGGTCCCTAACATGCAATTATCAAATATTTTTGTTTGCACCTCCTATTGCCAACAAACTCCACTCACTTTTCATTGTTTTTGTATTTTCTTTAGGCTCTGGGAAAAGTCATTATTCCTTGTTAGGACAATTTCCTCTTCTTGGGACTCTTTGATTCCATTTAGGTACATCTACCTGACAATACACACTGCTTTCAAGATTTTTCATGTTTCAACTCATGTATATATCTACTGTCCAACCCTATGTAGGTCACTGAGAGTCAGAACCAACTCCATGATATACCACCACCACCATCCAACCTCTTACCTCCCCCAATCCCTTTTACCAGCTCCCTGTCCTGCACCACACCTCCCTGCATATCCTGTTGTCCAGCCCCACCAAACCACTACTAAATCCTATAATGCTCCATTCTTTTCTACCTCTATTTATGTGCACATGGGATTCTGTCTTCCTGGAAATTTATCTTTGTTTGTCATTTACCAAAGTATTCCACGTTTATTCAGTCAGATTTCATCTTAGATGCTACCTTATCTAGGATTTCATTGCTGGCCAAATCAGTAAACCTCCCCAGTTTGGATTGTCTTTTATAAAATTTTCTACATTTTAGAAATACCTGGTTACTTGGTCATATCTCCACCTAGACTGAAGTTCTCTGAGGGAAGGAATTATCTATGCTTCATTTTTGATATTCTCTCCCAGGGACTAACAGTGGTTAACTATACTTGTTGTTAAGTGCCATCAAGTCAACTCCAACTTATAGTGACCCTGTATAGGATTTCTGAGGAGATGCTGCTGGGAAAATAACAAGGAGACATACACTAAAAACAAGCACTCAAATAACAGATAATCCCACACGATGCTTCTTTGTATAACCAGGACCATATAACAGAACCTTATATGAATACAAATATTGAAACACAGAGTCCTCAAGAAAAAAAGTTTGGGTTAGGCCATAGATAAAGATAAATCACCTATTGTGATTATATCTACTTTTTCTGCCTATAAAATCACACTTGTTTCAATAGCTAGTCATAACAATAGCTACAGTGTTTATGGCTTTCTTCTTCAGTGTTCCTTTTGCCTTCAACCTGCCCCTCAGCCTGTTGGAGTTAAGTCCTGGTGTGGTGCTGTGGGTTAATGAGCTGGACTGCAAAGTCAGTGTGAACCACAAGGTTGGTGATTTAAACTCACCAGCTGCTCCTCAGAAACTCTACACAGGGTTATTATGGGTCTGAACTGACTCAATGGCACTTAGCAACAAAAACAACAATGCTATGTACATGGACTTCTGGTGTGGTGCTGTAGGATTAGCACTGGACTGAGAGCCACAAGGTCAGTCATTCAGACTCACCAGCTACTCCATGGAAACGTTATACAGGGTTGCTGTGAGTTGGAACTGACTCGATGGAACTTCACAACAACAACATGATACACACACACACACACATATATATATATATTCCTTTTTCATTTCCTTATATTTCATTATTAAATTATAAGTGTGTTGATAAGAAAACTCTACAATTTAATCATTGGATACCAGAAAAGCCATTCAGTGTTATGACAAAACTAGAGGAATAAGGTATATTATTAGAATTTCTGTAATTGCATAGGAGACACTATCTGGTGATGTTTTGCTCTGTCTTTCCTTGAAGAAGAGGTAAGTGTGTTTGATTATATGAAGGAGTAATTGCATTTTATGTTTTGGATTTTAGGTGTGAGAATAATGACATATATATCTTTAGAAGAAAGCTGGAGTCCTGATGTAACACTGTAAGATAAGCACTGGACTGCTAATTGCAAGGCTGATGGTTCAAACTCACCAGCCACTTCTCAGAAACCCTATACAGGATTGCTGTGAGTCAGAACTGACTCCACGGCACTTAACACAACAACAGAGGAAAATTATTTAAATTCAAGCCAAAGTTGAGCAAATAAGGTTAGCCTTTTTGAGGAAGTACCAGAATCAGTAGGTTAAAGAGCTCCACATATCACTGTGAAATCCAAGTAATATGCTTTTTGGGAGTTACAACGTGGATATTTGTTCTAAATTTGTCCATTCACATGATTTTATCAAACATTTTGTATCTAAAAGTGAGAGAGAAAATATATTAGCTGTTGTTGTTGTTAAGTGCTGTGGAGTCGATTCCAACTTATGAAGGCCTGTAGAGTATCCGACAAGCAGCTGGTGGGTTTGATCTGCTGACTTTGTGGTTCATAGTCCAGTGCTGATCATACAGCGCCACACCAGAAGTCCATGGTATCTATAGTGGGAGTAAAGTCAAGAGACTAGTAGCAAGTCAGAAGATAACCTGCTTGTGTTACCAGTGCCAGCCCCGGTGAGTGGTTTGTCTGATGCAGTTCCTGTTGCAGTATCCTAAGGAGCTGTGGTATGAAATGGTCAAGTATCGCTTGGTTTTCCAGTTCTTTAAGCCTTAGTCTCCAGCCGTTTTGTTGACGCAGAAAGCTACCTGATATTGTCCAATTCCTTTTTCTGGATAATAAGGTGTTATTTAATAAGCTATGGGTTTTTTTCTTTACAACTAAGAACCCAGATTAGTACAAGTAGTAACCACGGTGCCTGGAGAAGAACAGAAATGAACTAGAGGCCCAGGCAACTAGTTGACAGGAACAAATGTAGAACTTGGAAATGTCTGTTATCTTAGGACTTCCCCATTCTTTTATATTGTTGAAATAGGAACATTTCTGTCCTCTCGTCATGAATTCTTTGCAAAGATTTTGCTTTCCTTAATTCTTTTTGGTGAAATGCAATGCTTGTTTCATGAAGAAGTTACATAACAAACTTGAATTGCAAAATAAGACCAACTTTTAAGTAAGAAGTTATGGGATGATTATAACCTTGGCTTTCAAAAACAGCAGGCTTTATTTATCGTTTCTGTAAAAACATAGATCTTTTATAAAACTGCACATCAGGCAATTCATCTCCCATAAAGAGATATCCCTAAACAAAGCAGGGTGTCATGTTTTGAGATAATTAGGATTTTCGTCTAAAGCTAAGCACAACTTTTTGTGAAAATATGTAGCAAATTTTTTTAAAAATAAGGAAGAATGATAGGAATTTCCTGTTCATAATTTTATTTTCTATAGAGATAGAAACTTGTGAAATTTTGCAAACTGCATTTTGAGAGATAATATAAAAAAATTCCTTATGCAATTTTAATAGTTACAACAAGCCATTTAGAAAGCATCCTTTTATCTTCATTAAAGAAGTTAATTTCAAAATGAACACTCAGTAATAGTCGTTTGAAAATCTTGACCTAAAATATTCAGTTCAAGATTTTCTCTAGTTTGTAGTAAAATTTCTCAGTTGTTCTTTAAAAAAGAAAATATATACATACCATGTAATTACATTTTTATATTCCAAGAAAGGTTTGAAAATAGAAATTTGAAAACAAAAATCATCTTGAATACTTTATGATTTTATCTTCATCTTAATTATTTATAATGTAATATGCAGAATAAGATATGTATGAATGAAGCCTGAGTAAATATTCACCATTTGGGAATATCTGGGTTCATTTGCTAATGCTCTTCAAAAAATTTAAGCACAAAAATACCTTTCCTTACAATGAAATGACTATAATACTCAGAGGTCCCCCAATAAGGCTGTGCAGTGCTGAATAAGGCTTGAGGGCTTATCCGTGCATAATGTTAATGCATATTTAACTGTCAGGATAGACCAAGTTAGGCAAACAGGAACAATAGGTACCCAGGGACAGGTAACTGCTATTCATGTGGTAGTGCTGGACCAGGAACTATTTCCTTCCTTGTGCATGAGACCCCATGAGCTGTTAGCTGACTCGGCAGCAACTAGCAGTGGAGAGTTCTGTGTCTGGACACGTAGGTGACTTAAGCCTCAGGAACTGAGCATGCTCCATACTCCATTCAGAGCAGATGCAGGTGATGATCCAGGGCCAAAGATTAAAGCAGATGTGTACATACTGGCTTTGTCAGTATGTTTTACTCAGATTGCCTAATGATTAAAAATAAGTAGGAAATGGTTTCAAATCAATAAATTGACATAAAAATCCTGGGTTTTCAGCTTCTGTCAAAAGTAGCCAGATTAGCTGGATTGATAAAGTGACTAACTCCAGGTCAATGAGGTTCCAAGCCAGTCCATTTTAATAAGTTAAGTTGCTTCCTGGGTCCTTGAACCTCACCTCAAAGGAAAATGGATGAGAAAGTCTAGCAGAACTTAAATAAACATACTTTGTGAATACAAAAACCTATCACTCTCCAGCAATTCTAATTCTTCGAGGCCGTTTTAGAACCCCATAGGGATTCCATGGCTGTAAATCTTTACAGAAGCAGGCTGCCTTGTGTCTTTCTGATTTCTGAGGTTTCGGTTAGCACTTTAACCACTGTATTACCAGGGTTCCTAGTTACAATACAATCACTTGTACTTTAAAAAATTAAATAAAGTAGAAGTTATCTGAGTGAGGAAAAAAAAGAAAAGAAAAAAAAAAAAAGCAAGAGAGAAAGAAAAGAAAAAGATGACCTCAGGTGTTTCTGAGGAATTCAGACTTCAAAGAATTCTTTCAGAGATTAAAAGTAAAATATAAAACAGAAACCCATAAGCAAGTATAGGAAAGTTAGATGTGATTGTGAGAATAATGTCAGGGAAGGTATCCAGACCACATAAACTGAGAGTTTTCAGAACTAGAAGATACAAAAAAGAAAAGGTGCCTACTGCTTCAGAGCTGTGTGAACAAAAGCTCTGGAAAAGGCTGTACAGATGTAATCTGCAATGGAAAGAGAGAATTGAAGAGAGATGTTCCTCTAATTACAGGGAGTACTTCTCCACTTAAACCACTTAAATCATGTTCAAGTCATGAACTCGAGACACAATGCATTCTCATATTTTAAGAACTTGCAACCATAGAACCATTCTGATAACCCTTTAAGAATTGTTGACAATGGCAATGGACAATAATATCATAGCCTTAGAAAAAATAAAAGGAGCAAGTCTTTCAAATATGCAGACAAACTAATGTGCCTGATAGCAATACTAGTGAAAAATAAAGTTACCACTCAGATATATTAAGAACAAGTATTTATTTGAAGTTGAAATAAACTGAATAGTAGGTCGAGCAACAATAGAGGCCCTAGGGAGGAGACCCACCTCATACTGCCCTGCACTCTTCTCATTGTCTCCAGCCCCACCTCTTCTTGGTTGTTGCTGAGCTCATCTAGGATGCTCTTGCAGAACAGCCTTCCTGTCAAATTCTTCTTCAGCCTGGAACACTTCTAAACATATATGCAAACCTTGCCCTCTGCTTCCTTTAAGCTTTCTATTTCAGTCTCACCTGACTGCTCTATGTAATATTTCAACCCTTGACTCACCCACAAGTCAATCTCTCTATTGTGTCACCAGGTCAGACCAGTTGTGGTTTAGTCAATGCCAGTGTTTGGTGACATGATGTGTGTCAGAGTAGAACTGTGTGTCATAGAGTTTTCAGTGTTTGTGGTCTTTTAGATGTAGAGTCCTTATATGGCTCTGTAGGATAACTGCAGGACCTGCAAGATCAGTTTGAACCACAGAGTTGGCAGTTCAAACTCACCAGCTACTCCTCTGAAATACTGTAATGGGTTACTATGAGTAAGTACCAACTCGACAGCACTTAACATAAAGTTATAGGTAGCCAGACCTTTCTTCTAAGGTACCCGTGGCTGGTTTCAAACTGCTAACCTTTCAATTAGTAGTTGTTTATGCCACCTAGGGGCTCCTTTTTCTCATAGCACTAATGATGATTTGTGCACTTATTTAAAAAATGTTATGTGAAACTCTTATGTGCCAGTCACTGTTGAAAGGACTTTAGAGATCCTAATCTATTTAACACTCACAACAATAGAATCAGTTAAATGCTAACATTATCCTCATTTTGCTGATGAAGAAACCAAGGCTTAGAAAAGTATATGGAGTTTCTAACAGTGGTAAAGGATGAAATTGAATTTAAACAGAGAAATTCTGACTCCCATTTCTGTTATTTACTGCTTTTCTATGTCACCATCATCTAATATCCTATAATTTATCACTTAACGTATTGTTTTTCTCTGCCCATACCATACAAAAATGCAAATTTTTGCTGAATGTTGTGTTTTTTTCCCTATTTTACTCCAGCCATTAGAATAGAGGGTAGCACATTGTTGTTATTAAGTGCCGTAGAGTTGGTTCCAATTCATAGTGACCCTGTATAGGGTTTCCAAGGAGTGACTGGTGAGTTTGAACCACCAACCTTGTGGTGCAGTGCTTTATCATACAGTACCACATAGTAGACTCTTAATAAGTATTGTGCTGAATGAATGAATGAAGTTTAGAAATCTAAGGTTCTTCCTTCAGGAGTGAGACTATTCTCTTATTGGGACGAGGGATTGTTGTTGTTGTTGGTTGTATGCCACTGAGTTGGCTCTGATTCATAGCAACCCTGTCTATGATTTCTGAGACTGTAAATCTTTACAGAAGCAGAAAACCTCATATTTGTCACACAGAGTGGGTGGTAAATTCGAACTCCTGACCTTGCAGTTAGCAGCTCAGGTCATAATCTGCGACACTACCAGGGCTCCTTGATTATAGAGATTGTTGTTGTTAAGTGCCGTTGAGTTGATTCCGACCCATAGCGACCCTGTATAGGTTTCCGAGGAGCAGCTGGTGAGCTTGAACTACCAACTTTGCCGTTCAAAAGGCTTTGCAGTCTGGCTCATTAGCCCACAGCGCCACACCAGGATTCTGATTATAGAGATTGAAGGCTGCTAATCTTTGAACCCCCAGCACCTGGCAGAATACAGAGAAGAGCTGGAAAGGAAGCTGAGACAGTGAGATGCTTAGTGAACATGAGCCAGATTAGCTCAGTATCCCAAAAGTCCAGAGAAGAGAGATTTGTTGAGAATGAAAGCATGTCCAATTGTGTTAAAGAAAGATAAAGATAATGCCATCTGATGTTGCAGTCAACCATTCAGTTTCTGAACCAAAAAGAAAATAGTTTGTCATCAAAATAGGATAAAAATTAAATAAAAATAGAGAGAGAACATTCCCCATGTTTGAGCCACTTCAGTAAGTTATTATGGGATCTACCAAAAAACAGAAGCAAGATTCTAGCTCTGAAAAAGTTTGAAATTCAGTAGAGAAAGAAACAATAGTCCAAGTGGTATCAAATAGAATAATCAGTAACAACGTAAAGAGATGACAATATAAGCAATGGTACTAAGCGTCACATGATTAATGTCAAAAGGGTAAGTGTTTTCAGAAGATTTGGGGGTCACATTAAGCTAGCAAAATACAATCCTAGAGAGCTTTGTCTTTCAGTGACATAACTGAGTGTCTTCATGAGTACAATCGACTTCAGTCAATTAACAAAAGACAGCAATACTAAATAGATGAGTGCAAGAAAAATATTAATAAACGAACAGCATTCAACATCCACATAATCCTACCTAATGTTGTTAGAGTTTGAAAGAAAACCAATTGGATTCCTAATCTGCTGGGGAATATTAACATAAGATGGCTTTGAAAATTTTAAAAAGACCTCATAATTAATTTAATCACCATTTTGCATAGCATTCCCACTTGTAATCTGCATTTTTGCTTTAAAACTCTTACTATATAGCTGTCATTCTGATCTAATGAAATGCCTCTTACTTAGGAAGAGAGGAAATTTTCAAATGTTGAGGCTACACAGAAATGAAGAATGAAACATGTGTCTGTCTCTGCAATTTCACCATGGTAGACTAATTGCAGAGGCCTGTGGGTATGGATTGATGTTGCTGAATAGTCAGCCTTTACTGCCATTGCTTTCAGGGCAATTTGCATAGCATGGCTCATAGTGTTTTATGATTTTTCCTTCAAAAATAATCCTACTTGCTAGTCACTAAATCTATTTAACTCTTCTGGTGCTGACTAGCATCTGGGACATGCCTAGAATGAGCTCACATATCTTTCACTTGGCAAGGGGGAGAAGGACTGGCAGGAAGTTTGAACAGGCATCCTAGCTTGGGCACTTCACAGCCCTTTCATCTGCTTGGATATTTTTGTCGTAAATTGGGTTTCCTAGGAAGCAGATCCTGGGGTAGAGATGAATGTTCAGGAAGTGCATTAGGGAATGCTCCTGGTTTAATCACCTGTGGAAAAGAAAGAAGCAAAATTAGATAGAAGGAAAGTTGGGGTACAGTGGAGTCTCAGTGAAAGCCTCAAACAATGCTGGGGGAATCCTAAACATGAGATGGTGCTTCAGATTGCACCAAGTTGTGAACTTTTATACTCTTCGTACTCATCAGTCATTCAGTGTGGAGTACCCAAGGAAAGGGTAATGGCTGGGGACAGGTCGCTCAGTAAGTAAGATAAGCACGAGTTTACTTGTGCTTACTTACTAATTTGTAGTAGCAGTTTCATATCTTTTTCACCACATGTTAAGATTGGGTTTGTGTGAGATAGTTCACCACAGATTAATAAGTGAGCACAATAAAGCCCGTGTTTACTTTGCTTACTGGGTGCTCTGTCCCTGTCAGGTAGTATACATTTAAAGAGTTTGATTATGAAGGAAGGTGCTATGGGGTTGGAAGAGAATCACACATCAACTGTATCTGGAAGCAGAATCTTTTATGTGATGAAAAAAGTGCAAGTGCTCACTATAGATTAGTAGGTAAGCATTATCAGGCCCATGCTTACCTTGCCTATTGAGGCAACACTAGGCATGACCTTGGGTGATGCACTCAGCTGAGGCACTCTTTGAAGATGGCTGGCAGTGGAGGGTTGTCTACCAGTGTAACACTATCCCAGGGCTAGCTGAGATAAAGACAGACTTGGGATGCACATCGTCACAGTGTACACCGCAGCCAGTACACGTAACCAGTGACGTTTCAGCTAAACACCACTTAACCAATGTGCTATAACCTGCTTGAATTTGTGAGGTCTTTATGTGGACTCTGTTCTTCACAAATCTGTTTCCCACTGCTTACTCATTTAATATATCCTTAATCATCAAAATTAACACTATAAGTATAAACTATTTAAAGGGGGACTTTGAGAATTTTTGTCACCCTGAAGAGAGGAGACAGAGAATATTCAGCTGATTAAATTAGTATACTTACTCCTCACTTCGCGAATATCTTCTTATCTGACATTTCACATTTATGACAATTATAAAAAAAATTACTATTCAACTAATTTGCACATTAATTACAACAGTTACCAATGCTGAGATGCAAGGCAAAAGTAACACTGGCTGTGATAGTTAAAGCTATTCAACTTGGCTGGACCATGAAGCTCAATGGTTTGGTAGTTATGTAACGAGGTTGTCTGGCAATTATATCATGATGCAGTCACCCCCACCTGCCTCATTTTGCAATCTGATGTGGTCATCCTCCATTTTCTCCTAGATAACTGGTCTTTGGAACCATGTCAGTAAGTGAAGAGTGGGTGCACAAGCTCCATCAGACAGACAAGGAGAAACAATATGCAAAAGTATGTTGAGTTTTCTGTCAACCAAAGGAAGACTGATGGCACAGCAGTTAAATGCTTAAGTGAAAAGCAAAAGGTCAGCAGTTCTAAGCATCATCCATTCCCTGGGAGAAAGAGGCAGATGTGGGGTAATCTGCTTCCATTAAGATGGCAGTCTTGTAAACCCCATGAGAAGCAGTCCTAGTGTGGCACTGTAGGATAAGCACTAGGCTGAAAGGTTGGTTTGAACTGCAAGGTTAGCAGTTCAAACTTACCAGCCACTCCTCCAAAACGCTATACAGGATTGCTTTGAGACAGAACTGACTTGTTGACACTTAACCACACAAACCCCATGGGGTAGTTCTAGCCTATATTATAGAGTCATTATTCATCGAAATCAACTCATTGGCTATCAGCTTTATGAAAACCACCCTTAGATACTGAACATTAGCATTCATATCATCATTTTTTGTTTTTCTAAGCATTTTCTAAGGTTTTCCTGGTCATAATGCTTATTTCCTTAGACTTCAATAAAAAGAAGTTTGTATAGTATGAGACTTATTTCTCTCGATAATTTTATGAGTTCCGAAACTCTAAGTCAACAAATGTACTCTATAGAAAGTTTCAGAAGCAAATACAGGAAGACAGTTTAGAAATGTCACAGTAAGCACAGAGGTATTACATCTATAACCTGGCATGGCTTGTAAAGAGAATTTGCTCACCTCATGAAATCTTTGCATTTGCATCAAGGAGACATAGAGGAAACATCTGAAGCTAGCATAGTCAAAGGCTTAGAACATGGCTCAGATTTAAACACAAACAAAGGGTAATCTGGTCTGGCACATTCTGGCCACTGCAGCAGCATATCTGAAGGTTATGTTTTATGTTTATTAGCTCCATCCAGATGGCGTTTTATGTCCTTAATAACTTTGTCCCTGACTAAGCCATGAACCCACCATTTGACAAGCACAGTAGGAAATGTCTATCAGCAGAAAAGTCATTTTGTACTCAGAAACATCACGTGAACCATTAGGACTCCATTTTGAAAGAGTTTGATTCCTTTTGTTTGTTAATGCCTACAGTTATTTGTTGACAAACACATGACAGCTTTTCAAAACTGAACATAATCCAAAGAGTGCCTGGAATGCCTTAAAAAGGAATACATAGTTAGGCTGATATTATATAAGAGTAATAACTTTCTCTGTAAGAGATCTATCGCTTTCATGCACATTTAATAATCTTTTATATGAGTATGTCCATAAAAATTAGTGTGGAGTATGTATTAATACCCCTCTGTTACAAATAGGTTCAGAGCAGAAGGTCCAAGGTCATCCAGTAAATTTCCTATAGCCTTGGTTCTCCTGGCTCATGGCTCAGAACTCCATAGAAATCAGCCTACACACTGTGTTTATGCTGCTTTGAGGGAGCATGTGGGCTTTTGGTGATGGCCATTTATACAGCTGGACAACTCCAGCTTTCAAATTTCAACCTCCTTGAGGGCAGCTATTATGTTTTGTTTATCTCTAGCGTCTCCAAATCTCTAGTTTTACACACTCAATATACATCTGTGAATTTTATTGAAATAAGTTGCTACTTTTCTGCTTAAACTACAGTTTTTAACTCTCTAGTAGATAGTGAAAGAGTTATTGTCTACCTATCAAATATATGTATATTTGAGATATATATATTGCATTAGTGCTTCTGGATTTCTCAGTTGGAGCCAGAACTATTGCTTGAGCATCTTTATAAAGGAATTTAGAACAGAAAAGTAGGAGAGAATATAATATCTATATAACTTTTAGTCATGTTAATTTAAAAAGCACTTCGTTAATGTCCACTAAGATTTTAATTTACAATCCTTTATTATTATTATTATTATTTCTCTCTTCATCCCTTTCTATCTCTCTCTCTCTCATTTCTTTCTTTCTCTCCCTGCTCCCCTCTCTGTCTTCTGTCTTTCATCACGGAACATTTACTGTAGTGTCTCCTATATACAGAAGTTCAGGATAGATCCTGAGCAAACATATAAATGTTGCAAGTAAATTGTCAGAGTTTAAATTTTTCTTAAAGCATTCATTGTTCCCCCAAATATTTATTAGACATTATAAGAGTTTATGTTGCCTCAGAAACCTTAACTGACTTGACAACACTTAACAACAACAATAATATAAATGTCACAATGTTATGTACTATAAATGATAAAATATCCTTAGTACAAAATGATCATTGTCTTCAAATATTCAATGCCACTTTTCAATAGCTTTCAGGTTCCCTTCACAAGTTTGGTTTTTATCTCCATGATCTTAGTAGTACTGTTGTAGTATAGTCTGTGTCAGATAATTCACTATCTGGGAGTCTCTTTTGGCTATTTCTATTCCTTATTGTTTCTATTGATCTGGTTTGTGTTGTCTTATGGTATGTCTTTATAGTATTTGGTAGCTTGCTGGGAAGCATATTAAAAAAGTATCTTTATAAGTTATGTGATACCTAGAATATTATATTTCCCAATGAGAATTTGTTTAAGTCTGTGGCAGTAGCACCAATGTGAACCAAAGTCTGGGGATTTTTCTTGGCTACCTAGATGGAAGTCTAAAGTGCAATCTGTATCTCATATTCTAGAGAATAGTTCATGGGATCCTTTGTTTAAACTACAATGTCTGCTTGGGACTGGTGCTAATCTGCTATCCATCTCTTCAGTATCAAGAAAAGTACACTTCACTTATTGAATTTCCAAGTGCTTCTCTATAGATTGTAAGATGGATACAGGGACCTGTGGGACAACCGTTGATTTTAATGTGTAATTGGAGTCCCAGAAGTAACTGGGGAGAGAAAAGTATTTGATGATTTATTTGGTGGCCAAAATCATTCCAAGTTTGTTGAAAGCCTACAGCTCAAAGAAGCTCAAAAAAAAAATCAATCATGATAAGCACAATGGAAACTCCTTCAAGACATTTAAAAACAGATCTTCTGAAAATCAGGCATGAGGAGAAAAATCTTAAAAGCACCCAGAAAAGAAAAAAAAAAAGACATATCCATTTTGGGGACAAAACATAAGCATGAACTAACTTCTCAACAGAAACAATGCAAGCCCAAAGACAATGGAACCATATTTTCAAAGTGCAGAAGAAAAAATTAAACTGTCGACATACAATTCTATACCCAGAAAGAAAATCATTTAACAATGAAGCCAAAATAAAGATATTTTAAGACAAAAATTGACAAAATTTTCAACAGACTTCACTACAAAAGACGTTAAAGAAATTTCTTCTGACTAAAGGAACATGATAACAGATGTAAACTCAGATCTTTTGAATGGAATGACAAATGATAGAAATGCCAAATCTACGTATATTAAAAAAAAAAAAAAAAAAAGGAATTTATGTTGTGCCATGTACCTGTTAAGGAGCTCTGGTAGCGTAGTAGTTACGAATCAGGCTATGAACCGAAAGGTCAGCAGTTCGAAACTATCAGCTGTTTGGCGGGAGAAAGATGAGGCTGTCTGCTCTCCTAAAGATTTACAGCCTCGGAAGCCCTGTATAGAGTTGCTATGAGTCAGAACCGACTCCACGACACATAACAACAAACTGTTGGTCGCAGTTTGCATTATTTTTATCTCAGCTCTAGCAAACTGTTTCCCTATATTCTCACATTTCCCCCAAAAGGACCTGAAATCTAATTAAGTATTAGAGGAACTAATACATTTTTATTCATTGTACTAAAATAATAAAACACTATCTTTAAGATTAAGGCGTTCTGGTAGCGTAGTGGTTACGAGGCAGGCTGCTAACCTCAAGGTCAACAGTTTGAAACTACCAGCCATTTTGCGTGAGATAGATGAGGCTTTCTGCTCCCGTAAAGATTTACAGCCTTACAGGTCCCTATGAATTGGAAGCGATTCCACGGCACATTACTACCACCACCACCACTAATTTTAAGATTACTCCAAAACTGTCTGCAGTTTAGCAAACTTTGCCTAGACAGGTGTAAGGTCAGAAAACATTTTAATGGGCAAATCATGCACCTTAGAACAGAATGGAAAACTTTTCACACATTTTATAAGTCAATATTAGCCAGAACACATTTTTTAAAAAATTGAATTTCAATCTAAGGGACAACTTTATTTTAAGATAAGTTAAAAATATATAGTAGGTGTGGCGTTGGAAGATCAGTACTGGACTGTGAGCCACAAGGTTTGCAGTTCAAACCCACCAGCTGCTCCTCAAACCCCATATAGGGTCGTTATGAGTAGAAATCCACTCGATGGCCCTTACCAACAAAAATTTGAAATTTCTCTCATTAAATATTGACTGGGTTGGAATGTGTCTTTATTATAACATTTATATAATCTTAACTGGAGTCCTGGTGTGGCACTATAGGATAAGCTCTGGACTGCTCACCACAAGATTGGCGGTTCAAGCCCATCTACCACTCCTGGGAAATTCTATATAGGGTTGCTGTGAGTTGCCACTTACCAACAACTGCAAAAGATAACACTGCTCATTGTAGTTCTTCCTAGACTCATATATGACATTACATTGTGTAAGCACTTATGAATAACTATGATTTAATAAAAATTTGAAATCTAAGCAATTTGACACTTTTTGTGAAGACCTACCAAATCTGCTGCTGTTGAGATGATTCTGACCCACAATGACCCTGTTGGACAGAAGTTGTAAATCTTTGGACTGCTTCATTTCTTTCCTTTGGACTAGTTGGTGAGTTCAAACTACCGCTCTTCTGGCTAACAGCCAAGCTACAATGGCACCATGGCTTCTCATTGTGGAGAGTGGTGTTGTTGCTAAGTGTCACTGAGCAGTTCAAGCTCATAGTTACCTGTATAGGATTATAGAGGAGCTGCTGGCGAATTTGAACCTCCAGCCTTGCAGAGGTTAACTATTAACTAAATACCAACTGTTTCCTTTTCTTTCAGTTATAACATAATTTTTCTCACCAGGATGGTGGAATCAAAAGAACACTATGGTCTGTTTATTGAAACCCAGAACATCATGGTAGAGGAACATCTGAGTTCACATGCAGTGCTGGCCTCAGGCTCCACCCACTGAGCCTCAGCGTCTATTGGTTTAACACGATACCTAATTGCATCTATAAGTCATAAAAGGAGCTCTGGTAGCATAGTGGTTACAAGTCAGGCTGCAAATCTCAGGGTCAACAGTTCAAAACTACTAGTGGTTTCCCAGGAGAAAGATGAGGCTTTCTGCTCCCGTAAGGATTTACAGCCTTAGAAACACTATACAGGATCACTGTGAGTTGGGACAGCCTCTGAGACATGTAAACCATAAAATAAATATGTCATAAAGTCATAAAGTTATGGATAATATTCCAAGAAGTAACATCTGTTAGTCACCTATCTCAGTATAGGCCACAAAGTCAGAAAGTAACAAATGTCAGTGTTTTCAGAAAAGTGCCTCTGTATCATATGCCAGACAAACAGTTTTCCAAGAAGAAGCAAAGTTTGTTTGTGAGTGAAGCTGCAGGAAATACTTGTTAGCTCAGATGCCAGAGCCCCAAAGGGAGTAAAAGGAGCAAGCAAAGCCCCTTTGCCAGGTCTAGGGTTTCTTCTGCCAGAAGAAACAGGACAGGCTTGGTCTTTCAAAGCCTTCCGTCTCCTCATCCACATCATGAAGTGCTCAGAAATAATGTGTCTAATCTCCAACTCTTTACACCAAGATGTTGAAATCATAAATTCCACTGCACTCAGCTTAGACTCTTACGTCTTTGTTATCTGAAGACAGATGAAATTTTTCTTACAACACAATAAATAAATGAATATATTCTTCTGTCCCAAAGAAACTTTTCTGAATCCTGAATCAAAAATGAGTTAACTGGATTACAAGAATAGCAACAGCAAAACGTGTTAATATAATAATGGATTTGAACTCTGAATATTTAATTGGGGTCCATACACAGTACTTAGCATTATCATAAAGAAAGTGATAGCAGAACAACCCAGTTATTTAAGCATTCCAGGCACAGGGACAGAAAGCTTTCTCAATCCCATTCAGAGATCAAAAAAGAAAAGATACAGTGATAACTTGTTTTTGTAGGGTAAAACACATGCCATCTTCAGGATCCTTAAGACAGTTTTGATGAACTTTACAAACGTCCTGGTTACTGGGGAGGTAAAGAAACAGCCCTGTGCGTCTGACCTGTAAATGCCTTTCATTTGTGGACTAGTTAAAGAAAGACTTAAAGTTTAATCTCTTGATGAAATAAAAGCCAATCATTTTGCATTTGTGGTTTAAATATGGAATGATCTAAAATGCCATTGTCTTGTTATTAAAATAATGCTGTGTTAGCCGCTTTCTTTTGATTTCATTATAAAATAGCTACTAGGAAAGCTATTTCTCCCCAGGAACCAATTCTCTGAAGGTTTTCCTTCCCCAACCGCTCTGAGTTCCCAGCAATTTTTGTTTTCAGATAAAATAAAGACGAATGTGGTTTTTCCTACACTATTTCAGGACATTACATTTAAAAAAATAATTGATTATGTCTGTGTAATTCTGTACTTTTTTGTTAAGATGGGATATGTATAATAATTGCTCAGCATGTCCAGTGAATTATAGCTTATTTGAGATTTATTTTAAATACAAAGATCACAAAAAAAAAAAAAAAAAAAAAAAAGAAGAAGCTGGTAAAGCATTGCCAAGTGAACTAAACTTAGTGTGTATGGTATCTGGCTAAATATATGTTTTTTAAATAATAAAAGGGAATGACTATCGAAACTGCAATCATCTTTCACAATAAATACTATTTTTCTTAAAACCTGCTATGCAATAAAGTTATAACAGTGCTCTGGAAGTTTCTACTTATAATTAACAAAAATATACAGAAAAACACTCAAGGTTTCTTGAAAATATTCCTTGTGTTCATAGGAAAATACAAAGTATAATTCTGCATGGGATAGTTAAAAACTCCTGATAAACACAACCTACAGGATATGAAATGCGTGCACGTTCAGGCTTCCAAGTTGAATAGTTAAAAGGCCACATCGCTGTTACTAAGTTACTGGGCTCTCCAGCATACCTTAAGTGTTTTTTATTTTAAGGGAGAATTTATGAATATAAAATCAATAGTTATAAGAGCTGAATAAACTATTATTGCTTTATAATTGTAAGTAAGTATATTATCCACTTATACATCATCAAATATATATTGTATAATTACATATTAATAATATTATGTATCTATTGCATCAAAATGTATTGTTGTTGTTGTCATGTGCCGTGGAGTCAATTCCTACTCATAGCAACCCTGTACAGGGTTTCTGAGGCTGTAAATCTTTACGGGAGCAGAAAGCTTTATCTTTTTCCCACGGAACAGCTGGGAGTTTCGAACTGCTTACTGTGAGATTAGCAGCCCAATTTGTAACCAGTATGCTACCGGAGCCATTAATTTATTATAATAATATAATAATCATTATATTAGTAT
>NW_006408563.1:13539584-13571707 GCF_000296735.1 Chrysochloris asiatica | reverse complement strand
TAATAGATAATATATAATATAAGGTATAATGTGTTATACATCATATGATTAAACATAATAGATCAGATTATTAGATTATATGATGACATTCTATTTTAATATTCAGAAAGTATCTAAATAACAGTAAATAGAGACCATTGAAGTTGAAATTGTGTTACTTAGTTCACCAGTGGAAAATGCTGTTCAAATGGCATCTTTCATTAAAGAAGAAAGAAATACACACAAGCATTTTTAGGAACCCTTGGCATTTGGGAGTGCTAAGAGCTTTTGGCTTCATGTTAAGCATCTACAGCAAGGAGGCAAATAGCCCTGAATGATATTTATCCTCTCATGTTTTAGGTAAAGAGAAAATAGTCTAAAATCTTTGAACTGCTCAGACTCATTTCTCCAACACCTTTTTGTATGGGTTAGAAATCTGTAAGAACTATACATAGGTTTTCTACCCATAAATAATTCTTTTTATTTTAAAAAATAATAGAGTAAAAATGACAGACATACTACTGATCTTTGAAATGTCTGCCATCTAATACGAAAACATCACTTTTATTCAGTTTGGGTTTTGTTTTCTTGAGATGCAAAGTTCTTTTGTCTTTTGTATCTGGCTCTTACTAATAAGCATCATACCACATACCAGGCAGAAAGGGTTATGAATTAGCTAAACCATTTCTCTTCACCTAAACCTTTTAGTTCTGAGTCATAAAATAGTAAACATGAACAGAAAAATGTACACCTTGACTTAGTTCATCCAGTACAGCTTATCTAAAACACAGTGTATGAGATAAAGCAACCTGGAGTTCATCTGTATTTCATTCCTACAGAGTTTAAGCTGTGGCTTGTCACAAGTGTCTTTTAGCTTATGTGACTGCTCGCGCCACATGCTGCCGTTTCCAGTGCACGGTATACAGTACATCTATTTTTTGTCAAGATGGGCTGGGTTTTCACAGCTCTGCATATGACATCCACTCACTCTTCTTGGCTCTTAAGGCTTAACATGGTGTAGTCTTGATTTTTGGCTGATTGCCTCCAATATGTTCAATTTTGGATGATTTTTAGTGTAGGTTTGTGAATGTACATCCTAGAAATATGAAAAATGTATAGGTTTCTTTAGAGGACTTGCAGGATTCAGTGTGCATCCATGGACATCATCAAATTATAATAATACTTCAGTCATTGGTGATTTGGCTTCAGTGGACATTGGAGGACATTCCAAAAGCAGAAAATAGAAAGGGATTAAAAGGACACACTAGTGGCTACCTCTGGGCAGTTAGATTATGTGTTGTGAGAGAGAAGATCACTTTTCATTACTTGTTTGCACTACGTTTTGTTGTTTTTTAAAAAAATATGTCTCATTTTCACAAATAAATATTTTAATTATGAAAAAGTAGTATTTGCATTGCCATTCCTATTTTTCAAATTATCTGTGTCTGTCACTCATGATTTTATTTGCTGTTGATGTTAAGTGGCTTCTAGTCAGTCCCCATTTAGGATTTCTGAGGAGCAGCTGGTAAGTTTGAACCACCAACCTTTCAGTTCAAGCAATTTTGCAGACCAGCACCTATTATAGTAACATGAGGACTCTAATAGTTCTGTTAAATTCCATAAACACAAACTCTGTTGTTGTTGTTAGGTACCTATGAGATGGTTCCAACTCATTGTTGACCTTTTGTACAACAAAATAAAACACTGCCGGGTCCTGAACAGTCCTCACAATTATACTTTTTGAGCCCACTGTGTCAGTCCAAACTGTTGTGGGTTTTCCTCTTTTCTGTTGACCCTTCACTTTTCCAAACATGATGTCCTTCTCCAGGGACTTCCTAACGTGTTCAAAATACCAGAGGCAAAGTCTTGACATCCTCTCTTCTAAAGAGTATCTGGCTATACCTCTTCCAAGACAGATTTGTTTGTTTTTCTGGCAGTCCACAATACTTTCAATATTGTTCTCCAACACCATAATTCAAATGTATTGATTTTTCTTCCATCCTTCTTATTCATTGTCCAACTTTCACATGCATATGATGCAATTAAAAATACCTCAAATGTGTGCTTCAGTCAGGAACACCTTAGTCCTCACAGTGACATTTTTGCTTTTGAACTTTAAAGATGTCTTTTACAACACATTTGCCTAATACAATATATCTATTGATTTCTGTGCTGCTTCCATGAACATTGATTCTGCATCCAAACAAAATGAAACCTTTGAAAACTTCAGTCTTTTCTCAGTTTATCATGATGCTATTTATTATTCCAGTTGTGAGCATTTTTGTTTTCTTTACATTGAGGTACAATCCATAATGAAGTCTACAGTCTTTGATATTCATTGGTAAGTATTTCAAGTTTGCTTCACTTCCAGCTAGCAAGGTTGCATCATCTGCATATTGCAGGTTGTTAATGAGTCTTCCTTGAGTCCTGATTCCAGTTTCTTCTTCATGTAATCTAATTTCTTGGATCATTTGCTCAGCATACAGATTGAATAAATATGATGAAAGAATATAACCCTGGATCATGCATTTCCTGATTTTAGACCTTCAGTAGCTCCTTGCTCTCTTCAAATAACTGCTCTTGATCTATGTACAGGTTGCATTTCCTCATGAATACAAGTTTTGGAATACCCATTCTTACCATTTTTACCCATAGTCTGTCATCATTCACACAGTCAAATGGCTTTGCATAGTCTTTAATACACAAGTAAACAGCTTCTTGGCATTCTCTGCTTTCAGACAAAATTCATGTCAGTAAATATATCTCTAGTTCCAGATCCTCTTCAGAATCCAACTTGAATTTTTGGCATTTCCCTGCTCAACCAATGTACTGCTGCAACCTTTTTTTAAATTATCTTCAGCAGAATTTTAATTTCATGTGCTATTAATGATGTTGTTTGATGACTTTCACATTCTGTTGGCTCAGCTTTCTTATAAATGGAAGCCAATAAGGATCTTTTTCAATCAGTTGGCCATGTAACTGTCCTCCAATTTCTTGGCACAGATAAGTGAGTACCTCCAGCACTGCATTGGAGTCCTGGTGTGGCTCTGTGGTCTAATACGTCAGAATGCAAAGTTGTTTGAACTGCAAGGTTGGTAGTTCAAGCTCACCAGCTGCTCCTTGGAAAACCTATAGAGGGTCAGTATGGGTCAGAATCGACTCGATGGCATTTAACAACAACAAACAACCAGCACTGCATTAGTTTGTTGAAACATTTCAATTTGCGTTCCATGAATTCCTAGAGCCTTGTTTCTGACCAATACCTTCAGTGCAGGTTTGATTTCTTCCTATATCATTGGTTCTTAATCATAGGCTGCCTCCTAAAGTGGTTGAATGTCAGAGGATTCTTTTTGTATTCTTTCCAACTTCTTTTAATGCTTTCTGCATCGTTCAATATTTCGCCCACAGAATCCTTCAATATTTCAACTTGAGGTTTGAATTTTTTTCTTCAGTTCTTTTAGTTTGAGAAATTCTTAGTGTGATCATCCATTATAGTTTTCTAACTCCAGTTCTTTGAACATTTTATTATAAAACCTCAGTTTATCATATCAAGCTTCTCTTTGAAATTTTTATTCATCTATTTTCTTTCATCATTTCTTCCCATCACTTTAGCTTCTCTAGGCTCAACATGAAGTTTCAGAGTCTCTTCTGACACCCAGTTTAGTCTTCTCTTGCTGTCTTGTGTTTTTAATGTATGCTATATTTTTGCTTTCTTAATACATGAGATTCTTGAAGTCATCGTACACGTTTGGCCTTCAGTCATTAGTTTCTAATGCATCAATTATGTTCTTTACAAAGTTTTAAATTCAGATGAGATTCCAACTGCTGACTTTGAGGTTAGCAGCCTGACTCGTAACCACTACGCTACCAGAGCTCCTTGTTGAACACAGTAGCATAAAATAAATGTGCAGTGGAAACCTTGACAATGAGTTTACAATTTGAATTAAGGATTGTGGGTCTAGATTAGACAAAGTCCAATCACGGCAAACTACCAAGCATAATTACACTGGCAGATGCCTTCACCAATCTTTGTGTTGATTTTTCAAGTGCGTTGTCTTAACTCCATTGGAGATTTCATTAAAAACATGATAAGCTCACCAAACTCTTAAACTAATAAATTCATCAATTAAGCAATGATTGAAGGATAGGTCCTGGAATTGCAGAGTGTTATGTAGGATAAGCACTGGATTGCTAACTGAAAGGATTGAAGTTTACCAGTCGCTCCTTGGAAACTCTACACAGTATTACTTTTAGTTGGAACTGCCTCAAAGACACTTAACAACAACATATATGTAGTCATTCAATTAGATGAGTTCCCATGTCCAAGTAAAACGAGAATGAGGCAATCCAAAAGTCCCTTCTTGTTGCTGTTGATACTGTTAGATGCCTTCAAGTAGGATCTGACTCATAGTAACTCTATGCACAACAGAACAAAACACTGCTCAGTCCTGCATCCTCCTCACAATTGTTGTTACACTAGATTCCATTGCTGCTGCCATTATGTCAATTCATTTAATTTGGGGTCTTTGTCTCTGTCGTTGACAATTCACTTTTCCAAACATGATTTCATTCTCCAGGGACTGGTTCTTCAAAGAACATGTCCAAAGTATGAGAGACCAAGTCTCACCATCCTCGCTACTGAGGAGCATTCTGCTTGTACTTCTTGTAAGACAGATTTGTTGGCTCTTCTGGAAGTTCATGATACTTTCTAAATTCTTCTCCAACACCATAATTCAAAGCAATTATTCTTCTATAAAAATTTGAAAAAAAATTCAAATGCATATAAGGTCTTGAAAATACCATGACTTGGGTCAGACTCACTTAAATTCTTACAGTGACATCCTTTTAACAACTTAAAGTGGCCTTATGCATCAGATTTGCCTAATAAAATACGTCTTTTTATTTCTTGACTGCTGCTTCTATGAGTATTGATTGGGATCCAAGCAGAATGATGTCTTTGACAACTTCAATCTTTACTCCTTTTATCATGACACTATTTATTCACCCAGTTGTGAGAATTTTTTTCCCAGTACAATCCATACATAAGGCTGTAGTCTTTGCTTTTCATCAGTAAGTATTTTAAGTCCTCTTCGATCCCAATAAGGAAGGTTGTATCATCTGCATATCACAGGTTGTTAGTGAGTCTTCCACCAATCCTGATGACATGCTCTTCTTTATATAACGCAGCTTCTATGATTATTTGCTTAGCATGGAGATTGAATAGTGTGGTGAAAGAACACAACCCTGGCAACATACCTTCCCTGAGTTTAAATCATTCACTCTCCCTTTTTTCTGTTCTAACAATTGCCTCTTGGTCTATGCACAGGTTCCTCATGAGTGCAATTAAGTATTCTGGGATACCATATCTTCCCAATTTTATCCAGCTTGTTATGATCCTTATAATCAACTCGACGGCACTTAACAACAACAACAACTCTCAAGCACAGGTTTCAGTGTCTCTTCTGACATCTATTTTGCTATTTTCTTTATTTCCTGTTTTTGTAATGATCTTTTCCTTTCATTATGTATGATATTCTTGAGGTTATCTCACAACTCTTCTGGCTTTCAGTCATTAGTGTCTAATGTATCAACCCTGTTCTTGAAATGGTTTCTAAATTCAGGTGTGATATATTCAATATTATTCTCAGGCTCTTGTTGACTTGCACTTGCTTTATTTTTCTTTTACGTCAGCCTGAAACTGCATATGAGCAGCTGATGATCTGTTACACAGTCTAACCTTGGCCTTGTTTGGATGATGATATTGAATTTCTTTATTGTCACTTCTCACAGATGTAGTCAATCGGATTCTTGTGTATTCTATTTGGCAAGGTCCATGACTATAGTCACCATTTTATTTTGCTGAAAATTCATTTAAAATAAAATTTTTATCGGTTTTGCAAAATTCTACAGTGTAATATGCAGCATAATTTTTTGTCATCAAGGCCATATTTTCCAACTACTGATCCTTCCTCTTTGTTTCTTAGTTCCAGTAATTAGTAATTATCAATGCATTTTGATTGAATGTTTGATCAAATTCTGATTGAAGAAGATAGTAGAATTCTTCAATTTCATGATCACTGGGTTTAGAGTTGGTGCAGAAATTTTAATGATAGCAGTATTATCTCTTGTTACTTGCAAATATATGGACATTATCCTATTATGTACAGCATTATACTTCAAGAAATATCTTGAAATGCTCTTTTGATAGTGAATGCCATGAGATTCTTTATTCCTGGCATAGTACACTATATGATTGTCTGATTTAAAATGACCAACACCACTGCATTTCAGCTCTACCACTCATCTGTCAGTTTGTTGTACTGTGGAAGCTTGCATGTTTCTGTGATACTGAAAGGTATGCTACTAGTATTTTAAATACAGCATGGTCACCCACAGTGAAGCAGTTTTAGTGGAACTTCCAGAATAAGTCAGACTATGAAGAAAGAGTTATGGATTGTTTCTGAATGGTTAGCCACTGAACAACATTGTTAATAGCAGCAGGTCACTGACAAATATAATGCCAGAAGACAAAACATTAATATCAGCAGAGCATTGTCAGCTATATTGCCCAGAAATGGGCCCCTCATGTTGGAATTCATTCCAGATGTGACTGGGTAAGAGTTGTCTCCTCAAAATAGAGATGACCATAATTAGATAAATAGAGCAAAGCTTTCAGAACCTTCATTTGCTGATGGGGCACAACTCAAAAAGAGGAGAACAGTTGCAAATGTATCGAGTATGAGTCTGGGAAAATTAGAAGTCGTCCATAATGAAATGGAACACATAATTATCATTATCCTAGGTGAGCTGAAAGGTACTGGTATTGGTCACTTTGAATCTGACAAACATGGATTACTATGCCAGGAACATCAAATTGAAGAGGAGTGATGTCACATTCATTGTCAAAATATCATCTCAAAATCTATCTTGATGTACACTGTTTCCTGTAATAGGAAAATATCCATATGCTTACAAGACAGAACAGTTAATACCACCATTATTCAAATGTATACACCAACTACTAAAGCCTGTGATGATGAAATTGAAGAATTCTATCAACTTCTTCAGTCTTAAGTTGATCAAACATGCAATCAAATGTATTGATAATTGTTATTGAAATGCAAAGATTGGAAACAAAAAGAAGGATCAGTAGTTAGAAAATATGGCTTTCAAAGGGCAGCTCAAGAAGACAAAGTCAAATATCATATAATAAAATGTGCAAAGACCTGGATTTGGAAAACCAAAAGGGAAGACATCTTCAACATTTGTCAAGCTGATAGAACTTAAGAAGCAATTTGGGGCATAACTTGAAATATTTAAGGATGCTGAAGGCCAAATTGTGAATGATACATAAATCATCAAAAGAAGATGGAATGAATTCATGGAATAATTGTATCAAAAAGAAATGGATGATGTTCAACCATGTCAAGAGGTACATTATCAAGAAACAATGTACTGAAGAAAGAAGTTCAAGCTGTACTAGAGACAGTGATGAAAAACAATCTCCAGGAATTGGTGGAATACAAATGGAAATCTTTCCACAAATTAATGCAGCAATGGAGATATTTGCAGCTGTTTCTTCTCATTTTGAATTGTGCCTATCAGCAAATGAAGGTCCCGAAAGCTTTGCTCCATTCACATCCTTAATATCAACTCTACTTTGAATAGGCAGCTCTTCCATAGTCATATTTTGAGTGCTTGCAATGCTAAATGTTCTACATAAGTTTTTGCCTAACTAATAAGCAGTGTGTTTTGGGTCCACTTTAGAGATGAGAAAACAGAAGTTTCAAATTTGTTTATTCATCAGTTGCTTATTGAATCACTACTATCTACTATCTACTAGGACCTGTCCTAGGCAGTTAATTCATGATAATGAATCAAGCAGGTTGCAAAGGCTTGTCATTCTCAGCCTTCTCTGAGTCAAGTTGTGTAGCAGTTCAGTCAGTTTCCCAGCATCCCTGCTGTCAGTGCTGAGTCATTGCAGCGCACCTCTGCAGTTATCAAGTCTAGCTGACCTTGGATAATGCAACACAGAATGAAATTATACCAGAAATCTGAAGGTTAGATCCAGGCAATGTGACTTGATGAAGGCAGGTTTTGCAAACATGAGGTCATTTTAACAATGTTTTAGGAAATGTGGCTGGAAGTCTAAGTTGCGTAGTTGCTAGTTGCTATCAAGTCGATTCTGAGTCCCAGGGACTGACTCCATGTGTACAGAGTACATCTGCTTCATCGGAGTCTCAAGGCTCTCATCTTGTGGAAGCGGATCTCCAGGTCCATCTTCCAAGGCTTCTCTGGGTTGTTTTTAACTGTCAACCTTTGAGCTACTTGTTGTTTGTTGTGAAGTGCCAACAGGTTGGTTCCAACTGTTAGAGACCCTATATAGCGTTCCTGAAAGCATCTGGTGGGTTTGAAATATAGACCTTGTGCAGTTTGGAACCGACTCGATTGCACTTAATAACAACTGCAATTCTAGGAGTCCATGGAAATGCAGTTCTGACTCATAACAACCTTGTATAGGGTTTCTGAGGAGCAGCTGGTGAGTTTAAACTGCAGATCTTGTGATTCAAACTGACCTTGCAGTCCAGCGCTTTATCCTACAACACCAGACCGGAAATGTAGGTGTGTCCAGTCATGCCATTGCATCTTCATCTTAATTAGCTTAAGTTTAACAACCACTGGGATGAATTTTCAGCCCTGATATGATGTTGTAGGATAAGCACTAAACTTCTAAATACAAGGTCTACAGTTCAAACCATCAGCTGCTCTCAGAAACCCTATACAGAGTCACTATGAGTCAGAACCAACTTGACGACATGCAACAACAACAACAACAAGATGCATTTCCTGAAAAAACTGGGAGGAAACTGGGAATCAAGCTCAATAAATAATTCCAACTAGATGTTTTCTTCTGTTTTTATTTCTTTCAAGCATGCTTCAGTGAAAATCTTTTTGTGTGAGTATTCTTTGTGATCAATTCTCAAATCCAGTCCCCTGTTTTACTAACCCAGTCCCTAACTTCCTGGAGCTTACAGTCTTATAGGGGGGTTGTTCAGTAAATAAAATTTAAAATTCTAGAACAGGCAAAACTATAGTAATGGAAAGCAGATAGAAGAAAATAATTGCAACTAGGTGCAAGAAAACAGTTTAGGGTGATGGGAATATTCTATATCATCATTGTTGTGACTTGGATATTTCTAAATTTGCTTATAGCTGATTTTCCATAAAGATGTCGCTTAGAATTTTTTTTATCTGTATACTCTTCCTGTTTGTTGTTTTTGTTGTTGCTAAGTGCCTTTGAGTCAGTTCTGACTCTTAGCAACCCTGTAGAGTGTTTCCAAGGAGCAGCAGGTAAATTTGAACCTTGTGACTCAAACAGACCTTGTGGTCCAGTGCATTATCCCACAGTGTCACACCAGGACTCCCTTATTGCCAACAAATAAAATATAAACACAAATACATCATGAACATTTCCCAGTAGCATTTTTTGTTCTTGGAGACTTGGCGACACAGGGTAAAGCAGTCACCTGTTAACCAAAAGGTTAATGGTTCAAACTCACTAGCATTTCCATGGGAGAAAGATGTGGCAGTCTGCTTCTACAAAGATTACAACCTTGCAGACCCCCATCGTGCACCTGTCCTGGTGTGACTCTATGGGTTAATACGTTAAACTGATAGGTTGGTTTGAATCACAAGGTCAGGGAATCAAGCTCACCAGCAGCTTCTCAGAAACCCTACACAGGTCACTATGAGTCGGAATTCACTTGACGTCACTTAGCAACAGCAATCACAACATTGGGTTGCTATGAGTCAGACTTGACTCAATGGTAGCAGGTTTAGTTTTTGGTTTTATCTTTGTTCTTAGTCTATCTTTATGAAAGCAGTCCTGCAAAGTATTAAGTTCAATTTGAAAGATTTTTCATGTTTACATAATGTACTAATAACTATCATATACTTGCCTAAAAAAGTAATAAAGACATGAAGACTCTAACTTCATTAGATAGTGACTATTTCTAGGGAACAGCTAAAGTGCCAATGTCTCAAGAAAGGACTATGTACTGTGAAACAGAACAAGGTAATACTGGGTGATTTTACATGGAAATACATTATAGGGTAAAAACATTGACATATTCAGTTAAAAATAATCCTTCAAAAGGCCAAAGTTAACAGTTAAAACCATTTTTTTTAAATCTAGAAATTGGCAAAAGATTTATCTAAAATGTTTATATTTTTGCCACTCCATAAATCAAAATTAGTTTTCCATTAAAAAATTGGATCAGAGATGATAATCTTCTTGCCAATTTTTAGCTAAATGCAAATTGAAACATCTGAGATTTTAAACTGAAAACTGAAGTTTATAGATATATAGTAAAACTACTGCTTATGAGTGTTACATTGTGGTATGTGAATAGCATATGAGGTTATGAATTAACAGTAATTTCGGATACATAAAGGCTTTAATTTACTTTTAGGAAACCTATAAGCATAAATCTTGAAGCAGAGCTTTATCATTAGTGTGTTTTGCCTTATTACGTTATTTCTACTTTTAAATGTTTATGAAAAAGATAATATAATTTATACCCATTTTTCAAATGCATCTCAAAACTCAGGATTTCATGGACAAAATCAGGTTACTATTATGGTAGCTCACAGGTCCATGTAATGATCATGAAGGTGTTACAAGACATTTTGTTCTGCTACATAAAAAAAAAATGCTATGAGTCAGAGTGGGCTAAGCACCAACTAGAAACATGAATGACCTCCCCTTTGTAGCTCTTCAATTTTTACCTGTACTTGTGTTCTCATTAGATTAATACCTGTGTTATTCACAAGTCAATAAACTGCACTACACAAGAGCTCACATCTGGTCTTTATGCAACATTTTGTCTCTGGTACCTTAATTAGCCTTGATATGGGGTTGTAGGATAAGCACGAGACTGCTAACCACAAAGTCGACAGTTCAAATCTACCAGTTGCTCTCTGGAACCATTTGCCAGGTGGCTATGAGTTATAACTACTCAACGGCATGCAACAAACCTAGTACAGTGTCAGGCATGTAGTAGACACTTGTTGTTGTTCATAGCTGCTGTTGAGTGGCTTACAAATCACAGTGCCCCATGCACAACAGAAGAAAACCCTCCCAGTCCTGCACCATCCTCAAAATTGTTATGCTTGAGCCCATTGCTGCTGCCACTGTGCCAATCCATCTTGTTGGGAATATTCCTCTTATTCACTGACCCTTCACTTTACTAAGTATTATGTCCTTCAGGGATTTATCCATCCTGATAAAATGTCTAACGTATGAGAGACTGAGTCTCACCATACTGACTTCAAAGGAGCATTCTGTCTGCACTTCTTCCAACATGTATTTGTTTGTTCTTCTGGCAGTCCGTGGTACTTTTAATATTCTTCTCCAATACCATAACTCAGATGCACCAATTCTACATCCATTATTATCCAAATTTCACATGCATATGAGGCTACTAAAAATGCCATGCTTGGGTTAGGTGCTTTTTAGTTATTAAACTGCCATCTTTGCTCTTGAACACTTTAAAGCAGATCTGCCTAATGCAATACGTCCTTTGATTTCTTGAATGCAGCTTCCATGAGTGTTGACAGTTGATCTTAGCAAATTGAAGTCTTGAACAACTTCACTCTCTTCTCCATTTATCATAATGTTATTTATTGGTCAAGTTGTGAGGATTTTTGTTTTCTTTACATTGAGGTGCAACCTGTATTGAAGGCTGTGGTCTTTGATTTGCATCAGTAAGTAGTTTAAGTCTTCTTCACTTTCAGAAAGCAAGGTTGTATCATCTGTAATTGCAGATTTTTAGTAAGTCTTCTTCCAATACTGAAGCTCCATTTTTCTTCATATCATTCAAATTCTCAGATTATTTGCTCAACATACAGATTGCATAAGCATGAAGAAAGAATATAACCCTGGCACACAGTGTTTCTGATTTTAAGCCATTCAGTATCTCCTTGTTCTGTTAGAACAACTTCCTCTTGGTCTATGTGCAGGTTCTATATGAGCACAATTACTGGTCAATGTTTTGAATGTTATTCGTAGATTGTCATGATCTGCACAGTCAAAAGCCTTTGCATAGTAAATAAAACACAGGTAAATATCTTTCTAGTATTCTCTGCATTCGCCAAGATCTATCTGACATCAACAATGATACTCTTCACTCCATCTGGCTTGAACCTCTGGTACTTTCTTGCCAATGTATTGTTGCAGCTGTTTTTTAATTATCTTCAGCAAAATGTTACCCACATGTGATATTACTGATATAGTCCAATGATTTCTGCATTCCATTGGGTCACCTCTCTTTGGAATGGGCACAAATATGAATCTCTTCCAATCAGTTGGCTAGGTAGCTGTCTTCCAAATTTCTTGGGAGATGAGTGAGCACTTTCAGAGCTGTACAGTTTTTTGAAATATTTCCGTTTGTATTCCATCAATTCCCACAGTCTTGTTCTTTGCCAATGCCTTAACTGCACCTTAAAAATCTTCCTTCAGTACCATTGGCTCTTTGATCATATGCTACCTCTTGAAATGTTTGACCATCGACCATTTCTCTTTGGCAGTGACTGTGTATATACCTTCCATCTTCTTTTGATGGTTTCTGCATCATTCAATATTTTGCACATTGCTGTTGTTAAGTGCTGCCAAGTCATTTCTGACTGATAGCAACCCTGTATAGGGTTTCCAAGGAAGATCTGATGGACTTGAATCGCTGACCCTGTGGTTAGCATGTCCAGTGCTTATCCTATAGTGCCACACTAGGACTCCATTTTGCTCATTGTTGTTGTTGTTAGGTGCCATCGAGTTAGTACTGACTCATAGCAACCCTGTGCACAGTAGAATGAAACACTGCCTGATCCTGGGCCAACCTCACAATTGTTGCCACGTTTGAGCCCATTGATGCTGCCACTCTGCCAATCCATCTTGCTGGGGCTCTTCCTCTTTTTCGCTGACCTTTCACCTTGCCAAACATGATATCCTTTTCCAGAGACTGGTGCCTCCTGACAATATGTCCGAAGTATGAGAGATGAAGTTTGGCCATCCTGGCCTCCAAGGAGCACTCTGGCTGCACTTCTTCCAGCACAGATCTGTTGGTTCTTTTAGCAGCCCATGGCACTTTCAATATTCTCCTCCAACACCATAACTCAAAAGCATCAATTCTTCTATGGGGTCTTCCTTAGTCACTGTTTAGCTTTCACATGCATATGAGCACATTTTGCCCATAGAATCCTTCAATATTTCAGATTGAAGTTTAATTTTTTTCTTCAGTTCTTTCAGCCTGAGAAATGCTGAGTGTGTTCTTCCATTTTGGTTTTCTAACTCCATATTTTTGCACATTTCATTGTACTACTTTGTGTTGTCTTCTTAAGCTATCCCTTGAAATTTTCTGTTCAATTAGTTTTTCTTCCATTTGCTTTAGCATCTCTCCAATGGAAAGCAAGTTTCACACACTCTTCTGACATCTATTTGGTCTTTTATTTCTTACTTGTCTTCTTAATTACCTTTTGCTTTCTTCCTGTATGATGTTCTTGGTGTAACATCACAACTGTTCTGGTCTTTAGCCATTAGTGTATACTACATAAAATCTGTTCTTGATATTGTCTCTAAATTCAGGTGGGATATGTTCAAAGTCATATTTTGGCTCTCATGGACTTGTTTCAGTTTTCTTCAGCTTCAGCCTGAATTTGCATATGAACAATTGATGGTCTGTTCCACAGTCTGGCCCTGGCCTTGTTTTGGTTGATAATGCTTGTTGCTAGGTGCCGTCAAGTCGATTCTGACCCATAGCGACCCTGTATAGGGTTTCCAAGGAACAGCTGGTGATCTTGAACCACTGACCTTGCAGTTCAAACAACTTTGCAGTCTGACACATTAGCCCACAGAACCACAACAGGACTCCTGATAATGCTTAGCAAATATTTATTAAATGAATGGAATCTGCTATCCATAGGGAATTTCAATGGTCTTCCAAAATGTGTCCATTGATAAATTAATTATTCTTTTGACATTGGCTTTCCTTTCCACATTTTCCAATTTTCCTCTGTTTTCAATAGTTCAAAGCAGAAAAGTGTACCCTGTACCTCCATCTAGCTGTTTTGTTTTCCTTCTTCTGCCGTCTATCTCATTCCCCAACCAGTGGATGTGACCAGAATATTTATAAGAAGGAGGTGCTAAGTACTTCTACCTTAGCCCCATTATTAGAGGCCCCATCCCTATTTCAAGTGATGGTGTGTTAGTTTCTGAATGAGGAAATATAGTTTTGAGGGCTCGAGATCCTGAAAAGATGTCAGGATAGCATTATATAAACATATTTTTGTTTCTAGAGGAACTCTGTACTTCAAAATGAAATAATTTTAGATCATCATGATCAGGATTCTCTAACGTGTATATTTTTGTTAAATGCCATTGAGTCAGTTCTGACTCATGTGACCCTGTTGTAGGATTTCCAAGGAACAGCTGGTGGGTTTATACTACCAACCTGTGGAACACAATCCAGTGCTTCTCTTGCAAGTTATTATTAGATCATAGACAGCTTTACAGCTTTGAAGAATTGGTCTAGAATTCTAATGACATTCTTTCAGTTACAACCATTAAATCAGTAGACACTTACTGTATTTACGTGACTGAAGAGGTATAAAATAGATCATCAAGTTATTAGGTGCTGTTGAGTCAATTCTGACTGATAGGAATCTTATGAACTACAGAACAAACACTGGTCTAGAGCTATCCTCAACATGTTGCTGTTTAAGTCTAGTGTTGTAGCCACTGTCAGTGCATCTCATTGAAGGTCTCCCTCCTTTTCACTGACTCTCTGTCAATTATGATGTCCTTTCTAGGGACTGTTCCCTCCTGATAACGTGTCCAAAATCTGTGAGAGAAAGTCTTGCCATGCTTCCTTTTAAGGAGCATTCTGGCTGCACTTCCTCCAAGACAGATTTGGTGACCAAGTACTAGTATCTTAATGGTCAGACCATATCTTGTGAGATGGAAAGTCAGTGAACACAGATGAAATTATTGGCAAGAGTACAATTGTAATGAGATTTCGGGTCTTGCTACCTTGGGGAAAAAGTGCTGATATGGCACCATAGGATAAGCACTTGACCTCAAGGTTGATTTGAACTTGACGCAATGACTTTGTGGTTCAAATCGATCTTGCTATCCAGCACATGCATTAACCCACAGCACCATGCTAAGACTATGTATATGTATGTATATATGAACAAAGAGGATAAGTTATGTGTGGTAAATATATATGTAACAAAACATTTGCCATTTTAGCATTTCTTACATGTTCAATTGGAACCAACTCAACGTCAATTAACAACAACAACATGTACAATTTAGTGACACTAATGCCAGTCATGGTGTTCAACCATTATCAAAAAAGATTAATTTTAATGCTAAATTTCATTTTCCCCACATAGGTCTATTATGGTAAAGGGATATATCTCTATATAGATGTAGATATAGAGATAGAGATAGATTTTTTTTTTACTCAAAACAAAGAATGAATGAAATAATTTCCAATTTGTTGACAAGGTTTTAAGTCATGAGATATGCTAAAGTATGTACCCAAAGCCTCATCATAGACTCATTAAGCTGATCCTTTGATATTTCCTCAATTTTTTTTTTTCTTCTTCAAATTTTAAGGGAGAAGACAGGTGGTTAAAGACTAATACATTTTAAAAGAACTGATGGGATCTAGCCAGCTCCCCGTTGTCACACAAATCTTTGAATGATTAGGGGTACTGACTGCCAAATGTGTTTAAAAACTCATTTGAAATGAAGAAAAGACTCAGAAATAAACAAAAAGGGGAGGGAGGAAAGGGGCATTTTATTTTTACATTTTTCCTTTATTTTATTTTTAAGATGAGAAGAAAAATTGTTCTTTTATTTAACAATGACAAAAGTTGTACTCAAGTAGGCTGAAAATTCACGTATCTCTGAAATCTGAAAGAATTGAAAACGAAAATATTTACACCCAATTTCAGAAGTTAACAGGAGTATGAATTGTGTGATTTTAGTATTTATAATGTTATAATGCTGCTCTACTTGAGGATTATGATTATTACCTTGTTGTTGTTAAGTCCCATCAAGTTGGTTCTTAATCCTAGAAACCCTGTGTAGGGTTTCCAAGGAGCAGCTGGTAGGTTCGAACCACCGACTTTGTAGTTTGCAATCCACTGCTTATCTTACAGCACCACATCAGGACTCCTGATCTTTACCCAAAAATCTACAAAAGATATGCCTCTGAAATTAAGGTATGAAAGAAATCATCAAAAAGCGATGTTTTTGTATGTTTAGATATATAAATTTTATGCATTAAAATATATCTTCATTGAATTCAGAATATAAATGTATGTGAGTGCAAAGATCCACTCATGGATACTTAAAAATATAAAAAGTTTTCGTATTAAGCTCATAGTTAAAAGTCACCTGCAACTTTTCCTGTATTTTTACTTATATAGTATATATGATTCCAGTCCAGAGAAAGAACATTTTTTATGACAATATTATAAGATACTTAAAAATGGACAGAATCTTGAGCTTTCCAACAAAGGCAGACAAAATGCTGATATGACGTAAAAGGTTCTTGAATATGTACTCTTGCTATAAGTGGAGAGAGCTATGCCTCTGGACTGAGGTCAAGAATGATATTAGTACCCCAAAGCATAGGATCAAAATCTGTCATGGATAATTTGGACAGTGAAAAAGTAAAAAAACACACTCTGCAATTACCAATCTGCCTGGGCATGTACAGAGAGAGCTACATAAAGAGAGCTGACAAATGATAAAGGAAATTGGAAAGGTTGGGAGGATGAAGTCAATAATAGATTTATCTCCAGACATTTAGCACTTGAAGTGCATCTGTTATACAATATGTAGACATATTTTACAGCAAATTTGGAGATACTGTGAGCCCACTGGGCAGGGACAATATCTAATTTTATATTCTATATAATTCTGAGCATAACTTTGGTGCTTAATCAGTAAGAGGAGGAGTCCCCCCACCCTCCCAGACACACAGGCTTACAGAAGGAGAAGTGCATGAAAAGGGTATGGTGCATAACCTAGGGGTTCCTGGGAAGCAGCAGTGTGGAGCGATGGTGCCAAAAAGAGCAAGGCCAAATACAAAGTGACAGAACTGTATTGCATGTTCAGCACGAGACAACAGTACTCTGAAAGGTCTTTTGACCTTTAAATGTCAACATTTCTATTTTTTTCCCTCAAACTGAAAGAAAGGTATTGCAAGTTTTACTCTGAAAGAATACGAATGTTCAGTAATAAAATGAAAAATCATCATTTAAATAAGTCTCACATTAGGGAAATACTTTTTCCTAGCTTGAAAATTATTTGTCCCCAAGGAATTAATTTTGTTCTTTCAAACAATTGATTTTATTTCATGAATGCTCTAATTACCATTAACCAGAGATATTTAAAATACTAGTTTTAACATTCCTAGTATTTAAACTAATGTAGCTCCATGGATAATCTGCATGCAAGTTCATTATATCTATTTACTTATTTAGCTTAATATACTTGTTGTTGTTAAGTGCTGTCGAGTCGGTTCCGACCCATAGCGACCCTGTACAGGGTTTCCAAGGGTGTAAATCTTTACGGGAGTAGAAAGCCTCATCTTTCTCCCGCGGAGCAGCTGGTAGTTTCGAACCGCTGACCTTAAGGTTCGCAGCCCGATTCGTAACCACTACGCTACCAGAGCTCACAGATTAATATACTATGTATATATAATTGAGAAACTTCCATTTTCTCTATGCCTATGTCTTTTCTTTTCTTTGCCACACATGTACACACACACACACCCTAAAGCTTACATTTTGCTTAATTTTATGTAAATTTGTCAAATGTACTGAAAAATCAAGTGAAATGCTGAAAAGGAATACAGCGATAAAGGTTACCGTTAGCATATTTTATACTGTCACTTATTGTCCTACAAAAAGAATCATTTATGCCTTAGCTCTATTGTTACATATTATATTGTACCTGATGCTAAATTAATTGGTCAATGCAATTAATTTTGTTTCTAACTAAAGGAGTTGACTGACTTTTGCCCTACTATCTCCTTGTACACTTAATTTTGTTGTCTGTTGAGTAAATTTCTAAAGTCTCTGCTTTAGTTGTTAATTAAAATGAATGTTTTTGCTTAGTTAGTGGAGAAAGTTCTCCCAGCAGTAGAAACAGGAACTGGTCCACAGACTCTTGATGTAAGAGGGTTTAATGCTGTTATCCAGAGCCAATTATCTAGTGTTAAGTGGTGTGATAGCATGCTCTTTCCAAAGTACAGGACTCTGCATTTTGGTGAGTTCATACATGTTTTTAGAGTATTTCATGTCAGGATGATACATCTTAGATAGTGTGTAACTGTAAGGTGAAATGAAAATTGAACTTTCTGGGTTTTTTTTTTTCCCACTTCCTATTGCCTGTAACTCACATGTATTCAAAGTTTCTCATAACGACAATGTGAAACTTACCAAATTTTAAAGTGCACATTTAAAGATTTACCGACCTTGTTATTACTTACTAAAAATCAGTACTTTCTTTTTATAGTTACATCAATTGCTTTGCTTCCCCAAACTTCTTTTCTCTGAAGAACTGACTGTAAGAAATCGGCAGTGGCGATGGCTGTGCACATGGGGAGTGTAGTTGGCTTGGCTGAGTTATAAGAAAGCAGAGAAAAGAATTGACTATATAAACATACGCTATTGCAGAAAGACCAAGGGAAAACTAAAGAATTGTTTTAATACCTAAGCTTTTCATTCAGAAAACAAACAAATAAAAACTTGTTTTGTTTTCTTTTTTTCTTTTTCTGTTTTGAATATCTGAAGTAGGTATCACAATTTATACTTGGCTAAAATTAACTGTTTCTCTTCAGAGCAAATTTTTTTTTTTTTTTTAAAAAAAAGGTAAATCAGATCCTGACATTATGTCAGAAAATCTAAAGCTATCACCCAGGAAAGAATAGATAAAGCAGGAAGAGAAGCTCTTTTGTTCTCTTCAGATGCATCATACTCTCTATTCTGAAACCTTTATGCTGGTGAGATTTTATAGTCTAGATAAACTACTGGACAGCTATTTGGAAGAAGACATGGACAGCATTTTTGAATGAGAATATTTTTTGCCTATGCTCAATGGCATCATCCCCAGCATCAAGTAAAGGTATTTTCTTTCCACTTTCAATAGTAATGGAATCAAAATTACCTTAGGACTCACAATGCCAACTTTGACCACACTCTGAATTTTTGTCTATATTAAGAAAAATAAGACTTCCTAAATATCCCAAGTGAATCACACTTTGGAAATAGGCTGGAAGAGCATAATGATACACTCAAATGTATTATCAAAGGAGTACAGTAACCAATGGACCCTTCTGTTCAATGTTTGAAAAATTTAAAGTATCAAATCTTGCTTCTCAAGAATCATAGATGCTTTAAGAAACTAAACACCAAGTCACTGTAATGAGCCAAGGCAGACATACATTTAATTGTGTATTAAACAATAGTTACATATTTAGCTATATATTATTTTTAAATAAAATATGAAAGAGACAAATCATACTTTCTGTAAGATGTAAAGAGAAAACAGAATGAAAGATCAACAAACTGAGATTTTAGTGTGCTTGACATAAAATTAAAAATGCTCAGATGTGATCTGGAGACTGGTTAGGCAAAGGATTATTATCTGCTCCTGTGTATTCAGAAAACTACATCCAGATCCATTTATCTATAGTTCCTGAAAGTCCTAGGTGTGACTCTTCATGTGAACATCATGAAGCTTGAACTAGGCACTGTGGATGCACCAAAATGAAATGCATTTGGAATTATTTTATAAACAAAATTTCAGACAGGAAAAGAAGCAAAATGAATTTTCCTCTTGGAATTGTACAAGCAGATAAGGAATAACGAGCCAAAATAGTCACTTCCAGTCTTATTCATTCATCAATTTATGTTTTCAAAATAAACAAAAAAGTCTTTCTTTTGATTTTCAAAATGAAAAAAAAATGTAATTTTTCCTGCATGCTTCAAATATTAGCAGTTACAAAATTGTTGTAACCATTGCTTCTTCTATGAATGCACTGTGTTTCCATGAGTAAATGTGGATTTACAGAAATTTTCTCTGACCTTTATGAAATGGTATGGCAGATTATATTACAGCATTTTATTTTTTTATATACAATATGAAGGTCACTTATGTTCTATAATGAGTGAAGGCTCTATTTTACTAATGTTCTCCATATCACATTTCAGACTTGATCTCCAGCTTTATCCTTGTAGTCTGGAAGTCATTGGGCAGACCAATTTATTGTTTAGGGTTAAATGAAAACAATGCTAAGAAAAAATTATAGTTAAGGAAAACGAAGAATAAAAGAATAATTTAATTTTACCATTAAAAACTCAGGTGTTTAGTTTTCTTCTCTTTCTGTTATGTGTACTTGACTATGTGAGCCTTTCGTAATTGTTTTCCAATTTTATTATCAAGACGGTTTATGCCTTGGCTGTTTAGCTGTTCTAAAATATTCGGTAGTGCCTTTTACTATGTTCAGATTCTTTTCCCTTCTTCTCCAGGAAATCACTGCCAGCACTGCTTCTTTCTACTCTGTATTTCCTTCTCTCTTTTTAGTTTGCTGTCTTTGATCCCTCTTCCCTCATTTAGAAGCTTTCTTTGATTCTTCAGACTCTAGATGAATCAAAGAGGACCTCCATGAATGCACGGTCCTCTCCAAACCCAGGCATGCTAAGTGATATGGTTTGGGTTTCTCAGCAGTTAATATTCTGTTCTTTCACATACTCTACTGTGCTGTTTGCAAAATAAGGTTTTTATTTTGTTTTTAAAGGATAAAAACTACATATGCTAAAAATAAAATGTCATGAGAGAAGTTATTATTGATAGTGTGGCAAATGAGTTCAAGTGTTGATTTTTCACAAGTTCAGTGAGAAGATAGCAGAATAGGAAGCTGAATTATTGATATCATCGTACATCTTTGCCAACTATAGCAAATTTCCTTTTTGGTTTGGGATGTAGAAAATCAGGTATTCTTTGGAAAACATGAGGTGAGTATTTGTGGCAACATTCTTCTAGGCTTTCAGATTGTGGTGCCAAAATGTATAAAAATTGGTCAGAATTCAGGAAAACTCCTTCTATTTTTAATTTTGGTCCTTCTTTTTTCTAATCAAAAACCAATATGATAAAAACATAAGCTCAGGGCTCAACCTTAGTGAATCATTTGCATACAATAATAAGACAGTGGTGCATAAAATATTTAACCACATGTATCACACACAGAATTTTTACAGCAAAAAGAGATTTGGAAAGCCATTTAAAAAAAAAAAAAAATCTGGTCTTGGGTTTCTAAGATAGTTGCCACCAGAGGGCGATTATTGAAAAACAGCTCCATTCTGCACAATTGCTTATTTATTTATTAAATTAGAAATTGTTGTTATTACTATTATTAAAGTTCTAGGTGGTCAGTTAACAAAAAGAGTAACATTAAGTGGAATTTTATATTTAATGCCAGAAAGTTCTGATTGTGAGTTCATTTTCAACTTCAAAATAAAAGAAAAAGTAGTTGGTGGTGTTAGCAAAGCAAGGCAGAAGGAAATGTAATTGAAGTTGGTAGATTCGTATATGTCAAATTTAAAGAAGAAATCAGTGCCTTTGGAATGTTTTAAAATCCAACGTGCTATTGTTGTTGTTAGATGCCATCGAGTAGGTTCAAACTCATAGCAACTTTAAGCACAATATGTACTTCTAAAATTTATTTACTCTGTTTCACGCTTTTGTTTTCCTTTGGAGTGACAAAGCAAATGATGCCTCTTGCCAGTGGTTTTTGAAATCATTAATTTCTTAAGGACTTTTTTGCTTTGCTTTGCCAAGAGGCATCTTAATAAGATATTTTGAATTTGGTCCTAAACAACCTTTATGGTTTTCTATACAATTTATCTTGATTTGAACACTAGGCTGTATAAGCGAGAGTGATGCTTTAAGAGCCTGAGCTCATGCAAGCTTTAATACCTGGGATAAAGTAAACCAGTCGCTTTCACTTATATTACCCATCGTAAACTTTTTTAACCTGTGGCTCATTTTCAAAATAATAAACGTAACTATTCCATAAAAATATCTCAACACAGAAGAGCCAGAAAAGTGAAGGACATGAACAGATGGTACATCAATCTTCTGCATTTATACAATTTGTTTTTTAATGCAAATAGTGTGGGTTGCCTGCTCATGCCTTGGATATTTGTTCCAAAGATGAGCACATTTTCTTATCTTTCTGGATCAATGTGACATTTGCAGTTATCATAAAGTGGGAGCCCATTTAATGATGTTAATGCTTCCTTAATGTAAAAATAAAATCACCTTCTTTATATAAGCAAACAGATTAAAAGTCCCAAAGAGACCATTGGGATCTGTGACATTTGCAGTTACTGGTAACTAGATGGCTTGATTATGCTCAGGTTAAAAAAAAAAGAAAAAAAATCTTAAAAGCATTGTTTATGCTCATTAATCAGAACATTAAATATGAATGAGCAAGAGAGTAAATAAGAATATATTAGTTTGAAAACTGGAAAGTCAAAGATTTGAAGAATTACTGTAGTTAAATATTAAATAAGCATCTCTAATTTTCAGGGATCTTACAGATTTTTTACCCTATGGATCCTAAAAAATAAATAATTGTATTTCTTAGATGCATTTTTTTTTTTTTTCAGAAGCAGAAAACACACTTTAAAACAGTAAGGCAGCTTAGACGGTGTGGGACTGATGATTTTCTTAGTTATTCAATGCGTCCAGTCTGTGTCCCACCCTCATATATTTCGTTTTTTATGGAGAAGAGCCATTTATAGAGGAGGAGGAGAGTGTTTCTATGGCTCCTTCAGTTCCTGCTGTAGAACCTACTTGGCTACTTCATGGGGAGCCTGCTTGGGGAATTTCTTTCTTTTTTGTGTGTATTGTTGTATCTGTTTTTGATGTTTCATACACATGCCCAGAGGCCTTCTGGCAACGGATACACTTTTTAAAGCCAATTTGAAAAAGCAAATCTTTTTCCTTCCTGCTAAGACAGCTGGCTGTTGCATACAGCTTTTTCCACTGTAAATGGGTTATGGTCAACTAACTAATTCCAGGGGGTCCAATGAGTTGGCATTTGATGAGAGCAAATCTTGATCACTATCAAATTAGCATCAACTCCAACAAGGGGCTAATTTATGAAATTCAGGGCTCAGGAGTGTCATGTAAGCAATGTTGACCACTTTTTCTAGCTCTGCAGAGTCTGTGGGGAGAAAATAATACAACAACATGTCAGGCATGCTCTTTACATCATACATAAAGGTACAGTTTATGTATTTGTGACTTTGTATGGATCTCGTTTTTAGTGGAATATTAATCATTTCCCTGCGTGGTGCTGTGGGTCAATTTTCTGGGCTGAAAAGTTGGTTTGAATTGCAAGGTCAGTGGTTCAAGCTTGCTGGTTGCTCTTCGGAAACTTAGACAGGGTTGCTTCGAGTGGGAATCGACTCGACAGCACTTACAACAATAGCAATAATTTCCCTTCATTGCTAGGGCCACATCAGCAGAAGTTATCTACATATTTTTTAATAGGACACACATACCAAGTTTACAAAATAGAACCAGTGGAATGAGGCAAACTTAATATGGAAAACAGGCTTTTATTTAAAGCAGTTAAATATTTTTTTTCAAACTCAAAGTTAAAGCAAAATCATGACTAGTTAAATAATTTAATTACATTTTGAAAGAAAATAAATGTCTTTGTGGAAGATTGTCCATTAATTCACTCATATGATCACTCTTTTACCTATAGATACTTATTGGACACGCATTTTTTGCTGGTGTGGCACTGTAGGATAAGCATTGGACTGCTAACCGCAAGGTTGGCAGCTCAAACCCAACAGCTGCTCTGTGGAAGCCCCTATACAGGATCGCTATTAGTCTAAGCTGACTTGATGGCACTCAGCAACAATAACGTTTTATAAGCCAAGCACACATAAAGGATGCTGCAATAAATAAGATGGGAACAGTCTCTGCCTTCATAGACTTTGTAGTCCATTGGGGGAAACATATTAGAAATTCTAATTTTATAAAGTAATAATAAAAACTGATAGTAACGATTATAATAGAGGAGGTTCAACAGGCTATAGAATCATAATATTTAACATAGAGTATGATAATTTTGTGAAGAATGAGAATTCTGGAACACTTCATTATGCTTATGTGCAACCTGTACATAGAGCAAGAGTCAGTCATTTGAAAAGAACAAGGGGATGCTGCATGGTTTAAAATCAGGAGTGCATCCTTTCACCATACTTAGTCAATATGTATGCTGAGAAAATAATCCGAGCAGCTGAAAAAAAGGACATTAGGATTGGAGGAAGACTCATTAACAACTGTGAAATGATACAACCTTCCTTGCTAGAAGTGAAGAGGACTTAAAATACTTACTGATGAAAATCAAAGACCACAGCCTTCTGTATGGATTGCACCTCAATGTAAAGAAAACAATAATCCTCACAACGGGGCCAACCAATAGCATCATGATAAATAAAGAAAAGAATGAAGTTGTCAAGGCTTTCATTAGCTCCACAAACAATGCCATTGGAAGCAGCAGTCAAGAAATCAATTGATGTATTTAGCAAATCTGCTGCAAAAGACCTCTTTAAGGTGTTAAATAGCAAAGATGTCACTTTAAGGCGTAAGGTGCACCTGATTCAAGCCTTGGTATTTTTATTTGCTTCATATGCATGTGAAAGCTGAACAATGAATAAGGAAAGAAGAATCAGTGCATTTGAATTATGGAGTAGGTGAAGAAACACAGAATATACCATACAATGCCAGAACAAACAAATCTGTCTTAGAAGATGTATAGCTGGAAGGTGCCTTTAAAGTGAGGATCGCGAGACTTCACCTTCTGCACTTTGGACATGTCATCCTGGAGAAGGATACCATGATTTGTAAAGTTGAGGATCAGCAAAAAAGAGGAAGACTCTCAAATGAGATAGATTGATACAGTGGCTGCAACAACGGGTTCAAACACAGAAATGAATATGAGGATGGGACAGGACTTGGTAGAGTTAATTCTGTTGTCCATAGACTTGCTATGAGTCAGAAGACTCCTTGACATTTGACAATGTAACAAGAAGGAACAGACTGTATCACATTTCTACAGGAAAAATTTAGATGACAAGACTTCTTTCAGTAACTAAAAAGTGCACACAAGTTCAGATACTCGTATAGGACTGGGTAAAGTCAGATTCACAATTCACACATTCACAAATTCTCATCTCAACCTATTGTTTTTAAATCAATCCTGATTCATACAGACCTTGTATAGGGTTTCCGAGGAGCAGCTAGTGGGTTTGAACTTCTGACCTTGTGGTTTGCAGTCCAGTGCTGATCCTACAGTACCATGCCAACTCCCCCATCTCACCCTAGTGACTTGCAAATAGTAGCTGCTCAATTAAATATCATCAAATAGAATATAGAAAATGTAATTACATTAGTTTTCTGTGGCTGCTGTAACAAATTATTACAAAGTTAGTGGCTGAATACAAGAAACATTTAATCTGTTATAGTTCTAGAGGCCAGCAATCAGCAATCAGAATCTTTAGCTCAAAATTAGAAGTAATTCTGGAGACACAATGGGTAAGCACTGGACTGCTAACTGAAAGTCTGTGGCTCAAACCCACCAGCAGCTCTGCATGGGGGGAAAAAAAATCTGGCAATCAGACGTAAAGATTACAGCCTAGGAAAATCTGTGGGGCAGCTCTATTCTGTCCTATAGGGTCACTATGAGGTGGAATTGACTCAATGGCACACAACCACAGCAAGAGGCCAAACTTAAAGTGGTGGCAGAGCCACACTTCTTCCTGAAGCTCTATAGGAGAATACATCTGTTGCCTATTTCAGCTTCTGATGCCTCCTGGCATCCATTGGTTTGTGGCTACATCACTCTAATCTCTGTCTCCATCTTCACATCACCTGTCTATCTATTCTTCGCTTCTCATTTATGATGGCATTTAGACCAAAGCCTAATTATCCAGAATAATCTCCTCATTTCAAGATCCTTAACATACTCAGATCCTTAACTTAATCACATCTGTGAAGACTTTTCCATAGAAAGTAATATTTACAATTTTGACAGATTAAAACCTGTTACCTTTTAGGGACCACTTTTCAGCCTACCACAATACTTATTCACAACTTCTGACATCTTCAGTATTGGGGGGAAAGGTAAAATAGTTTGCATGTAACCATTCTAGAGTGTAATTTTGAACTCCAATGTGGAAGGAACTATTTCACCCTCATCTAGATAGCACTGTAGAACTCTAATCATTCTTTTCTGTCTGCATTATGTGATCTCCAAAACTTACAAAGATCACCATCAGCACAACCCATTGCTATAAACTCAATTTTGACTCATGGCAACCCCAAGTGCATCAGAGTAGAATTGTGTGCCATACAATTTTCAATGGCTGTGTTTTTATAAAAATAGATAGCCAGAGTTTTCTTCTGAGGTACCTTTATGTAGGGCTCCAAGCTTTGGGCTAACAAGCATTAGCACAACCCAAGGTACTTTGAGTAATATAGAGCTTACTTGCAGTGATTAAATGGATTTACACAACTTGAATGTAGTGGCTGTATAGGATAAGCACTAGACTTCAAGCTACATGGTCTGTGGCTTGAATCCACCAATTGCTCTGCAGGAGAGATGAGGCTTTCTGATCCTGTGAAGATTTATAGCCTCAGAAACCCTGAGTAAGATTGCTATGAATCACAACTGACTTGACAACAACAGCAACACACAACTTGAGGACAAAGCCAATGTCACATTAATTTTGTAATTCCTACAGGGATTAAATCAAAGTGAGCTTTCTCTATGGTCTCTGGAAAACCCTGATTTGAACCATGATCCTTTCGTAGTTCTGCTGAGATAGGTTATAATTACTAAAAGTTGTGGATTATCCAGTAAGCAAAATAAGTCAGTGCTGACCTGTGCTTATCTACTAATCTGTAGTGAACCTTATATTAAACTCTAAACTATAGGTAAGTAACTAAGCACTAGCAAGCCTGTGCTTTCCTTGCTTACTGGGTACTCTCTGCCCCTGTAAAGGGCTGTAACTTAGAAAAGAAGTTTTGATTCTACACAAAGGTAGAGAGAGATAGAGGGAGAGAGATAGATGCTAGCTATGCCTTGAAACAGAATCCTTGATATGATAATAATAAAAAAAACACAAGTAAGCCCACGCTTATCTTGTTTATTGGGCAATCTGACACTGTTTCCCAAGTAAAGTCTTCGTTTAGACCATAATCCCATTGTTACTGCTAGTGCCATCAGGTCTGTTCTGATGCATAGCAATCCTGTATAAGGTTTCAGAGGAGCTACTGGTGGGTTTGAACTGCCTACCTTGTGATTTGCAGTCCAGTGCTGATCCTAACATTCCACACCAGTAGTCTATACTTCTAGTATTGGCAAATTTTAAAATTAAGAATCATTTAAAAATAAACATTTATGAAGCACCTTCTAGGTGCCAACAATGTCTTAGGCTCCAGATCACAAATAGCAGATTTCTTGGGGACATTCCATGCTAAGTGTTCTGAGTATACTCTGGTCCAGAATTGTGTCATATCCAAATTATATCAGTTTTAGCTCAAAATATGACGTAATTAAGAAGTGTTCTGCTCACTTTACTCATGATTTAATACTTAATTCTCACATCTACTCTGTGAGATATTATAATCCCCAATTAATAATAATCATGGCTCAAAAAGTTCAATAAACTTATAAGGTCATACAGTTAATTTGAAGGGTATCTGTGATTTGGATTCAGATCTATCTAATCCCAATACTAAGGATACTTCACCATACTATTTTTATTTATATGAAGTAGAAATGAAAGTTAAATGTTCCAGGATCCAGTTTTGGGATTTCCCCACTATTCCACACCCCACAGATTAAACTTTGAAAAAGGTCATTTCAGGATAAATAAGAGGAAGTATCATCTTACTAAGTGGCCACTGTATTTAAGAAGCTCATTTCTTGAAAATGGAGTATAGGTCAAAAATACAAATAATCTTAAGTAAAATTTAAATATACCAATGGAAAGCAAGCCATAAACATAAAGAAAATGATCTTCATGAAATTTTACTTGCCTTTGGAGACTGCTGTTTTGGGACATTACCACATCCTTAGGCAGAACATCCTTGGTGGTACTGATAAGCACAACAATTTTCCCATTACTGTGCCATTTCAGATGAGAGATTTATGTCATAGACACTGAACGATGAGCCACAAGGTCAGGGGGTGGAACCCACTAGCTGCTCTGCAGAAGAAAGATGAGGCTTTTTGCTTCCGCAAAGATTTACACTCTCAAAAAGTATACAGGGTCACTATGATTTGAAATCGACTCGATGGCACTTAACAACAACATGGTTTCATAACATGGCTTGATAATATTCGCAGGGCTTTAAGAACATGATTTTCTAATTTATATGGCTTTTATACCTGTCAGAAGCACAACTACAAATAGTGAAATGTTCTTATTAAGTCATAGTGCAGTAAACTTCTGGTCATGCCAGTTCCATGGTTTCTTCCTTGTATTCTTCAGCAATCCTTGGCATCTCAAAACTCACGATTACTTCCTATAATGAAGGACAGATTCATGCTTTTACTTTTTTTCTTTTTCCAAATGAGAAATCTTGGTTGAAAGCACCAACAGTAATACAACTTGGTTCATTTTGTCATTTTTTACTCCCTTGAATTACTACATAAATATTAATGGCTAAACACATTGCAAACAGGTGGAGCTCATTCTGTCTCTGGAGCGCTGCCACCGTTATGTGATATCTCAGATGGGTGACGAGATTTTCCATGTGGGGAGGGCGGTCTGTCATTCCATGCCAACCCCATTGGACACACCCTTGGCTTGGAGTTCTTTATTTCCTGTGATATCTCTATGACAGCCTTCTTGGTCTTTTAACAGTTCATTCAGTAGAGTGGGAAGGAGTAACACACTCCATTTAAGAACAACATTCACTCCACGGTATTTCTAGTTACTTTTTTCAGACAGGGGCGGTTACTGATAACATGGAAAAGAACTCACGTGTTTAAAGGTGTGCATTACCTATGAGTGTTTGCAACATGTCCAAATTTGTGCATGTTTGATGAATTTTTAAAATAAGGAAGTCACAGAGTTATCATGGTAGATAATTTTATGACATAACCCCTTCGTCCCCTGATTTGCACATGAACCATAGATGTATCTAAAGTAGTAATTTTTTATCCTATAATTCATCAATGTGTAAGTAGCATCATTCCTTTGAAAGATCTTAGCTATAGAGACATAACATTTATGTACCCTTTTATGCAAAATCATTTTCATTGTATATATTTACCTTCAATGAACAGACACATTTCAAAGTAAATACCAGAAAACCAGCTGATTTCCATTTTATCTCTTGTGATAAAAATTTTATGGGCATTAAGGCTAAGAAATTCTTCCTGCTTCAATAAAATAATTCACTTAAATGCACTTGTTTGAACAGGAAGCAAGTACATTTAGATGTGTTCTTTTAATTGATTCATAAGCCCAACTGGCTCATCTTCCAGACCTCAGGTATTAGGGAAGTTTCTGACTATCTCTTGCAGGCAGATAAAATTAAAATTCTATGTTTATGGAAAAGGTTTGATTTGGATCAAAATCATGAAACAAAATTGTGCATCTACTGCTACCTCATTAATTAGTTACATGTTGTTGTTGTTGTTGTTTCTACTCATAGCAATCTTGTATAGGGTTTCTGAGGAGTGTCGGGTGAGTTTGAACCACTAACCATACAGTTAGCACTCCAGTCCTTATCCTATAGCACCATACCACTGACTGTTGGTCTATGTACAGATTCCTCATGAGCACAATGAGGTGTTCTGGAATACATACTCTTTGCAATGTTACCCATAGCTTGTCATGATACACACAGTTGGAAGCTTTTGCATAGTCAATAAAGCACAAGTAAACATCTTTCAGGTATGATCCGCTTTCAGTCAAGATCCATGAGATGTCAGCAACGATATCTGTAGCTTCTTGCTCTCTGTTGAATTTGGCTTGAGTTTCTGGCAGTTCCCTGTCAATGTACTGTTGCAACTCTTTTGGAATTGTCCTCAGCAAAATATTACTTGGGTGTGATATTAATGATACTGTTCCATGATTTCCACATTCTGTTGGGTCACCTCTCTTTAGAATAAGCACAAATGTAACTCTTCCAATCAGTTGGCCAGGTAAATGTCTTCCAAACTGTTTTCTATAGATGGTTAAGTGCCTCCAGTAATGCATCACTATGTTGAAAGATTTCAATTTGTATTCGGTCAATTCCTGGAGCCTTGTTTTCCACCAATATCATCAGTGCAGCTTGGACTTCTTTTGGTTTTTCATCAGCTCTTGATCATATGCTACCTCTTGAAATGGCTGAACACTGACCATTTCTTTTGGTACAGTGACTCTGTGTATTACTGCCATCTTCTTTGGATGCTTTCTACATCATTCAATATTTTGCCCATAGAATGTTTCAATATTGCAAGCTGAGGCTTGAATTTTTTTCTTCATTTTTTTTCAGCTTGAGAAATGCTGAGTGTGTTTTTCCCTTTTGGTCTTCTAACTCCAGGTCTTTGTATATTTCATTATAATACTTGACTTTTTCTTCTCAAGCTGCTCTTTGAAATCTTCTGTTTGGCTCTTTTACCTGCTCATTTCTTCCACTCACTATCATCTTTATGCTGAAGAGCAAGTTTCAGAGTCTCTTCTGATATCCATTTTTGTCTTTTCTTTCTTTCCTGTCATTTTAATGACTTTTTGCTTTCTTCCTGTATGATGTTCTTGATGTCATCCCACAGTTTTCCAGTCTTTGGTCATTAGTGTCTAATGCATCAAATCTGTTCTTAAGATGGCCTTAAAATCAAGGGAGGTCTGTTCAGATAATATTTTGGCTCTCATGGACTTTTTCTCGTTATCATCAACATCAACCTGAACTTTCATATGAACAATTGGTGGTCTGTTTCACAATCTGCCCTTCACTTTATTTTAGTTGATAATATGGAGCCTTTCCACCATCGCTTCCCACAGATGTAATCAATTTGATTCCTGTGTATTCTATTTGGTGTCATGTATGTAGTCGCCATTTATGTTGTTTAAAAAGGCATTTGCTATGAATAAGGAGCTCTAGTAGCATAATGGTTACAAATTGGGCTGCTAACCTCAAGGTCAGAAGTTCAAAACTACCGGCAGTTCTGGGGAAGAAAGATGAGGCTAGATGTTTGTGTTAGGATTTATAGCCTTGGAAACACTGTACAGGGTCGCTATGAGTCAGAACAGACTCTATGGTACATAACCACCAACACTTGAGTAAGTTTTTGGTCTTGCAAAATTTCCAGCATCATTTCTACCCTCAAGGCCATATTTTCTAACTACTTTTTTCACTCTTCCTTTTTGTTTTCAACCTTTGATTTCATAATTATCAACTCAAAATTAAGAAAAACAACTGTAAACATCTGTTAATTGAAACATGGAAGGTATGAAGTACAAATCTAGGAAAATTGGAAAATTTCAAAAATGAAATGGAATGGATAAACATTGATATCCTAGGTATTAGTGAACTGAAATGGTCTGGTATTGACCATTTCGAATCTGATCATCAAAATGTTTATTATACCTAGAATGAAAAGTTGAAGGAAAATGGCATCGCATTCATCATCAAAAAGAACATATAAAGATCTGTCTTGAAGTACAATGCTGTCTGTGATAGAATAATATCCATATGCCTATGGATATTAGTAGGATAAATCAGTTAATATGACTATAACTCATTTACGCACCAGCCAATAAAGTCAGTGATGATGAAATTGAAGAATTCTGCCAATTTCTTCAGTCTGAAATTGATCAAACATGCAATAAAGATGGATTGATAATTACTTGTGACTGGAATGCAAAGGTTTAAACAAAGAAGAAGAATCAATAGTTGGTAAATATGACCTTGGTGATAGAAACAATGCTGGAGATTGCATGAAAGAATTGTACAAGACCAATGACTTCTTCATTGCAAATAC
>NW_006408563.1:13516186-13517879 GCF_000296735.1 Chrysochloris asiatica | reverse complement strand
TTGTCTTCTTAATGACTTTTTGCTTTCTACCTGTATGATGTTCTTGATGCCATCCCATAACTCTTCTGGTCTTGGGTCTTTAGTGTTTAATGTATCAAATCTGTTCTTCAGATGATCTCTAAATTCAGGTGGGATATATTCAAGGTGTGGTGCTATGGGTTAATACGCCAGACTGCAAAGCCATTTGAACTGCAACATCAGACTTTCAAGTTCACCATCTGCTCCTCGGAAGCCCTATACAGGGTCGCTATGGGTCAGAATTGACTCAATGGCACTCAACAACAACAACAACAACAACAACAACATATTCATGATCATATTTTGGCTCTCATGGACTTGTTTTCATTTTCTTCAGCTTCAGTTTGAATTTGTATATAAGCAATTGATGGTCTGTTCCACATTCTGCCTCTGGCCTTTTTTTCACTGATGATATGGAACTTTTCCATTGACTCTTTTGGCAGATTAAGTCAATTTGATTTCTATGTATTCAATCTGGTGAGGTCCATGTGTATAGTTATCTCTTATGCTGTCTAAAGAAGGTATTTTAAATGAACAAATCATTGATTTTGCAGAATTCTATCACGCATTCCCCAGCATCATTTCTATCACCAAGGCCATATTTTCCAACCTTCTTCTTTGCTTCCAACCTTTGCATTCCAATCACTGGTAATGATCAATACATCTTGATTGCATTTATTGGAGAAGTTGGTAAAATTCTTCTATTTCATCCTCACTGGCTTTAGTAGTTGGGATGTAAATTTGAATAATAGTAGTATTAATGGGTCTTCTCTGTAGACACATGGATATTACCCTATCACAGACAGTGTTGTACCTCATGACTGATCTGGAAATGTTCTTTTTCACAATGAATACAACACCATTCCTCTTCAATTTGTCATTCCTGGCATAGTAAACCATGTGGTATCAGATTCAAAATGGCCAATACCAGTCCATTTCAGCTCACTAATGCCTAAGATATTCGTGTTTATGTGTTCCATTTCATTTTTGACAATTTCCAGTTTTCCTAGATTCATTATTTGTGCATTCCCTGTTCTGATTACTAATGGATGTTTTCAGCTGTTTCTCTTCATTTTGAGTTGTGCTCCATCAGCAAATGAAGGTCCTGCGGGCTTTACTCCCATAGGCTTCACTCCATTCATATCATCATGGTCAACTCTATTTTGAGGGGGCAGCTCTTCCCCAGTCACATTTTGAGTGCCTTCCAACCTGAGGGGCTCATTTTCTAGCACTATATCTGACAGTGTTATTCTACTATTCATAAGGTTTTTAGTGACTAAATATTCAGAATTAGTTCGTCACTCCTTCCTAGTCCATCTTGTCTAGAAGCTCATCTGAAACCTGTCCACCATGGGTGACCCTGGTGGTATTTCAAATACCAGTGGCGAAGGCGGGACTTGATGGCAGCTAGGGTGGAGGTGCAGTGAAGTTTGCAATCAGCCATACCACAGAATACCAGCAAAGCAGATCCAGGGCAGAGCTCCAAAACTCAGAACTACATAGCTCAGAATATTTCAAAAGTTTGAAGACTTATAGCTAGTGGAACTTGAAGCGGAAATAAATTGCATACTTTTGAATCTGCTGGGCTAGCAGGCCTGTAACTGACATCTTGGGTGAGACCAAATGGCAAGACAAAGTAGGGGAGCAGAAACATCATGGAAAAACGCTGCAGGAA
>NW_006408563.1:13468500-13515372 GCF_000296735.1 Chrysochloris asiatica | reverse complement strand
AGCAGTCAAGAAATCAAACGATGTATTGCATTAGGCAAATCTGCTACACAAGACCTTTTTAAAGTGTTGAATAGCAAAGATGTCGGCTTGAAGACTAATGTGTGCCTGACCCAAGCCATGGCATTTTCAATAACCTCATATGCATGTGAAAGCTGGACAGTGAATAAGGAAGATGGTAGAAGAAGTGATGTTTTTGAGTTATGGTGTTGGAAGAGAATATTGAAAGTGCCATGATGCCAAAAGAACAAACAGATCTGAGTTGAAAGATGTGCAGCCAGAGTGGTCCTTGGAGGCTAGGATGGCCAAACTTCATCTCTCATACTTTAGACATATTGTCAAGGAGGGACCAGTCACTGGAGAAGAATATCATGTTTGGTAAGGTGGAGGGTCAGAGAAAAAGAGGAAGACCCCCAGCAAGATGGATTGACCAAGTGGCAGCATCAATGGGCTCAAACGTGGCAACAATAGTGAGGTTGGCCCAGGATTGGGCAGTATTTCGGTCTGCTGTGCATAAGGTCACTATTATTCGTACTGACTCAATGGCACCTAACAACAACAACACATCCAAAAGCAGAAGTCCAGTTCATCAATTTGTAGTAATGAAACTTGCTCATAGTATCAAACATCTTTACCTTCATCTGATCAGGTTGTGGTCAGATCTACCTTAGCCATTGAAACTGGGTTCAATGAGTACCAGCTGCAAGTTTGGGAGTTCTCACACACCTCCCTGTACTTCAAACCAGCTGGCATCTCCATTCGATAGACAAGTCACCCTTCCCTTTCCTTCTCTCAAGGTCCACGGATGCCAATAGAGCATGTCCAAACTCAGTTGTGTCTTCGTTGCTGATTTCATGTTGACCCAGGTGGTCACCAGCAGGCATAGAGCTTGCTAGATCCCTTTATCTTTCAGTCTTAGAAGGATCTTTTCACTGATGGGCCTCCTTTCCTTGCCTTGATGCTTCTCTAATTCGAAACACCAAATTGACTGTTATTTCACTCTGTTTTCTTTCAATCATGAATCTCCTGTTCTTCCACCCATTCTGGGTTGGGCTCATGTCTCTTCAAATGCAAATGTGCTAACTCTGAAGTCTCTGGATGGGGCTCAGGAATCCATTGAAGGTCCCATAGGCACTAAGAAAACTTAAGCCAAGAAGCCTATTTTTCCCCCAGGCAAATTCTCCTTTTAGCAAATCCAATTAAGCATAGCCTGAAGGTGAGCTTAAAAATTCTCTGTAATCATTACATCCAATATTCACTTCTATCACACATGTATGTTTATTTTACAATAATAGGCAGCAGATCCTGATATGCATAAGACAGTCAAACACATAGACCTTTTAAAACATTCAAGTACAATCTTTTCTTCTCCCTTGGATTAACTTCATTCATAAGCAAATGGCATTGGAACTCTGACTGTGGATTCCAGTAGGTCCAGGCCCCTGATCAGCTCTCCTGTTTAACCAGCTTGACATCTAATTTAGGCGACTCCAGAAACTGCCACTCTTCCCACTTATGTATTTGATCACATGCCCCTTCATTCTTTCTCTTATAAAACCTCGTATTTCATAGGTCTGGAGCCATTGCAATGAATCCTACTCACAGTGCCAACTGCTTAAACCAAGTAGGGACTTTGTCTGACTTCCTCTGACTCCACAAGAGGAAAAGAAGATTAAGCTCAAATCAGCCCAAGACCAATTCCTATGAAGTGGAGGCCAAGCATGCCTTTACCTTATCTCAGTGCCTTTAACATTAGTCAGACTTGAGAACCTGTTTAGAAAACTCATCCTTATGATTTTGTCTCTCTAGTACCCCACTCTTTCAGTACCACATAACGTAAGATGGGTTTTCTAGAGAAGCAAAACTAGTGAAACACGTATATGTTTATATTCAAAGAGGTTGATTGTCAAGGAAATGGCTTGCATTTGCAACATCCCAGGTTCTCTGGGAAAGAGAGAAGACAGTTGATTCTTAACTGAAGTACCTATTGTTGTGTTCCATGGAGGTCCTTCTGACTCATGGTGGTTGTGGTGGTATGCTGTGGAGTCACTTCTAATTCATAGTTATCCAGTGTAGGGCTTCCAAGGTGCAGAAAGCCTCATCTTTCTCCCGCAGAACAGCTGATAGTTTCAAACTGCTTACCTTGAGGTTAGCAGCCCAACTTGTAACCACTATGCTGTAGTAAATATTTTAAAGGATTCCTGAGGCTGTATATCTTTGCTGGAGCAGAAAGCCTCCTCTCTTTCCCATGGAGCAGCTGGTGGGCTGGAACCACCAGCCTTGTGGTTTGCAGTCTAGTGCTTAGTCTATGGAGACACTGTGCTCTGCCACTGCAATGCCCAGAACATAATAAATCATAAATGTTATATTTAACATATCATATAATTACTAATACATGCCATTTGATTAGTATGCCATTAAAGATGGGGTAAGAGTTCTGGTGTGGTGCTTTGAGTTAATACGCTGGAATGCAAAGTCAGTTCAAACCTCAAGGTCAGCGCTTCAACCTCACCTGCCACTTTTTGGAAACCCTATACAGGGTTGTTGAAGGAGCTCTGGTAGCGTAGTGGTTACGAATCGGGCTGCGAACCTTAAGGTCAGCGGTTCGAAACTACCAGTCGCTCTGCGGGAGAAAGATGAGGCTTTCTACTCCTGTAAAGATTTACACCCTCGGAAACCCTGTACAGGGTCGCTATGGGTCGGACCCGACTTGATGGCACTTAACAACAACAACAATACAGGGTTGTTAAGTGTTGGAATGGACTCAAAGAAGGCACTTAACAACAACAACAACAGCAGTAAAGACGGGGTTTGAACTCTGAATTATAGGTTATACTAACAGAATTTCAGGTTCCTTTCAACTCTAAAATTTATGGCTCTGTGATGCTGTGGGTTAATGAGCTGGACTGCAAAGTCAGTTTGAACTGCAAGGTTGGTGATTCAAGCTCACCAGCTGCTCCTTGGAAACCCTATACAGGGTCACTATGGGTTGGAACTGACTCGCTGGCACTTAACAACTATGATTTATGCTGTTTAGGAAATCTAATACTAGCCCTATTTCTATTTTCCTTCAGCGAATACAATGCCAATTAAGACCTCAAAAACATTTCTCAGTTGATAAGGCATAAATTATTGAAATTAATTAATAATTGTAATCCTAACTTTAAGGTTGCTATGGGTTGGAATCGACTAGACGGCACTTAACAACAACAACTTTAAGACCACAGTGCCATTTGGACATTTAAAAAAATACATCTTTTGGCTCACTGGCATTTCAATGGAATTCTTCACCCATGGAGTTTCCTCATTGATTTTGTGTTCTGTATGAAGCATTTTTTTTTTTTAATAGAATTTAAACATTAATGACACTTTAATATTTCCATCATCAACCTCTGATATATCTTGTAAGTTTGAACAATTCCAAGTCATTAAAGTCTCACTTTACCTTACGTGGAAGAACCTGGAAGGGAAAAACTCTAAATTTTCTGAGCAAAATGAGACTTTTAATCCCTTTCTACCCTACGATGGTGCTTTGTGTTTTTACTTTCTTTCTCTGCTCTTTCCCTCTCCCTCTCTGCTGACATTAGCATAAAAATGTGCTACCCTAACTAAGCAGTCTGTTAACTGATAAGCTATCAAAAAATCATCTGTTATTTTTATAGCTCAAAGGCAGATGCCATTTCAAGAACTAGAGTTGAATGAGTAGGATTTGTTAGTGCCTTTTAGATTCCTCATTGTAAACTTGAGGTATTTTAAAATGGAATGATTGGAAGCTTGAAATATTATCTCATGAGCAATCAAGCTTTAGAATTTTGCTAGCCTTAAATTTTTGTCTGCATAAAATCATTTCATATCATATTGTATCATAAAGAATCTTGGTTGTTGTCTACTGTTTGTGCTGAAAATCTTTCCTGCATTAACTTCAAACCAATGTAATTACCCTGGAAAGCTCTCAGATCAGAACAGCCTCTTCTATTCCAGCAGGGGCCCACTTTGCCAATAAGACGCTTCTCGAAGGTCCCGTAAGCAGCAAAGTGCATTTCATAAACAATTATTTTCTCAGGTTGCATTTCTGAATTGGATTAAACATAACAACGTGGCGTAAGTTATAGTGGCTCTGCACCAGGTTCCATGACTTATGATGCATAAAGCTGTTGGGGGAGGGTTGGATTAGAAATTAGTTTGAATAAAAGACTTATTAAAAAACAAGGGAATCTGTATGCTAATAATTTTTACTGTGATAAATTACTTTTGTATTGCAGGAGGTAATCATCTTTTCAAAGGTGACAGCAAAGGAGAAAGGAACTGCAAATGGCAGAGAGGAGGATGGACCATTTAATAATGCAGATATCAAAGCAGAATACCATTGGATCAAGTGGTATCTAGCATTGTGCTCCAGTACACCCAGTATGTTCTATACTCTGCAGTCCCCCATGACTGGTCTGGAATATTAAACCATTTACAGGGTTTAATTCACTGATCAATAAACAGTTTGAATTATATGATCGCATCAGTTCTTAAATTTCAGTAGGTGTTGTCATGATCAGTATATATTTTTCACAAATTAACATCAAAATCTTACAGAAAGTAAAGTGAATATACATTGTTACTGCCAAGTGCTGTCAAGTCAGTTCCTACTCCTAGTGACCCTGGATAGGGTTTCCGAGAAACAGTTGGTGAATTTGAACCACCGGCCTTGCAGTTCAAACCGACCTTGAGGTCCAGTGTATTATCCCACAGCACCACACCAGGACTCTATATGATGGTTTTAGATAGCCATTTATTTTTAAATCAAATAATTATATAAAATTTCATAAATAGTAAATGAGTACAAACTTGTAAAACTTCAGTTAATACAGAAATATGGTTATGTGCCATGGAGTTGGTTCCTTCCGACCCATAATGATCTCGTACAGGGTTTCCGAGGCTGTAAATCTTTATGGGAGCAGAACACCTCATCTTTCTCCTGCGGAACAGCTGCTAGTTTCAAACTGTTGACCTTGAGGTTTGCAGCCCAGTTCGTAACCACTACGCTACCAGAGCTCCTAATACAGATATATAGTGAGTAAAAAGAGATACTTTCTTCTTCAGCATACTTCTATGGATAATATGCACTAACATTTTTTTTCTATTTTTGTCAATTTCTTTTTAGTATGCAATTCCTGAATCTACCTGTAACAAAGGATGAAGGGGTTTAGGGTATGAGTGATGTACCTACCTTATTTTCATCTTACCAGTAGTTGTGTGCAATACCATTTTTTAAAGAGCTTATCTTTCCCATAAATATAAAAATGACTATCAGATTGTTGTCATTAGGCACCGTGGAGTCTTACAGCCCAGTCCTGCACCATTCTCACAATTGTTGTTACGTGTGAGACCATCACTGCTATCTACCACTGTGTCAATCCATCTTGTTGGGGGTTCTGCCTCATTTTCACTGACCCTCCACTTTACCAAGCATGTTATCCTTCTCCAGGGACTGGTCTATCCTGATAACATATGCAATGTATGAGACATGAAGTTTCACCATCCTGACTTCTAATGGAAGCAGCAATGGGTACAAGCTTAGCAGTGGTTGTGAGGATGGTGCAGAATGGACAGTGCTTCGTTCTATTGTGCATAAGGATGCTATGAGTCGGAACTGACTAAATAATACCTAACAACATGCCTGTTCTCATGCTACAATGGCAGAGTTATGTAGGTGGAACAGGGACCATCTAGCCCACAAAATCTATAGGAAGAGTTTGTCAGTTCCTGTTCTAAATAGTGGGGAATTTCTTTGATTGGTCTTGTTTGGCTCATTGGCTTTGTGCTGTCAAGTTTGTCCCAACTCATAGTGACTCTCTATAGGGTTTCCAAAGCTATATATTCTTTATAGGGGCATAAAGCTTCATGTTTCTCCCATGTAGCACCTATTGTTGCTTTTAAGTGCCGTAGAGTCGGTTCCCATACATAGTGACCCTATATAGAGTTTCTGAGGCTTTGATTCTTCACAAGAGCAGAATGCCTCTTGCTTCTCCTGTTGGTGGGCTCAAACTGCTGACATGTGGCTCACAGCCCAGCGTTTATCTTATGGAGCTACTGCAATCCCTTAATCTTGCTTCTTCTTGTTGTTATTAAATGCTGCCAAGGTGGTTCCAACTGATAGTGACCCTGAGTAGAGTTTCTGAGGAGTTTCTTGAGCCACTGAGTTTTAAGTGTGGTCTTGTGTTTATCCTACATTGCCACACCAGGACAATCTTGCTTAGTCTCAAGTTAAATCCTAGTATGTGTGTATTCAATAAATGTTTGTAGGTCCTGATGCTGCTATTCTATTGATGATAATAATATTGAAATGTAAACCCTATAATTCTTAGAAGTCATAAAATTAATATAAAGAATTAACACAAAATTTCAAAACTAGACTGAAATGAAATATCATCTATTCCAATGGATGGATTATAACTCACTGTAAAGAAAACAAAAATCTTGAAACCGAACCAATAAACAATATCATGATAAACTAAGAAAATATTGAAGTTGCCGAGGATTTCATTTTACTTGGATCTATAATCAACGCTGGTGGAAGCAAGCGTCATGAGACCAAATGGCATATTACATTGGGCAAATCTGCTGCAAAAGAGCTCTTTAAAATGCTAAAGAGTAAAGAATGTTACTTTGAGGACTGAGGTGCACCTAACCCAAGCCAAGCTATTTTAGATGGCCTTTTATGCATGTGAAAGCTGGCAATGAATAAGGAAGACCAGGGAAAAATTGACACATTTGAATTATGGTGTTGGCCAAGAATATTGAATTACCATGGGCTGCCAGAAGAACTAACAAATCTGTCATGGAAGAACAGCCAGAATACTCCTTAGAAGCTAGGATGTTGAAAAGAACATCATTCTTGGTAGAGGGTCAGTGAAAAAGAGGAAGACCCCCAAGGAGATGGATTGGCATGGCAGCTGTAACAATGGGTTCACACACAACAATTGTGAGGATGGAGCAAGACTGGGGAGTGTTTCCTTCTGTTGTGGAAGGGGTTGGTATGAGTCAGAGCTGACTCAAGAACACCTAACAACAATGTCCTAAGGACCCAAAGTAAGTAATCGAACCTAGTCCAGAGTGTGCGTGGGTAGGCTCAAAGACTGTAGACACTGGGAAGTATGAAAAATGCAGCCATTAGTGTCCTCAGTTCATTACAGACATTTAGTGACTTGCATAAAATCACAGGATATCTTAACACCTGTAGGATAAGCAATGGACTGCAAACCACAAGACTGACTGTTCTAGTCTATCATCCTCTCTGAGGGAGAAAAATAAGGTTTTCTGCTGCTACAAAGTTTACAACCTCAGGAAACTTATATAGGGTTGCTATGATTCAGTATCATTGTCCTAAACTTTTTCTACCACACCAAATTATCATGATTCACTAGGAGTCCTGTTATGTCACTGTAAGGGAAACACTAGATCACAAGGTCAGTTTGACCCCCAAGGTCTGTGGAACAAAGTCACCAGCAACTCCTTGGAAGTGCTATATAGGGTTATTATGTGTTGGAACTGACTTGATGGCACTTAAGAACAACACTCAAGAGTAACATTTATTGGTAAAAAGTAAACTCATAAGCTTCAAAGAAGCTATTCTTGTCTCTAAAAATGAAAAAATTATATGTACATACACTGAAATTTGTGATAGAGTTTGAAGTGATGCTTTTCTACTAAAAATGAAAAAAATATGTGTACATACACTGAAATTTGTGAGTTTGAAGTGATGCTTTTCTACTAAAGGGTGCCATCCATCAATGAATCACCCCATTTTTTCCACAAAGGTTTGAATTAGATATATGCATGATTTGAGACTTGTTCTTCTTTTAGAATAAACTCATGGTCAATTCTGATTCCATGTAGAAGAATAGACTGCTTTTCTGGGCTGAAATGAAATAGCATCGATTCCAATGGCTGGATTACAACTCACTGTAAAGAAAACAAAAATCTTGAAATGGAACCAATAAACAATATATATTGAATATAGGGTTTTCTTGGCTTTAATCTCATTGGTAGATTGTCACGCCTTTATTTCATAGTGTCTGTCACCGGGTGGTTTTGAACTGCCAACCTTTATGTTAGCCAGTCAAGTAGAAATAATCCACTTGAAAGTAAAGGATAAAAGCTGTATGAATCTAAAACTTAAATATCTGCTGATCTATAGTGATGAGTAGTGATTTTTCACACACAGAATGTTTCATGAATCTTTTTTTGAAGCACTCACATTTATTTGTTCTGTCTCTGATTTCATCAATGTTAGCATAGAAGTCAGTAGAGAACACAAAACTTAAAAATGCCATTGAAAACAACAAAGTTAGATCCATTCACACCAGCGTTATAATTTTGTTAACAGACATGTGGATTTGTTATTGTTGTCGAGTTGATTCCAATTCATACTGACATTAATTAACTTACATAAAATCACAAATCATTTTAACACCCGTATAGGGTTTTTGAGGCTTTAAAGGTTTGCTGGAGCAGAACGTTTTATCTTTCTCTTGCCATGTGGTTTTAGTGTGAGGTTAGGGTTAAAGTGTGTTTTAGCACTATTTTTGTGGCAGTGTGTGTTAATGCGCTGGACTGCAAGGTCAGTTCAAGCTCATCAGCAGCTCGTTGGTACCTGTATACAGGGTGGCTGTGAGTTGGACCTGACTCAATGGCACAGAACGACAACAGTGAGTGACTTGGTGAATTACATATCCTCTAGAGGTAACCTGACTGTTCTGAAATTCTGATTCTACCGCCTACTAACTGTGTGATCTTAGATGAGTTACTTGGTTTCTAAGACTTATCTTTTAGAGCTGTGAGGATTTAAGTACAGTCATGAACTGCTTACGGTCTATGATACTTTCTGTGGAATGTGATGTTCTGTGATCTGTACGTTGCACAAACATGCCTCATGAACAACAGCCTTCATGGATTTCCCACCTTCATGTTGTGTCTGTTTCACTTCCACATCAATACTTCTCTTTTGCCTCTTGCTGTTGCTACCACTAGCACACCACCATTGGTTTTCCTGTATTTGGGAGCCATGATGCACTTCCTGGCAATATTTTCAAAAGTAAACTAAGCAAAGAGACAATACTACAAAACTCAAGAGATGCATGATACATAAGATTGGTCTCTGCCTACCTATGAGTCTGAACATACACTGTTAAATGGTAAATTTAATTTTTTTTTAAAGTAGAGAAAGCTCACAATAAATAAAATACAATATAGTACACATATAAGCCAGTAGCATAGGCATTTATTATGACCATCAAGACACATGTATCCTCTGCTGTTTAGATACTGTACCATTCATTACATGCCTGGCAGTACAATCACTTTGTATTCAAGACACCTGTTTACTGTAGAAAGCTGTTGCATTCATTACATCTGGATTTTGCCTGCTATGTCCTATTCTACAATCGAATTTCTGAAATCTAGAGGCTGTAGTGTTGGGCTGCTAATCACAAGGGAAGCAGTTCGAATCTACCTGGCACATCATGGAAGAACGGCGAGACTTACTGCTACTGTAAAGATTTACATCTTCAGAAACCTTATACAGGGTTGCTATGAGTCAGAACCAACTTGACAGCACCTATGGAAGCACAGATGTATGTGTCCAGGTGTTTCCTGAACAGACATTAGGTGGCACATGGCTGTAAATATGAAAAGTCTACTGTGCTCTGTAAGTAATCAGTGAGTAGTGTTTCTAAAGGAGTAGCACAAGGATTTACTGAGCACCTATATCGTGCCCGATATTGTTTCAGATATTAGCTACAAACGATAACAATTACAGCTAATAGGTTTGATTGCTTTCTAAGGGCCAGTAAACAAAATTCTCTATCTGGACACTCTCAAATTAGATATGCCTTGAAATTTAGAATCGTTGTTGACGTTAATTGCTGTCAAGTCGGTTCCAACTCATAGTAACCCTATATAGGGTTTCCAAGGAGCAGCTAGGGAGCTTGAACTGCCAACCTTGTGGTTAATACTGACTGCAGTTCAGAGCAAAGATGCTAAAGTAATGCAATGCTTACAGAACACATAATATCCCCAGGTGGCCTAGGTAGGACAAGACTCCATGATCAAACACATTAACTATTCCTTGGTGAAACAGATGAATAGTCTCATCACTAAGTGGGATAAAGTTTTTAAATAGCTTCAAATCAGTCAGAATTTTGCTTTCAGATGAGTTTGCTCCAAATTTAATAAAAATATTTTTAATTTTCAGAAATGTTTGGATTTCAGTAAATAAGGGCATGTGCCCCAGTTCAGCTCATTTGAACCTCGTAGCAAACCTATGAGGATGGATACTTTTATTGTTGCCATTTTAGGTTCAGAGATACAGGGAATCTGAAGTCTAGTGAGATAAAGCTGTTCAGTTTTAGCCACCTAGGAATAAACAAAGCCAAAGCAATCTGGATTCAGACTATGTCTGTGAACTACATTACACAAGAACAAATAGCCTAGAATAACAGAAGCACAGGGGATAAGGAAGGCACAGTGCTGGAACTCCCATCTTCCATGTGGGAGACCTGGGGTTGATTTATCACCTAGTAGCTATGGTAGCGTAGTGATTATGAATCAGGCTGCAAACCTTAAGGCCAGCAGTTTGAAACTACCAGCCGCTCTGTGGGAGAAAAACGAGGCCTTCTGCTCCCGTAAAGAGTTACAGCCTTGGAAACCCTGTACAGGGTCGCTATGAGTCGGAACCGACTCCACGGCACTTAACAACAGCAACATTTCATATGTAGATAACACTTTGTGTCACCAGATACTTATTTGCATGTTGTTATGATGTTGAGGATGCTTCAGCAGAGCTTCCAGGCTAAAATATACTAGGAACAATGACCTGGTGATCTACTTCTGAAAACTCAGTCAATAAAAACTCTACCAATTAAAACAGTTCCATCCTGTCGTGCATGGAGTCAGTAAGAGTCAGGGTTGACTCAATGGCAGCTAACAATAACAGCAAGAGAAGCACAGGAAATTCAGACTTCTTCGGACAAGTCAAACACACAGCGGTTAGATACAACACAGAGGAGCTCCGCTGCTATGGGAACCCCGGGAAATTGCAGATAATCTGGGAAGCTGCCGATGATCTGGGAAGCATGGTACACACGTATCAGGAATCAGACCATAGCGTCTTTGAAATAACTAAGAGTCTAAAATTAAACTTAAAAAATCCATTTCGTTTCCGGTGGTGTTCTTTTTGTAGAGTTAGAATCTTAACGTTTAGAACGTATTATACTATGTGCTTTAAACAAAACTTGGAAATCCATTGCTAAGAAGGCAGGCCAGAGAACTTGAAAATTTTGAGGGCAGCCAAGTTAAATATTGTATCTCTTTTTAAGAAGCGAATCCCCCACGGTCTTCGACCTTTGTTCTTTGCTCCCAAAGGCAGCGACATACGATGTTTATCCTGCCAAAAATAGTTAAAAGTCATCTAGGAGCACTCTGCTGAGTGGGCCAACCCACTCTGACCTTTTTGACTAGACCAACTCCTGTTACGTTAACCTCTGACTTCAGCCCTCCTAATGGTACTGCTCCCCAGCACTGTAATCTCCCTCCCACTGTGTTCTCTCAGGCAAATATTTACTACTGAGGTTTCACAATTTATTTTTCAAACAAAGTGGCAGGGACCACCCCATGCCACCACATCCTCATTTCATATTAGAACCCATCATTCCCGAGATATAATTTTACCAGAACAAATGTGCTTTAGGAACTTTTGACATTAGATGAAGGCTTGACTTCCTATCAAAACCAAACCGGGACCTTGTCAGTTTTGAGATGGATATAAACAAGAAATGCAAGCCTGTAATTGGTGATGGAAATCAGATAAGACCTCTTTAAATAAAACCATTGATACAAAAATGTGAACTCGAATTACCTTTGATTAAGTCACTTAAGAAAATAAAGCTGGGGCAGGTTTAAAAGAAAAATCCTGAACACGCTTGTGAACAACAGCTTATAGTTTTGCAGCCTTTCAACCGCAAGCTGAAGAAAATTAAAGTCAGAACCAAAGGCTCATGAAATGAAACAGAACTTGAAATGGTGTTCCCCTTAACCCTTCACCTTTTCTAACTCCCAACAATGATAGAAGCCTAGTGATTGTGCCTTGGGAAGCCAGAGTGTAATCTTCCTGTGTAGTAGATGTCCAAATGTCTTTGTAAAGGCCAGCTTTGTTATTTAATGTCTTTATGAGTAGTGAAGAATTCAACAAGTGGCAGACAAACAAACAAAAAATTCTCCATTCAATTGACCAGGGTTATTTATTTCATAATAATCTTTATTCCAGGTAAGTGAATGTACAATGACAGCCTTTTCTACTGTGAGATTCTCCACCACTTGTATACTTCACTCTAAAAGAAATAAAATACAAAAGTGGGTTGCTATTTCCTGCCTTATGTTTTATTCTTTGCTTTAAGCGTTGCAAGAATTCTCTATTATCTATATGCCCTTAAAAAAATGATTTTCCCTTGTAATTGTATTGGTGCAGGGGAAAAATTAATAGTATAGAGTATAGTCAAATGAAAAATGTTCTGACACAAATAGTTTCATTTGACTACTAACCTAAAGATTGGCAGTTCGAATCCACCCAGCAGCACTGTAAAAGAAAGGGCCAGCAGACTGCTCCCATTAGATTACAGCCAAGAACAGCCTATGGGACAGTTCTACTCTGTAACATACGGGGTTGCCGTTCGTCGGAATAGACTAGAAAGCAATGGTTTTGTTTATAAGGAGGCAAGATATAAAAATAAATAAGATCTTATTTCAAATTATTAGAATTTATCAGTTAACAGATATGTAGGCACATATGAGAAGAAAACAAATATATGAAAACATGTTTGAAGTTCTTTGGATTTATTAGCATTCAAGTGTTGCTCTCCTATAGCTATGTTATAAAAACCAAATCCTATTATCTCAATTGAGTTCTATTTAGAAAAAAAAAATTAGGAATATTCTACAATACATATGTAACCTTTCAAAGTCTGCTTCAGGCTTCGTAGACAATACCAAATAGAATTCTTACATATTTGAAAAGAAGGGAATAAAATGACAGTATCTTTTAACAGATGGCAATCAAACTGTTAAGCTGAAATTTTGATACTATATGTTATATTTAGAGTGTCACTTTGAAAATAGTAAATGTTCCATTACCTACCCTAGCCATTTTTAACCCCCACCAGTAGCCCAGGTGATTATATATTTATATCCATTCTTATAAATAAGGAACCCTACTGTTGCACTGTAAGGAGCTCTGGTAGTGTAGCGGTTACAAATCGGGCTGTGAACCGCAAGGTCAGCAGTTCGAAACTCTCAGCTGCTCCACGGGAGAAAGATGAGGCTTTCTGCTCCCGTAAAGATTTACAGTCTTGGAAACCCTGTTTAGGGTTGCTATGGGTCGGAACAGACTCTACGGCACTTAACAACAACAACTGTGGCACTGTAACATAAGAACCGGAATACTAACTGTGCTAACCACAAGGCCGGTCAGTCAAACCCACCAGCTGCCATTGGAAACTCTATGCAGGGACTCTATGAGTCAGAACTGACTCAATAGCACACAACAACAACAAATTATAAATAATAATATGTTATAATTCAATATACACAGCATATTTATGGAGCAGTTTTCTATCAGAATATAATTTAATTTCCATAAAGTAGTGATGGAGTGCAATGTTCGTGGAGAAGTACACAACATATTGCTTTAGAATGTCTTCAAAATTACATATAAGAGCATTCCGAGTCTTACTTTTTATACACAAAAAAGCAGACTGCAAGGAAACACAGATTATGTACAAATAAAATGTGGTTCTCTAAATAATAAGGGCATTTAGTTGGTGTGTTGTTATAGTGAACCTGGATAGTGTTTCTGAGCTGGTGGATTTGAATCACTGACCTTGTGGTTAACAATCCAGTGCTTATCCTATAGTGCCACACCAGGAATCAGTACATTTATTTAGATGTATTTTATTATTTACCAAAAAGGAGTTGTGAGATAGATAAGTAGATAGATAGATAGGTTGGTAGACAGACAGACAGACAGATAGATAGACTGATTTACAAATATCAGAGGCATCACAACTTTTTCTTCCCTTGAACTAATGTTGACATGATACTAGGAAAAAAGGTGGAAAAGGAGAAAGTATCTAATTTAATATCTTATTTCTTACAGATTTAGTGGCATTACATAGTTACTTTGGAGTCCTAGTGTGGCACCATAGGATAAGCACTCTACCTCAAGGTCATTTTGAACTTCAAGGTCGGTGGTACAAACTGGGAAGTCCTACAAAGGATCACTATGAGTCAGAACCCACTGGATGATACTTACAACAACAAGATAGTCACTTTACTATACAATTACCAGATGCCCTGCCCTTTCACATCTCCTGGGTTAAGGGGATGGTCAAGGAAAATGTGAAACTATTGTCGGATCACTTCTTTAATACTTTTTCCTACCAAGTATGAACATAAGCAAGGACATCCCTCCCCAAGAATAGAGTGAAAATAAGAACATGTGCATCTTTTTGAAGACATTTTTGGCTTTACTTTATAGAAAAAAAAAAGGGATTATTTTTTTTTAAATCCAAGAGCTTGCATATCTTTCATTAAAATATATTAAATGTGTTTATTGATTCAAATAGTAAATAAGACCTTAACACCAGATCTCCAGTTAATTAGAATTGAATACATACTTATAATATTCCTAGAGGAGATACTATTTGGAATATTGGAAGTATGACAAGGAAAGTCAATTAAAAAAAAATGAAAACAGACTTTTATATTTATTTTTAACAAAAGGTCCTGAGTGTAATCCTAATTGAAGCCCTAGTGACACAGTGGTTAAAACACTCAGCTGCACACCAAAAACTCCTCAGCTGGACCTCACTAGCCACTCGAGGGAGAAAGCTGTAACAGTCTGCTTCTGTAAAGATATAGTCTTGGAAAGCCCACGGGGCTGTTGTGGTCTCTCCTATAGGATTTCCATGAGATGGAATTCACTCCGTGGTTGTGGGTATGCCTCTAATGACCACAATAAGGATTCTTATCTGCAGTATAACCAGTGTCATGTGCCACTTTACCATACTTAAATCTTTGCAATCTGTTTTGCTTCAACAAATATAAAAATCTCTAGGAACTGAAATATATCTGAACAGTCCTGTTCAGGACAAGTTTTCTTTCTTTTTTATTAAAATGAACTATTCACAAAAGGAAGATATGTTTGGAAGGCTCTATTGAAATGCAACTGTATGCGCAACTGCACTCCAATTGGTCCCTTTGTGCAGATAAAACTAAGAATCCTTTTTTTTTTTTTTCCTCTGTCTCTCTTCCCAAAATGTTAATTATGTTTGTGCTCCAGGACTGGTTTTAGGAAAACAAGGAAGGAAGGAATGAAGAGAAAGAAAGGAAGAAAGAAAGAAAGGAAGGAAGGAAGGAAGGAAGGAAGGAAGGAAGAAAATGTGATAAAACAATAATCAATCAATGATGGCTGAAGAAACAACTTCACGGTGGCAGTCAGACTTGTCCCATGACTGATCTTAGTACTCAGTTCAAGGTACAGTGATTTTCATAAAACAAATCCTACATTATAAAGTTCATATTTTATGCCAGCTCTTTTTATCCTTAGGTACACAATACTATAACTTATACAAGCTATTAAAATTGCCTTTTTGTTCTATAATTCTACTGTCAACAAAAGGCCATTGGTAGTAAAGGAGAAAGGGGAGAATAGTCTTAGAAATAGAAAAGTAAGACATTAGTTCCCTGAGTTTACATATTAAGAATGTTGTTGTTGATATATATGCCAAGAATTGGGTCACGAGAGAAGGGAAGGCAGAACTAACTTGCTGGTAAATGCATCTTTAAACTCAATATATCCCAGACAAAACTAATTAATTTGAGTCAGCATCTGTTTTTTTTGCCACTGTGTTCACCTCTCCAATTACTCCTTTTACTAGTCTTTCCTAGATTATTTAGGAACTGATTAACGTAACTTCATGCACTGAAGGAAAGAAAGTTTAAATCACTACCAGAGTAACCACTTTCTTTTTTATTTACAAGTCATTTCTATGAATTTTAAATGATATTTTTAGTAACTTCATTGTTGGAATATCTGCTTAAAAAATATTAGAATGCACTCATGTGAAAACATGAGGTAAAAGTTCTATAAGAACTTTAAAATAGGATTTGGAGAGTTGCAAAACTAAAAATGTCTTTTTTGGGGGCTGCAAGCATTTTTAAAAAGCATTGCAAGTAGTTTGAAACTATGTCATTTGTTTATTGAATTACCGTCAAGACATTACCACAAGCAACATAGCTTACAGTTAAATTTCCAGTACTTTAGAATGGCAAAATGTCTTAAGATAGCCTCAGGAAGAAAAACTATATGAATTTATTTATTTATCTATGTCATTATTTATTTATTTAGGTAACATCTCTAAATACACAGCATTGCTTTGCACATGATAAATTGATAATAAATGCTTACTTGGCTAAGTTGTGCTATTTTAACTTTGTCTAGTTTATTCTACCTGCTTTCCTAGGAATCCACTCGCTTTCATTTTGTACCTTCATGTATTTATTCAGTAAACATATACTAGATGAATATGTACTGCATGAACACTGGGAGTCCTGGTGTGGCACTGGACTACTCATCACAAAATCGGTGGTTCAAACTCATCAGCTGCTCCTCAGAAGCCCTATGCAGATTGCTGAGTCAGAACTGACATGATAGCACTTAGCAAAAACAACAACATATGAGTGATAAAGGAGCCTTGGTGGTGCAGTGGTCAAGAGCTGGACTGATAACCAGAAAGTTGATGGTTTGAACCCTCCAGCTGACCTATAGGACAAACATGTGGCAGTCTGCTTCTGTAAAGACTGACAGTCTTGGGACCCCTCTGGGGAAGTTCTACGTTGCCCTATAGAATTCCTATTAATTGGAATCTACACAATGGTAATGGGTTGTATAAACCAATTTAAAAAGGCAGGCTTTGTATTTGGACTGTTGTTATTTTATCTGCCATCAAGCTGGCTTCAATTTATGGAGACGTCTCTCATTTGAGATTATCTCTCATTTCAGGTAGGTTATTCATGTACAGTAGAACAAAGTGCTGCCTTGCCTAGGCCATCTTCTCAGTCACTGGGATGTTTGAGTCCATGGTTAAGGCTATAAAGTAGCACCTTCCAAACTAGGCTGTTTATCTTTCAACACCATGTGCACAATATTCTCTAGTGATCTATGATGTTCACATTGGCTAACTTTTGTAGGTAGATTCCCAGGCCTGTTTTTCAAAACTGTCTAAGTTGGAAAAACCCACTGAAACCTGCCCATCATGAGTAATCCTTCTGGTTATTTGAAATACCATAGAATAATTTCCAGCAACAAAGCTACCACAATATGACAAACTGACAGATGGGTGGTTGGTTGTTAGAAAGCCTAAATTCAAAAACTAACTCTTCTAGAACCTTGCTAATTGTGGGCCCTAGGATAAATCATTTAACCATCTTAAGACTGATTATTATCTGCTTTGAATTTTTTGTTATTGTTGAAGGCATTGTGTAATGATGGAAGGCATTTTGAATGAAATGGAAAAACAACAACAACACTTTTTGAGGAAATGTGTATGGATTTTCTTGTTGCTGTTGTTGGGTGACATGGAGTCAGTTTTCTTCCTGTATAATGTTTTTTATGTCATCTCACACCTCTTCTGGTCTTTGGTTATTAGTGTCTAATTCATCAAATCTATTCTTTAGATCATCTCTCATTTTAGGTAGGTTATGTTCAAGGTTATATTTTGGCTCCAATGAACTTGTTTTAATTTTCTTCAGCTTAGCTTAAACTTGCATCTGAGCAATTGATGGTCTGTTCCACAGTCTGCCCCTGGCCTTATAGCAACCCCGTACAGCATTTTCAAGGCTGTAAATCTTTATGGGAGCAGAAAGCCTCATCTTTCTCCCACAGAACAGCTGGTAGTTTCGAACTGCTGACCCTGAGGTTAGCAGCCCGATTCATAACCACTATGCTACCAGAGTCTCCTCACTAAATTCTAGATGTAGAAAATGTAGCTAGGCACTATATGCTTCAGGGGTCATGAATGTGTTAAGGCTTTGTGATTCATTTTGATTGTATAAGTCCTTACTCTGTAGGAATGGTGCAAGGAATTCAGCAAAATAATATATGTAAAGTGCATAATCCAATGCCAGCGACTTAGCAAACCTCAATAAATAATAGGAATTACCAACAGGATGCAGGTGATAACAATGCCGATGATCTATCAGTCATTGTAACAGGTTATTTGGAAGCAACAAAGGAGCAGGTATAGCCTCTAATTTAAAAGACATATAAGTTCCGCTTAACTGATAAGACAGTTACTAAAACATGCAGAATGATTAAGGAGAATATGTTATTGAGGGCCTTGTCTATATGGTAAATATTAAAATTACCCTCCATGTGAAGCTTAAACTAATGTTTTAAGAAAACTGAATTGGGCATTTTCTAATAAAATTAAAAACTCCAAAGTAATCAAAAGCTTATTTTGCCATATATAATAAGAAATATACCATAGAATAAATTTCTAAATTAATTAGTGATTATTAAAATAGCTTTCAGGACAGGAGGTTTCATCAGCAAATTATTTTCTATCTTCAGTAGATAGAGCTTCATAGAACAGATAAACCATGCTGCTGTAAAATACTTTTGAGGAATCAGAACTTGATTCTTAAAGAATTAAAAGCCTCGCAACTGATTGCAGCATAATTTTGATCCCAAATCTGAAAATAAAAATTATTTTTGTTGTTGGTTGATGCCAACCAGTTGGTTTCAACTCAGCACAACAGAACTAAACACTGAGTCCTAAGTCATACCTTTGCTTTTTTTTTTTTAATACTTTAAAGAGGTTTTTTGTAGCAGATTTGCCTAATGCAATACATTCATTTCTTGCCTACTGCTTCCAAGAGCATTGATTGTGGATCCAAACAAAATGAAATCTTTAACATCTTCAATCGTTTCTTCATTTATCATGATGCTCTTTATTGGTCCAGTAAAAATATCAACTATGGACCAGTTTTATTCATAACAGCTGTAAAATCCCTAAATGTAAGCGCAATACAAGAATACTGAAAGTGTTTATTCTAGGATTTAAAAGACGTGTCAATATCAACCACAGGCAAAAAGGCAAACAAACAAAAATAAGACAAAACAAAAACTTAGCATCGTGTTAATATTTTTTTCCTCTTTCTGCTATTTCTTGGTTTTAAGAAATGTCATTCATTGTGTGTAAGCATTCACTTTCTTTTTCCCCAATGCAATCTCAACAAAACCGTTGTCAGTCTTTAGACTTTATTCCAGAGCTCTTTTCATCAGAGTTCCACTTGTCTGAAAGGCTTTAAGTCTAATTAAAATTAAGAGCAGAAATTTGTTCAGGCAGGATAGTCCTTCCATAGAAAGCCATTGGTCCCCATTACAAACCATTTCTAGATTAATACTTTCTATCCTCAACTCTGTTACAGTGTGAGGTGAAAGCAAGCTAAGAGAAACATTCAGAGCAATGAAAGAGATATGTACACGGACAGATATATCAGAGTCCCAGAGAGATCTAAATGGCACATTCAAAGTGAGTGAGTTGAGAAGACTTTAATAAAGGCTTTACACGTGGTATGAACAAGTTAAAATGGTGTGAACAAAGGCAAGGAAATAAACAACAGATCCTTCAGTGACAATGTCCTTGTAAACTGCTGTGGAGCTAATTCTGATTCATAGCCAGCCTGTATACAGTTTCCAAGGAAAGGCTGCTGGGTTTGAACTTCAGACCTTGCAGTTAGCAATCTAGTTCTTGTCCTACAGCACCACAGGAGTTTATAGTCCCTGGATTTGATGAGGTAAGGGAGGAGTTGTCTAGTAGAGACAGAGTGGAGGGCAAGCAGGACTTGTCTAGCACGGCAGAGGAATAGTGACAGTAAGATGTATGCAAGTGAAGCTGGAGTCTTTTCCAATGTTCACTGAGCCACCTTCCAGTCGTCCATTGACTGCCTCTTAGACTTGTTGCCCACTCAAATATTAAACTCAGGGTCTTCAGCTTCTCACAACAGACAACTCACCAGACTGGACAATACTTGGAGACAGGAGGTAGAGTGGTAGCAAATCAGGCTGCAGTGTGCTTACAACTTTTCAAGGAAAGAAAAACAATGCCAGAAAATGCAGAGGGTATGCTGCTGCTGCTGGAAAGCCTTGATCTACAAATGAAGGGAGAATGTAGAAAACAGAGCTGTCCAACAAGAAATACTCAGAGAATAGAAAATCAAAGCACGTAACAAAGACCTTGAAATAGAGAGCAAATCTGAACCCAAACCCACTGCTATCGATTTGACTTTGATTCATGGAGACCCTATAGGACAGAGTAGAACTGTTACTTAAGATTTCCTAAGCACTGTGGGATAAAACACTGAACCACAAGGTCAGCGGCTCAACTCACCAGTATTGCACTAACAGCAACAATTGTACTGTATTGCACTTAACAACAACAACTACAGCAATACATCTTTAAAGGAGCAGCCAGCCTCATTTTTATCATGTTTTGTAGTGAATGGGTTTGAGCCAAAAGCCTCTTGGTTAGCAGCCCAAGGCTTAACTCACTAAACCAGCAGGGCTCCTTGAACCCAACATATTTGTATTCAGTACATTCATGAATGACTGGTTGACTGATTGGATGATTGGATGAATGAATTGATGAATGAAGCACTACATATACTCAAGACCTACTCAGCTCCTTCCCATTCTTAAATACCAGCTCTTTTACAAAGTTCTGAGTAGGAAATTCTCATAATCCTATTTCCTTTGTAAAAAGAATTTTGATCCTGCTTAGTGAGGAATTTTATTCTAGTGCAGAACTAAAATGAACAAGAAATTGTTTCTAATACAAAACTAAATTGTCTCACAGAATAAATTATTTTATTTGTTCAGATAATTTAACTTCTGAATCATTTAAGACTTTTAAACTACTTTAAAAAATTAATACTTAGCTTGAAAAAAGTTTTTCACTTCCTTTTTGTTGTTGTTAAGTGCTGTCAAGTCAATTCCAGCACATAGTGATCCTGTAAAAGGTTTCAAAGGAGCAGGTGGTGGGTTTGGACCAATGACCTTGTGGTTAGTAGTTCAGCGCTTATCCTACAGTACCACTCCAGGGCTTGAGTATTTATTTTTCAGAAATATATTGCAGTGAGTATAACTGCATCATTTCTACATAGTGTTTGTCTAAAATAAGTACAACCTACATCCAATTAATCTTTAAAATCATAAATATATCAATTTGCAAATAAATGCTTAGGTAGGACCTATTAATGTTGCATCACTCCTTGCTTGATCTATCTTGATGGAGTAAATGGTTAACCCACTCCAGTGCTAACCTAAAAGTTGGAGGTTCTAGTCCACCTAGAGGCATCTTGGAAGACAGACTTGATGATCTACTTCTATTGAACTATGGGGCCAGGTTCTACTTTAACACACATGGTAAAGCCATAAGTTATAATGGACTCAATGGCAACTGGTAAATGAATTGAAAATATTCCCCTTGGAAATGCACTGTTTTAAAGAACTTCTTGGCAGCAGGCCCTTTGTGCTACTTGTCTCAGTAAGCCCTCCTGTGCCCTGCAAATGCCCCTTACACAGTAGGTGCCCAGTAACTGTGTATTGAGTTGAATCAGATTAATTTAATGCATAGATCTTCAGAAGAAGCTGCCTTCTTTTTACCACCATTTCTGCTTTCAGCCTTTAAACTCATAACTTAAAGGGCAAAACATATAAATATATGCAAAGCTACTTGTGTTTTCATTTTGCTAAAGGTATTTATATCATAAGGCATTTAGAGTCATCTGCAATGCTTTGTGAGACATTTAACTAGTACTGCCTTGATTTCTCACTAATTAAAAATCAAGTTATTAGAATATAAATCTACTGGCAGCATGTTTAGGCAAGCACAACACAGACGGTGCCATATAAAATAAAGGGAGGGGGTCAGTGTTAAGCTTTATGACTTTGACACACTGAAAATGACTTCCTCATTAAAAACGCATCTTGCTTCATAGTGCAGTGGGTAGTGTTGGGGTCTCAGGACCCATAAAGCAATTACTCAAAGGTCATATTTTCTGTACAGAACAATCTTCAGTGTTTCTGAACATCCATGAAGCAGAGGTGGAGGCAAGAAACAAAATGCTTTACCAACAAAGCTGTATAAGTTATGGGATACACATGAGAAGCAGACAAATGACCAACAGAGACCCCCACCCTGCAAACCCAAAGGAGGACCTGTCCAGTGTCATGGAGGTGAATTACCAAGTACAGGTTATCTTGGCTCATTCAATGAGCTGTGATGTGCCTTACCAGAGAGAGCTGGTATTTCATTGGCAATGCCAAAGAAGCAATCAGCCTGCTTGTTAAACTATTCTGGATACTAAGATGGATTCTACTTGAATCCAGGCATATATCTTAGTGGATATTTTGTTTGAAGTTCTGGATTCATGTCCCTAAAAGATCAGCGTAAACTAAAAATAAATCAAAGAGTAGCAGTACCTCAAAGGTTTATTACACTCAAAAGGTGACTTGGTAGTGAGGTTTACCTAGGTCTTGTGGGTATTTGAGTAGGTAAAAATTTGGAAACCATGGGCTCCTACATGGGTATCAGTCTATCTATGTAGCTGGTGGAGTCCTGGTATGGCGCTGCAGGAGAAAACACTAGACCACAAGGTCGGTTTGAACCACAAGTTTGGCAGTTTCAATTCACCAGCCACTCTTCAGAAACCCCACACAGGGATGCTATGAGTCAGAACGGACTCTATGGCCCTTAACAACAACAGTAACAACAACAACAAATATAGCTGGTAGAATTACATAGAGACAAATAGCTGTTTTAAAAGGTACTGGGTTAATGGTGTCTCAAGCATTTTCCTTGAGAAACAGTCATTCAACAATCACTGTGTGTGTTTCCTGTATCCTGCATATACAAAGTGGAGTGAGATTCCATACCTGATGACACAGCTCAATGTAGTACAATTGGCCCATTATCTGAGACTAGTTCAGGTGAGAAGGTGAACAGACAAGGGCACCAAATTCTCCTGGGCCTGACGGGTCAGGGTGTAATAGAGGAGGCAACGCTTAGATGAAGGCAAAGGATATCTAGGCAGAAGAAGCAGTGAGTATAGAAGCATGGAGCAGCGAGAGAATATGGCATGTACAGAGGATAGTGGGTTTCTCCTTGTAACTACAGCTCCCGGTATTTTATGGGAAATAATGAACAGGAAGAAAAAGTACAGCTGAGACCATGCTTATAAAATAAACTTTAATTTTATGCCAAACTGCATAGGAAACCATTGATATATATGTATATTTATAGTAGTAAACTATTGATATATAGGAAACCATTGATATATATGTATATTTATAGTAAGTAAACCATTGAGATATATATATATAGTAAGTAAACAAAATGACTACTCAAATTTGGGTTTTAGAAAAGTTGCTCTATTTTGGAGAATGGAGAAAAATATATTCCTTCTCTCTTCTTGCCCATCTCAGTAAATAGTAATGTCAGCTATCTAGATATTCAAGACTGTTATTCATTATTCTTTTACCTAGTACACCCAAATCCAAAAGACATCCTAAATCTCTTTCCTTCATTTCATTTTCCATAACTGTAGTGCTTAGATTGTTGCAATGATGGACCTTCCTGATTCAGGTTTGTTCACATGCAATCCAATCTCCTCAGGAAAGTCAGAGTGAGTTTACCAAACATTAAACTTTACAATGCCACTTCCTGCTTAAAACTCTCTTGTGTTCTTCACATTGCCTTCCAAACCCTGTGATCTGTTGCTAGCCCCCTTCTCCATGGACAGCTCAGACCACTTCTACCTTTTCTATGATATGTTCTGCTGGCTCCCTCTGTGGTCCAGCCTCATGCCTCTGTTAGATCTGAAAGCCTCTCTACTTGTGTCAGAAGCCTGGTTCTTTCTCAACACTCAGAATTCTGCTGAATGCTACAAACTTAAAATGTCTTTCTGGAAAAGAACGATAAAAAAAGACACCCTTCCTTTATCCCCAACAGTCATTGTAACATCATCCTATTTTATTTCTTTTGTAGTTCTTAACACTACCTGAAATCATCTAGTCTGTTTCCTTGTTTTTCTTCTGTCTCCTAAAATCAGAATGAAAACCTCATGACTGAAGGAATCTAGTCTCTGTCTTCCATACTGCAGAAATTCCAGGCACATAATTGGCACTCAATAAATAACTATTGTGGATTAAAAATGTAGATGAAGTGAAATTCAATTTGGAAACCCTGGAAATGATCCAGGTAAAAGATATAAGGATATGAACTTGAGCAATAAGATTAAAAATGGTGAGGAAGAAGTAGATTGGGGAGACATTTGGTGGATGGAACTGATCAAACTTGATAACCAGTTGACTGAAGTAGGGGGTGAAAAATGAAAAGAGAGAGAAAGGTAACCATATAGCACAAAAATGAACCAGATATAAAATGCCCTTTGGGCTCTAGCAGATTAAAGGTTTAGAACATTTCTTTTTCTAAATAAAAGGCTAAAGAACATGTGCTGTCTAGTGAATGAAAGGATCACCCTTACAAAAGAATTGCTGAATTATTCATGTTACATAGGAGAACTTACAAAATAGGGACTAAAAGGTCACTGAATGTCAACATTGTGTTAAATATTACAGGGAATATGGCGGAAGTAAAAGTTGGTGTCCCTGCACTTGTTTATGTTTGCAGTACAAAATGATGAGTTAGAAAACCAATGGGAACAATCCAAAGTAATGGAACCTCCTGTTTGAAAACATGTGATAGATGCACCAGAGCAAGAAGAACCACAGATCAGGCACAGCATCTTAATTCAGTGACATCCTAAGGCAGAAAATACCATTCTGATTTCACCTAAAAATTTCCTTCTAGCCAAGAATGTTGCCAGTTTAAGAGAGCTATTATTTTTTTTAAAACATTTTTTATTGTGAATTATGTGATAGTTTACATAGGAGAACATTAGTTTTACATTCATTCTATCGTATATCATTTCATTGCCACAGTTACAATCCCCACCATGCATCATCAACCAACCAAAGGGTATACACTACAAGCCTGCATCCTGGTCATCAGCTCACAGTCCCTCTCCCTCTTTGGATCTAAAGTCTCCAGCTGCTCCATCACTCCACATCATCGTCTCGGCCTCCATTTTGGGCATCAGTGCTTCTCTGGGTAGGGTCCCGCTCTACGCTTTTCTCCATTGATGGTCCCAGGGACCTCCGCTCCTAGACTGAAATGTTAATCACTCCCCTCTTTGCTATAAAACGTCTACCTTTACATTTCCAGCTCTCACAATCAGTCCTGACAAAAATTATTCACTATTGTATCACAAGAAACCTAACTGCATCTCCTTTTATCAGCCCTGCCCAGACAAATTGGATACTACTCACTGGAGATTCTACCTTCCCCTATGCCCTCTGGATCTAGGTTCCTTCTTGAAAGCTTGTAAGCCAGTCACTTCTTGCCTTTGTAGCCCTACACCCTCATTTTGGGTAGCCAATGTCCAAGTTGCCCATCCCTGTCTACTTTGTGTATGGAGAGGGTGGGAAAGATTCTTGCTGTAAGGATTTGTTCCCTTTTTTGAGCTACCGCATCCATAGGTGTAGGTCAAGTTCATCAAATTGTATCCGATTACTCTATTTTTCCTCTTCTATCTTCTGGTTGAGCTCTGATCATCTAGTCATTGAAGCCAGGTCTAGTGGGTATTATCTGCATATATGGGTGTTCTTGTGCACATGCCCTCTCTTCTTATCAGCTGGACGCTTCACTCTCCCCTCTAGTCAACAGAGCTATTAATTTTGACTCTAAAAAAATGTTGACATCTTTGAGGATGAAGGTAATAAAATTCAGAGAGGGGACTGTGATCCATTCTTTTGAAACATGATAGTCGTGGTTATGTGCTGTGGAGTCGGTTCCAACTCATAGCAACCCTGCTTAGGGTTTCCAAGCCTATAAATCTTAATAGGAGCAGAAAGCCTCATCTTTATCTTGGGGAACAAGTGGTGGTTTCAAACTGCTGACCTTGAGATTCTCAGCTGGACTCATAACCACTACACTATCAGAGTTTAGGTTTTACATTTATATAAAAGTTCCAAATTGGCACAGATTTCACTAATGCTCTAGAGCTGTAGGATAAGCACTGGACTGCTAAACACAAGGTCTACAACTCCAACCCACAAATTGCTCCTTGAAAATTCTATACAGGGTCACAATGAGTCAGACCAACTCAATGGCACCGAACAGCAACGACAATTATTGATAGCATAGAACCAGCATCCAGGAGGACTGACTAATATAAAACTAGACAAAAATTGCTTTAGGAGTCAATGCTTCATAGGCTGTTCTATGCTTCTCTATGATATCTTATGTCTTCCTCCTAGACTTGAATTTCTGTCAGGATAGGCATCTCTTCAGCTCTTACACTTTTCTTACATAATTCTGTAAGCATCTTTGCTCAATCAGGATTTGCTAATTGATTATTGTTAGATGCTGTCAAGTCAGTTCCTACTCATAGCAACCCTATGCACAACAGAGCAAAACAGTGCCGGGTCCTGCACAATTTTCATAGTTGTTATGTTTGATTGCTGCTGCCACTGTGTCGATCCATCTCACTGGGAGTTTTCCCTTTTCTTGCTGACCCTCCATTTTTCCAAACATAGTGTCCTTCTCCAGGTATTGGTCCCTGCTGACAACATGTCCAAAGTACAAGAGACAAAGTCTCACCATCTTCACTTATAAGGGGAATTCTGGTTGTGCTTCTTCCAAGACAGATTTGTATGTTCTTCTGGCTGTCCTTGGTGCTTAGTATATTTCTTTATCAATACCATAATTCAAATGCATCAATTTTTCTATGGTGTTCCTTATGCTTTATCCAACTTTCACATGCATATGAGGTGATTGAAAGTACCAAGGCTTGGGGCAGGGGCATCTTAGTTCTCAAAGTAATCTATTGGCTCTTTAACACTTTAAAGAGGTGTTTTGCAGTTGTTGTTGTTGTTAAGTGCTATCAAGTCGATTCCGACCCATAGTGACCCTGTGTAGGGTTTCCAAGGAGCAGCTGGTGAGCTTGAACCACCGACCTTGCAGTTCAAGCTGCTCTGCAGTCTGGTGCATTAGCCCAAAGAGCCACACCAGGACTCCTGTTTTGCAGTAGATGTGCCTGAATGTGATTTGACTTCTGCTTTCACGAGCATAGTTTGTGGATCCAAGAACATGAAGCCTTTGACAACTTCAATCTTCTTTGCATTTATTATGATGTTATTTTTTGGTCTAGTTGTGAAGATTTTTGTGTTTTTTTTTTTTTACATTGAGGTACAATCCATACTGAAGGCTGCAGTCTGTGATCCTCCTCAGTAAGTATTTTAAATCCTCTTCATTCCCAGCAAGCCAGGTTGTTATTCTCTGGATGTAGGTCCATGTCACTCTCATCACCCCAAGAATTGAGAGTGAGTTGCACTGGACCATGAGCAAACAAGACACGTGTACAAGCTGACTTTAAAGCACAAGCAGTTTGCTGGCAAAGTGAAAGAACGTTTTCAAAGTAGAAGACGGGTTTGTCTCCACAGAGTGGAGAAGACCCAGAAGTGGGGGAGGAGAAGGATAAGGATCTTGGGTCTGCATTTTTTATGTATCTAGTCTAACAGATGGTAATAAAGGGGTGGTAGTTGGTGGTGGTTGTGTGCCATGGTGAAGTTGGTTCTGACTCATGGTAGTGGTGGTTATGTGCCGTGGAGCCAGTTCTGACTCATAGGGACCATGTACAGGTTTTCTGAGACTGTAAATCTTTATGGGAGCAGCAAGCTTCATTTTTCTCCCATGGAACTGCTGGTAGTTTTAAACTGCTGACCTTGAGGTTACCAGCCTGACTTGTAACCACTACATTGTTTACTCCTAGTAAAACGTTTCTTGGATATGGGGTGCCACCACTTTCTGTACTTAATTTGGCTTGGTGCTGAGGGCTGTATGATTTAGTATGCTGATAAAGCAAAAGTGACTTAAAGGTAATCCTGTTACCAAATGGGCATGCTTAAGTAAAGTCCCTAGCTAGTGTTTTTCTCTCTTTATGGTTGGTTGCAGTAATTTTGATTGGTTGGTTCTGCTTGGTGGTTTGGCCTTTAAGGTTCTTACCTTTGTGACTGACTGGTGGTGGCTGTGTGCCGTGGAGTTGGTTCCTATTCACAGTGACCCCGTACAGGGTTTCCGAGGCTGTAAATCTTTACGGGAGCAGAATGCCTCATCTTTCTCCCGCAGAACAGCTGGTAGTTTTGAACTGCTGATCTTGCAATTCGTAGCCCTATTCGTAACCACTACACTATCAGAGGTCCTACCTGGTGCTATTTTCTCTACCATAGTCCCAGGTGCTGCTTCCTTTCTCCTTGTCCCTAGACTGTCCCTATCAAGTTGTGTCATTTGCATATCACAGGTTGTTAATGAATCTTCCTCCTATCCCGATGCCATGTTCTTCCTCAGACAATCCCATGTCTTAGATTATATTATCAACATACAGATTGAAAAAGTATGGTGAAAAAATATAATCCAGATTTTAAATTGATAACTTGAGAAAAAGGCAGGCCTTCAAACCCGAAGGAGACAATAGAGAGAACTTGTATTTGTTATCTCTACTTAATAAAATTAAGACGCCAGGAGGTAGAATGAAAGAAGCAATATGATTTCTTGTGATTCTTGAGACACTGATGAGTCTGGAAGGAAGGCAGATCATTCTATAGCATTACAGTCTATTGAGTTATTAAAGAATCTAGCAAGTCTTCCAGTAAGACAATTGCATTGGCACTGATTATGTGACATTAACCTGCCTTATATTTGTCTAATCCATTTTTGACTTTGACATTATTTCTATGTGTCACCTTACTTTTTTCTTTAGCAGTCCTGTTTACCCAATTGTATAATTTTAGAGCTCATATGTAGGGACATTTACATGAGTTGCCCAAATCTCACAGAAAATCACAGTGAAGCTTGAATTAAAGTCAGTGCCTAGACTCTTGGTCCCTCGTTTGTTCAATGGATGCTAAATATGTACATTATTGTATGATTATTTGACAATTAGAATTTTTGACATTAGCAACTGAGGTTAGAAGTTTCCATATAGCCATTTCAGAGCCTTGCTGCTGTTCTAACATTTGGACTCATGGAAACATTCCACAGCCTTCCACTGACAGTCATTATTATGAACACTTACTGTACTGATAAAAATTTATATTTACTCTGTGCACTTGGCAGTCTCAGCCATGACTGCTTCTGTTACATAGCAGTTCCAAAACACATAAAGTTTAAGGTTTGACCAAGCACTCACACAAAAGCTTTCACCCTTGAGAAGACTCAATGGGAGAATTAAGTAAACACTTTTACACACTGTAGCAAGAGCATCTCTCATCCTGCTAATTAAAATTAAAATGAAATAATAAACAATTGCACCAGTGTTTTTCCAGTAACCAACATATGTACGAGGGTGGGGGTTCAAAAAGTTGGTGGAAAATTCTATTATCTTTTAATTCCATATTTCCATGAGCTTTTTGAAGCTCCCCAAATTTTAGAACTGACTTCAGGTTAATTTCACTGTTCTTAATGACAAAATGGAGTCCTGATGTGGCGCTGTAGTATAAGCACTGGACCACAAGGTCAATTTGAATTGCAAGGTTGGCGGTTCAAACTCCTCAACATTTCCTTGGAAATCCTATACAGGATTGTTATGAGACAGAACCAACTCGACGTCACTTGACAACAGCAACAACAACAATGACAAAATACTGAAAGGAACAGTTGCCATTAAAAACCTAATATATAATTGGTTTTCTAAAGAATCACATAAGTAATTTAAAACCTCATGTTGTTACATGCCATCAAATTGGTTCTGACTCTTCAATCCTGTATAGGGTTTCTGAGGAATGCTTGGTGAGTTTGAAGGGTCAGTCTTGCAGTTAGTAATCCAGAGCTTATCCTACAGTGCCCCACCAGGACTAAGGAATATATAATTCCACATATCTAAGGTTTATACTGTGTTAAGTGCTTACATGTAGTCTATCTTTTAATCCTTAAAACAGTCCACTGCATTTGGTATTATTATCTGTATTTTATAGATGAGAAAACTAAGGTTTACAGATATTAAGTAATTTCCTGAGAACTAAACCAATATCTGCTTAACTTTTCTCTAACTCCTACAAAAATGATTTCTATCGTTGCTTGAGAAAAACCAGGCAGCTAGAGTTTTCTAAGACATGAAGAAAAAAAGCCTACTTGTAGTCGCTCAAGGATTGTAACATTCAAAACAGAGACAAGGGAATAGAGTCCCACAACAATGTGAAATACAGAACTTGGAGGAATAAAAGTGGCAACAGAAAGTGACTCAATGTAATAAAGGCTGTATTTCACAGAAGTAGAAAAATTAACAAACAGTGAATGAAGCTGAATAAAGAAAGTGAAAGACAGAGCAGGAGATGTAAACATGAAGTTGAAAAATCTCACTCAAGTGTATGTGAATGCAGAAATCCAGGCTCTGTCTTTGTGGGTCTCAATCCGTCAGATCTAAAGCATTCCTTTTATAGCAAATATTTTGTAAACCTCTTTCACCATTATGAACAGAATTCAGAGATAGGATATTACACAAATAATATTTTAAAATAATATAGTTATTTGCTGTAATGTAATGAAGACATAGAGAACAGTTGTTGTTAAGTGCCGTCAAGTCAGTTCCAACCCTTAGCGGCCCCGTATAGGGTTTCCGAGGAGGAGCTGGTGAGTTTGAACTGCCGACCTTGCAGTTCAAATGGCTTTGCAGTCTGGCGCATTTTTAAACAATGTATCTCAAAATGCAAATACCAGGACTGCCTACAGCAGAGATGAATGCAACCCTCCCGTACACTTCAAAATTGCCTATAACGGGCATACCTCTCTTGACCATATAACCATCTGATGTGATGGAGCCGAATGGGAGACACTTGCTCACAGACTTCTCATTAGAACTCTGTAGTTTGTCATCTTCACCTCATGGTGACTTTAGGTGCAACAGAAGACAAGGTTGCTAGGTCTTGCCCTCTCCTCACAATCTCTGCTGTCTGAGCCCATTGTTTCAGTTACAGTGTCATTGCATCTTTCTCTGAACTAAAATGGGAAAGCACAGTGTCCAGGCCTTTCTGCTGCATCCTCTTATTTTCTAAGGGTTTAGTGGTATAGAGGAAGAGTTGAGGTAGGAATCAGTGCCATTTATGGGTTTCTCCACCGAGACCAGGAGCTGTGTGGTTGAGAACTTAGAGGGAAAGGGACAATTGACTCCACATTGCTCCATGCCTCATCTCCAGGAAAATCTGGGAGATTTTTCTTAGCGCTCTAGTTGGTGCTGTAGGAAAAGCATTGGACTGCTAATCTCAAGGCTGGAAGTTCAAACCTACCAGCTGCATCATGGGAGAAAAATGAGGCTTTAGGGTCCCGTAAAGATTATAGCCTCTGAATCAACTCAGAGGGGTGGGTTAGGTTTAGGGTTTTGTTTGTTTGCTTTTCTCAGAGGACTGGAGAAGGACGTTTCCAAGGGACCTCTTTGCCCTCCTCCTAGTTCCTCCCCTGCTGGAAGCAGACTGAGTGGACTCAGTGGGAAATTCAGCAACCAGTAGGTGAAAAGGCACATTACCCACCTTCAGCAATCTCCTCTCCACACGGATGTACGCTGTATTTCCTCCAGTCTGAAAAAATGGTCACTCTGCCTTAAACTGGGAAGAATAAAGTGGTTGCTGTGGCACTCTGACCCTCACACTGCCTTTCACTAATACACTAACGCACAGGATTTTGTAACGCTTAAATCACCTTCCTTTTGACTGCCAGCTATATATCTAGCAGAGGCCTGTCAAATTCCTTCTCAAAGCTGGCACCACATCAATGACCTCCTGGCAATGGTCTCAGAGGGGTGAAGTGTACAATGGAAGGAGGTATTTCCTTTTATTGGTTCTAAATTTACTAGCCTTTAGCTTCACTGAATTAAATTATGGCACCGGGGTGAGCATTATAGTTATAACTGACATTTATGAAGTACAGTCCATCCATTAATCCTAAAATGCTGTGCAAACTGAGTAACAAAATGAAATCTACACATGCGTGCTCCTGCAGGTTCCTGGTGACTCTGCACCTGAAGGTCTTTCTTTGGCAGTCTCTGTGTGTGTGACACAGAAGCTGGCTCTATTACCTCCTTCTTTAACTTTACCTTCCCACCATCACAGCTCGTGTCTAAAGTTAGTTGTTATTAAGTGCTGTCGAATTGACCCAGAGTGACTGTGTATAGGGTTTCTGAGGAGCAGCTGGTGAGTTTGAACTGCCAGCCTTGCAGTTCAAATGGCTTTGCATATTAACCCAGGATATTAACCCACAACACCACACCAGGACTCCTGTCTAAAGTTAGTACACTTTCCTAAAGATGCTAATTCTGTGTTTGAGTTGGGAACAGGAGAACATTTACTACAGAATGCTGTGACTGCCTAGTAATCCTAGGGGTTCCAGCAATAGTCCTACTCAGCTACATATTGTCTCTTTCTTATTTGCTTCCTTCTTCCCTTCCTTCATTTTTTCTCCCTTCCTCTCTCTTCCCTTCACTTTCTCCCTGCTTTGCCATCCTTCCTTTTCTCCCTTCCACCTTCCCTTCTTTTTTGTTCTCGTCTCCTCCTTCTCTTTTCTCCACCTTCCCTCTTCATTTTCCTTCATCCTTTTTTTGTTGCCTTTATCTCGACTTCTCTGTTCTTTACTCACCTGTTCATTTACTAGGAATCGATTCTTCATGTTAAAGTTCCCACTCCTTGTTCCTTTACTTCTGGGAGGTGAATGAAGGGTGCCAGATGTTGGGGATACATGTGTATCTCTATACTCTAAACTTTCCTGGCAAAACAATACATTTCCAAAGCAAAGGTTGGAGGTTGAGCCCTGAGTAATTTCCAATTCATCCCAACTTCTGGGATGAGCCTGAGAGGCAATTTTGTATAGAGGAAAATCAACGGGGCTACTAATTCAATAACCTCTTATGCATTCAAAAGCTGGACAGTGAATAAGGAAGACCATAGAAGAATTGATGCTTTTGAGTTAAGGTGTTGGAGGAGAATATTGAAAGTGTTGTGGGCTGCCAAAAGAACAAACAGATCTGTGTTGGAAGATGCGCAGCCAGAGTGCTCCTTGGAGACCAGGATGGCCAAACTTCATCTCTCATACTTGGGACATATTGTCAGGAGGGACCAGTCACTGGAGAAGGATATCATATTTGGTAAGGTGGAGGGTCAGAGAAAAAGAGGAAGATCCCCAGTGAGATGGATTGGCAAAGTGGCAGCATCAGTGCACTCAAGCATGGAAACAATTGTGAGGTTGGCCTAGGACTAGGCAGTGTTTCGTTCTGTTGTACATAGAGTTGCTATGAGTTGGTACTAACTCGATGACACCTAACAACAACAACTAATGGAAATATGAGGATTTATATGTAGGCACTCACACCTACTTCCTGTGGAACACTGAGTGAATCACTAAACCATTTTGAGCTTTAATTTTGTGACACAGTTTGGGCAATGTGGCTTCTAAAAATTCTTCAGTGAATTTTCATAGTTCTATATGATTTCATTTTTTCATAGATTGAGTGACTTTTATGAAGCATACAACTCCAAAACAAATTCTGGTTTGGCTCTTCTGAAAATAAAATCATTAACAATATGAAGACCTCAAAACCAGGGGAGAACCAAAACCCTTTCCCCACAGAGGCATTGATATGTGCATGGTAAGAAAACTGCAAAGTCCTATTTGGGATATAGAATTGTTTAGAACATGGGCCAGATTTAAGAACTCAGAGAAAGATGCCAACTCTACAATTTTAAGATTAAAAATTACAATACATGGTCTATGCTTTAGATTGTCTATCTTAGAGCTGACACATGAAAAATCAATAAGATAGCAAGTTATTCCATGTTTATTTTGACAGACAACCAATAGTAGTCTTTGAGTAACCACTAGATACTCATCAGGAACTAAAACCAAACTCTAGTCCCACTGCTGTTGAGTCAATTCTAATGAGTTCCACCACCCACCAGCCTCCAAACACAAAGTCCAATTGGGAAAATTCCAGTGTATGAGGGGTATTGCCTATGTGAACAATGCAGACACAGGGTATCATGACTGAAGTCTCCTGTCCCTTGCCTGTCGGTATGCAGTCACATAAGCCACACATGGCCTATAACAGGAAAACAGGAGAAAACAGCTGAGATATTCACGTTGTTTTGATATGAGAGATTAACCTCTATGTAAATGGACTATTGAAACTCCTAATTCTAACCAGACTTTAAGCTGCATTCAACTTTTTGATTTCAACTTTTTTTTTTTTTTTTGCTAGCCAGTGTGTGGAGGGTTGAGAGAGGGTGCTGATAATTGGGAGAGGACAATTAAATTCAGTTCAGACAGAATAATAAAAAATTCCCTCCTTTCTCTACAAATCTAAGTTGTTATTTAAATTGTGTAACTCCATTAAAAAGTAAATGGGTTAGGCAGAGCTAACCCTAACACAATGATCTCATGAAACATTGCAGATGTCAGAAAAGAAGATAAGGAAGACAGAACTTTGGTGGGTGGAAATGTGCAAATACATCATTAATTTTAGTGTAGGCTGAGCCCAAAAATTGAGAATAACAGGAATTACCATTTTAATTAATTCATTCATTGAGTTAATATAGGTTTTCAAATGGCTGCCATGTGCCAGGCACTATGTTAGGTCCTGGAGATGCAATCATGGTCTCCGCTTTCATGAAAATTAGAGTTTGTGTATGGGGGCTGGGGGGAGGAGAGGAAGGGGAAGTGGATATTAGTCTAAGGTTACTCCAATGAATATAAAATTCCAAAGGTGATACAGTACTTCAAAGGGCAGCAATAGTGCCCCATGTGAACGTATAATAGAAGAATTGACTATGAAAGGGGAATAGAAACAGAAGAGAGGATTCATTTTGTTGGGTACCATGGAGCTGATCCCAATTTAGAGTGTTCCCATGTGTCAGAGTAATACTACTCCATAGGATTTCCCTCATGTGGCACTATTGGATAAGCAATAGATTGCTAACCACAAGGTTCAAATCCACCAGTCACTGCTTGGAAACACTATACAAGTTCACTATGAGTTGGAACTGACTTGAAGACACTTAACAAGAGCAATCTTTATGGGAGCAGATCACTAGGTCTTTCTCTTACAGATTTGCTGTGTAGGTTAGCAGTGATTTCCCTTAGCAGCCCAACGCTTAGCCATTGTATCACTAAGGCTTCTAAAAGAGAGAATGACAAGGCTCAAATTTTAAGGACAGCCATTAGGGCAAAGGTATCAAGTTGGGCAAAGCAGAAGGAAATGTGTGTGTAAAGGCCATATGGCAGGAACGAGCAGCCAGCGATGAGGAGCTAGAGAGAGAGAGGAACCAGCAGACAGAGCAGGTGGGCCAGGTTAAAGGAATGGATCTTTATCCTGGAAGCCTGCAAAGAAACTGAAAGTTGTGCCTGCATCTTAAAAGCATAAATATGCCATTTGTATGTTTAAAACTAACCCTTATTCATACACACTATGCTTTCAGGTGGACCTTTGGCAACATTTTGCAGATCAGTTATGTGTAGCTAAGAGTGTTATCTTTATTACAATGAATTACTCAGAAATTGCCATCAAGCATCCTAAAGAAAGGAAGAGATTTGCAAATTCTCTGAAATTTTATTTCTGTATTGAATTATGTGTGACTCATTTCATTTGATTATTTCTCTTTAAGTTGCAATGATATACTTTCAACTGACATTTGTCTGTTTAATGATATGTTTGATAGACTGGTTTCTTTAATAAGAGGATGCTGTTGGTTTCCTGAATATGGTATTCTTATTTTATTAGGCATTTATTAAACACTTCTGTTTGTGTGTGTGTCACTGTGGGTTAATGTACTGGACTGCAAAAAAAACCACCACAATGTTGGTGGTTCAAGCTCATCAGCCATTCCCTTGGAAACCCTATCTACACAGGTTCACTGTGGGTCGGAATAGACTTGATGGGAGTTAACAACAACAACAATGGTATTGCTTGGAGTCTTAGTGTGGCATTGTAGGATAAGCACTGGACCAAAAGTTTGGTTTGAACCATAAGATATGTAGTTCAAACTCATCAGCTGTTCCTCGAAAACCCTGTACAAGGTTGTTATAAGTCAGAACCAATTTGGTGGCACTTAACAAGAACGTGGTACCATTAAGCATTAATATGATCTCTTAAACCTAGATCTGAACCCCAGAGAGACGCCTCAATTGCATTTCCAGTAATTAGCTGTAGGATAAGCACAAGTACTAGACTGATAAACACAAGATCGGTCGTTCAAACCCACTAGCCGCCCCTTGGAAATGCAATACAGGTTGCTTCTTGAATACTTTCTGGATATATTACTTGTTATTGTGGTTGTTAAGCACTCTCAAGTTTGTTCTGACTCATAGCGACCCTGTACAGGGTTTCCGAGGAGCTGCTGAAGAGTTTGAACTGCCAACCTAGTAGTTAACATGATCCTACAGCACCACACCAGGAGTCCATACATTTATATACGTAATGTTGAATGTTACTCTTCTAGTGTTGACAACTTTGGAAACAGATAACTCATTCTTAAGGACGACAGTCTTAACATACTATAAAACAAGTCTATTAGTTTTTTTGTGATTACAAAGGGACTGCATGTGTCCAAATTTGAACGTATTACATAAGTGAATAAACAAAACTAAGCCAAAAAAGAATGTTTCCTCTAATGGAGGTTATGTGGATAGAGAATAGAGATGGAGCCCTGGCCAGGGAAACTGATCCATCACAGTAGTTGATGGTAAACTGTAGACCCCTTACATTTGTAAGGACTGATGCTTTGAAATGATCTCATTAAGATCATTTAAATTGCTCTTTCAAAGTACTTCCCTCTGAAGTGATCTGACAAATAAATCCAATGTATTTTTCTAAATTTGTAAAAGAGTTCTGTCTCTTCCGCTATGTTCTCTGATTGTTATTTTGATGCTTTGTTGTTTGTTTGCTACTCTCCTGGCCTTCTCAAAAACAGGAGACATATAACCCTAAAACAATTCTGGTACTGGTCCAATCATCCCATATTGGTTAGTATATTATAGTGGATGAAATTTTCTGACCTCTCCACTACCCATCAAGGGGTTTGAAGTGTTCACTATCCCAGGGTTGGTTTCTGGAAGACAAGCTCTACTTGTGGTAGCAGATTAGACTCTTTGCTCTGTGATGTATGTAGACCATCTCTCTACCTTCTGTTTCATGTGGTAACCAAACCATCACACACACAAACACACACTACTAATTTTCTCCAACCATGGGAAAAAATTTGGAAACCATTATGTATAGTAACCAATTTTATCTGCTGTTAGTGGTACCTATGTCTAAATCAATTATATTCATTTCCTAGGCAACTCAAGTATCTTGCTCAGAAAAGGGGGGGCAAAAAAAAGACTCCAAAAAATTTCAAAGAATAACATAAAGTAAGAAAGTATTTTTTTTTTTTTTTTTAATTATTGCTGCTTTGTTTTGCGTTTAAGTCTAGCAGACTACATATATGGCTATAAAGACAAATGTTTGAAAATGATGGTCCTGAGGAAATTCAAATAGTTAATATGCTTAGTTGTTAATTGAATTGCTAGAGGCTGTAAAAATCTAGCCAAAGGTGCCTTGGAATCCTGGTGATCTACTTCTGAAAAGTCAGCCATTGAAAACATAAGAGCACAGTTCTACTCTGACACACATGTGGTCAGAATAAACTCAGTGGCAACTGGCAAGTAGCAAATAGTAGAATAACTAAGAAACCCTCGTATATTTTTAATGGTGGTGGTAGTAGCAGTGGTTGTGTACCTTCGAGCTGGTTCTGTCTCATAGCGACTCTGCGTAGGGTTTCCAAGACTGCATATTTTTGCGGGAAAGAAAGCCTCACCTTTCTGCCTCATAGCAGCTGGAAGATTTGAACTGCTGACCTTGCACTTAGCAGCCCAACTCGTATTCCACTATGCTACCAGAGCTTCCTAATATTTCTAATACTAAAGATTAAAAGAAAACAATAGAACCAAAGAAAGTCTTGTGATGTACAATACTAAAATAGATACTATTTTAAAACCAGGTGATTTTAAAATCAAGGAATATTACTACGATGTCACTGGGGATGGCCATTAGTTACTCAACAACAACAACAACAACAGTTTATGGAGAAGGAGTCCTGGTGTGGTGCTGCGGGATAAGCACTGGACCACAAGGTTAGTCTGAACCACAAGGGCGGCAGTTCAAAATCACCAGTTGCTCCTCAGAAACTTGCAGGTGCTCGATGATTCGGAACTGATGCAACAGAATTGAACAACAGCAACAATTTATGAGGAAAGTTAAATTAATTCATATTTATACACCATTAAGTTGAGATGCAATAGATCAGTTTTGTATTCACAGTCTCAGTTAATTTTTGCAACAATGCTGTGTTTAAATATTATTAAGTCTGCTTTACAGATGAAATAACTGATACCAATATCCAAACTCAGAAATCTTGCACTGTGGGGTCTTACTGGTTGATTTTGTTAATAATGTAGTTTGAATTGTCCTCTTTTCCTTACGTATTTTATTTTAATTTCCATATAATTGTATTCATATTTGAGAGCCCAGATTTGAGCTCAGGGTTTCTGATCCCTAGACAAGTCTGTTTTCTAGTTTGTTATGTTGTCTTTCTTATTTTCACTCATCATTGTTATCTGTCAATTTCAAAGAATCTTTTTTACAAATGGGAGACTGGTTTGTAAGGATTAACCTAGTTGATTCAAGTCATGTCAGGAGCCAAGAGAGTAGGCATTAACTCTGGTAGCGTAGTGGTTACAAACCGGGCTACGAACCACAAGGTCAGCAATTAGAAACTACCAGCTGTTCCGGGGGAGAAAGATGAGGCTTTCTGCTCCCATAAAGATTTGCAGCCTCGGAAACCCTGTACAGGGTCGCTATGAGTCGGAACCTACTCCACGGCACATAACAACAACAACAACAAACCCTAACCAGCTGTGTACCTAGGCAATTCCCCGGACCATTTTTGGTTGCTGTGTTATGTGTATATAATGAGAAGGTTTGGCTAAATGATTTTTATGATCTACTTCAGTTTTAACTTTTCAAATCAATGTGACAGAACACAATCTTCTTTCTACAAGATTGTTCTTAAAATGTAAAATTTTAATCCACAAAAATCTAAGGCATCTCCAAGTTCCTTGATTCTTCCCCAATATATTTTAGAGATTTAAAAATAAACAGAACAAAATAAAAACTGAGGTTCTAGATAGTATAAAATATTTCACATTAAATTTTGCTGTTGCTAAGTACCATCAAGTCGTTTCCAACTCACAACGATCCTGTGTAGGCTTTTGGAGGCTTTAAATCTTTTTGGGAGCAGAAAACCTCATCTTTCTCCCTGAAGCGATTAGAAATCTTGAACTTGTTGACCTTGTGGTTCTCAGTCCAGTGCCTATTGTATGAAGACACTGTGCTCCTGTATTTAATTTAGATGAATGTTTAAAAAAATAAGAAAAACAAAAGCCCTTCTCATATAGAACTAGAGCTTGACTTTCTGATATATATTTCCACATATTTTCTCAGCAAGTCTAGTGAATTAACTTCCTAGGGTTACTGTTGTTGTTGTTGTTGTTAAGTGCCATCGAGTCGGGTCCGACCCATAGCGACCCTGTACAGGGTTTCCGAGGGTGTAAATCTTTACGGGAGTAGAAAGCCTCATCTTTCTCCCGCGGAGCGGCTGGTAGTTTCGAACCGCTGACCTTAAGGTTCGCAGCCCGATTCGTAACCACTACGCTACCAGAGCTCCTTAGATAAGTACAATAAAGTGGGTGGTTTAAAGTAATGGAAGTTTGTTGTCTCACAATTCATGCATTGTTCTAAATGACCAAAGCAATGTGTCAGTCTTGTCATGTCCTTTTCCCGTCTCTTGATCCTTTCTTTTTCCCCCTGCTTCTGTTAGCTCAGAGTGTTTCTTGGCTTGGAGATCTATCTTCACATCTTCCTCTGTCTTTGTGTTTCTTTTGCTGTTTATAAAGTCACCATTCATGTGCGATCAGCACCCACCCTACTCCACCATGACCTCAGTTAACTGATGCTAACATCTTCAAATTTTCAAGCAATATCACGCCCGCAGGCTCCAAGGGTTGTTTTTGTATGCTATGGAGATAATCCTTACTCTGAGCGACACTATAGGACAGAGTAGAACATACAATAGAGTTTTCAAGACTATAATTTGTATGGAGCAGATTGTCACATCTGTAGAGCAGCTGGTAGGTTTGAACCTCTGGCCTTTCAGTTAGCAGCCAAGCACTTGATCGTTGTGCTACCAAGGCTCCTTCCATAAAGACTACAGCCTTGGAAACAATCTGGGGCAATTCTATTATGTCCTATCGGGTTTCTATGAGTCAGAATCAACTTGATGATAGTGGGTAACCTTTATGGGAACAGATTGACAGATCTTCTCTCCCATGGAAACGTGAGTGGGTTTGAACCACCAACCTTTGACCACTGCACCACCAAAGTTCTTTTAACAGTCATTAGGACTTCAATATATCTTTTCAGGGGACACAGTTCAATCCATTAAAACTAGTATATGAAAGAAGCATAACATCAGGTATAAAGTATGCAAACTGCTAAAATTTAATTTGACTTCAAAGGAAATTTCATTGAAAGGATTAAATCACTTTTCTAAAAAAAAAAAAAAAAATGACAAGATGCATCATCTGTCGTGGAAGGAAGTGTGTTTTGGTTACCACTTCAGAACTTCTGTTAAGATTGTCCAAGGCATGTGTTACGAGAGGAAGAGGCACTTCCTAGGTCACTGAGCATTTGCCGCTGAACATATGCTATCTCACAATGGCAAACATCCCACAGTTTTTTATTACATAGTGATCTGAATACTTTATGGGTATTCTGAATGGTAAGATAATTGATGATAGAACACAGGAGGAAAGAGTCGATAGTTTTTTTGTTGATAGCATTTATCAGATTGTCAATTAAATTCTTGTCATGTGGTAAGGGGAAAATATTTATTGCTGAAGCAGACATCAAGACAGACCTTCAACCAAAAGTGTGGTACATGTGAGAAGGAGTACAGACACACACCTTCTAGGAGAACTGATTGCTCTTTTTCGTTAGCTGAAATGACTGCAAGACTTAAATCACCAGCGAAGATTGGGGTCAATTATCTTGCTTAAAGTTTATTGATAAGAAAAATCATTTGCATTTGTTTTAGAGATGTCTAAGGCTAATTTGCTAATGGAAATATTAGCTGCCTCATCATTTTAGGGAGGAGGCAAAGCATAAAAAATTTAAAAACCTTGAAATATTTATGTGTAATGTATTGAAGAGAAGTAGGCATTAATCCAATAAAAGTGGTTTGAAGGTGCTTCTCATCTGTTTATTTGCTGGAAATGGGATAATTTCCTTCCTACATGCTCCCACGGTGCTCTGTAATCGTACTTGACCTAAGGTTCTCATCTACCTTGTAATTACTTACATTTTGCATTTTTCTCAATAGACTAAGAACTCCATGAGAACAGGGGCCGTGCCTATGTTGTTTATTTCTGTAACTGACAATGCCGAGTATAACATTTGGGTTGGTGACTAAGTGTCTATTATTGTTGTTGGTTGTTGTTAGTGCTGTTAGTTGCCACTGAGTTGGTTCTGAATTCACAGCGATCCTATGCACAACATAAGGAAACACTGCCCGATCCTGTGCCAACCTCACAATCATTGTTACCATCGAGCCAAATGCTGCTGCCACTGTGCCAATCTTTCTCATCGGGAGTCTCCTTCTTTCATGCTGACCCTCCACTTTACCAAGCATAATGTCCTTCCCCAGGGACTCGTCCCTCTTGATAATATGTCCAAAGTATAAGAGACAAAGCCTGGCCAACCTGGCTTATAAAGAGCATTCTGACTGTACTTCTTCCAGCAAAGGTTTGTTTTTTCTTCTGGCAGTCCATGGTACTTTTAATATTCTGCTGCAACATCAGAACTCAAATGTTTTAATCCTTCTAAGATTTTCCCTATTCATTGCTCAACCTTCACATGTGTATCAAGCTACTGAGTATACTATGGCTTGGGTCAGGTGCAATTTAGTCCTCAAACTGACATCTTTGTTTTTAAACATTTTCAAGTTGCTGTTAGGTGCCCTAAAGTTGGTATTCACTCCTGGTTACCATACTTAAAACAAAATAACTGTTGCCTGGTCCTACATCATCCTCAAAATCATTACTATGTTTGTACCCATCGTTTCGGCCACTGTGTCAATCTGTCTCATTGAGGGTCTTCCTCTTTTATGCCAATCCTCAACTTTACCAAATGATTGGTCCATTCTGGAGACATGTTCAAAGTAAGATCAATTCTGTTCATCCTCACTTCTTCTGGAAGTTCATCGGTATATTTAATAATCTTTGCCAGCACCACAATTCAATTCTTTTTCATTCCTCTTTTTTTATTTCCCAGTGCATATGGGATAATTGAAAATAGCAGGGCTTGGTTCAGGTGAATCTTAGTCATTAAAGTGACATCTGATTTTTTATACTTTAGAGAGGTCATTTGCATCAGATTTGCCAAATGTATATATTGTTTGAGTTCTTGACTGCTGCTTCTATGGGATATGATTGCTGATCGAAGAAGAATGAAATCTTGACAACTTCCATTTCTTCATCCTATGTCATGATGTTGTTTATTGATTCAATATTAAATATTTCTATTTTATTTATGCTTACTTATAATCCATACTGGAACTGCCAGTAATTGTTTCATGTTGTCTTCGCTTTCTTCAAGTGATGTGTCTGTCATCTGCCTAGTTCAGATTGTTAATGAGTCGTCCACCATTTATGATGCCACGTTCTGCTTCATATACTCCAGCTTCTTGGATTCTTTGTTTAGCAAACAAATTGAATAAATCAGGTGAAAGAATACAACCAAGCTGTATGCCTTTTCCAATGTTAAATGACACGGAATCCCCTTGTTATGTTCTAGTTATTGTCCTTGACTAGTTGATTGGTGCCCCAAAGGGAGTTTTCCAAGACTCAAGAGTTTGAATGATAAGGCACTTGGTGGATATTTACTATTCATCTTCCACAAAACTCTGCATTAAAACCTTCTAAACATAGAACTACGGTACATTATCATTTTCTTGTATGGTGGTAGTTGTGTATTGCTATGATTTACACCAGTATTTCAAACACCAGGTTTCAACAGGGGTTCCAGACTAACACAGATTGGAAGAAAGACCTGGCAATTTATTTCGGAAAATTAAGCAATGAAAACCCTACAAATCACAAGAGAATATTATCTGATTCAGTGCTAGAAGATGAGCCCCTAGGAAGGCATTATACAAGGCTTGAATAACAAAACACTTCAAGCATCTTGAAGATGGCAGGGGACCGTACAATGTGTTGCCATGATTCAGAATCAGCTAGTCAACAGCTTAAAAACAAACAATATAATAACTATGTCAAGTGGCTATATTACTTTTAAAGCAACATATAATACTAAATCAAAGGCTTACACAGCGTATGGAATGTGTATTGATTTCTTCAGCGTGTAGAGGAGAAAACTTAGAGAACTCTTAATTATTTTGTAATGATGCACCTTGTTTGCGGTTAAGTGCAGTCTAATATCTTCTGACTCATAGTAAACCTGTATTGGGTTTCTGTGGCTGTGCATTTTTATGGGTACATAAAGCCTAATCTGTCTCCCTCAGAGCAGCTGGTGGGCTTGAACCGCCAATCTTATAGTTATTAGTTCAGTGCTTATCATATAGAATCATCACACTTCCAATGATGCACCTAGCTGATATTAAAAAATAACTGATAGGTAGTAAGTTAAATTTCAGACAAAATATGAATAGTTTTTTATTATACTGGACATTAAACTTTTCCCTTTTAAAAAGCAAATTACCTGGCCAGTTGTTTTGAAACTACTTAAGAAGTATTATAATTTTTTTATGTTTTTGTGCTATCCCTCTTTTTTAATAATAAAGCATGACAATATTCAATTATTTAAATTTCAGCATCTGTTGCTCCGATCTCTTTGCACTTCACTGTATTTTAAAAAGTTGTGGATATTTTTAAAATTCTGTGACATCTTTAGAAAGTTTAATGGCAACTCAAATTTTCATTTCTTCCTCAAGTCCAGACGCTTGAAAGAGGCTTAAGATTACAGTTTGCTAAATAACACTTTAAAATAACCTATAGATAGAGTAATCCACTAATGATATCCTGAGATGTACAAACTCTGCCATTCACTTTGGCAGCCTTTAGATCACATTCCATGGAGCAAGCCTTTCACAAATGCCTAATATGGTTCTGAGAGCTGCAGCTGGGGTGGGTTGAGTAGATTCCAGTCTTGTTACAGAAACCAAATTCAAAGACGTTGTCACGGTTTCTGGAGCAGCAAATGAAAGTCCCTTAATATTAGAGGGGACTGGTTCCAGGGGACTAACCTTATCCTGTGAAGTCAGCTAACAATTTTTAGTTTGCTTATTCTTTCCCATCTCAAAACACAAAAAACAAATGCTTTGCCTTCATTCCAACTCATAGTAACTCTACAGGACAGAGTCAAACCATCCCACAGTGTTTCCAAGGCTGTAAATCTTGAGAAAAACAGACCTCCACATCTTTTTCATGCAGAGCAGGCTAATAGGTTTGAACCACTGACTTTTCTGTTAGCAGCTGAGACCATGACCATTGTTTCACCAGTGAATGGTCTTTGTTGCCCCCTCACTCACTCTAAATTACAGAGCTTTCATATCTTTGGCAGCCACAAAAAAAATATGACATCAAGTCAGATGGAAGTCATTTAATTTACACCCACAATGTGTTCTTATTAACTATATTTAAATAAAAAGACTCAGTATCCACATTGTAGAAATGCTAACTCCTGAATTTCTTAACTGTGACACTTCATATAACTTTCACTATCTGAGAAACTCTTAAATATCTAATATCATTTTCCAGAAATTTTAATCTATCAGAAATGAATTGCCTTGGCCTTAAACCACATGACCAATTATTCTTCCAGATGAAGAGATAACATTGAGTGATATCTATATTTCCTATTATATTAAGACCCCTGTAATAATGATACAAAATGGAAAAAATCAAACTGGTCTTTAACATTATTATAGCATTATAATTGTTCTACTGCTAATAAATGTTTAATGACTGCTGTTTGCCAGCACCATGTTCCTTTACTCTTTTCAATATCTTCATGAGCTAATACTACCATTTCACTTCACAGAAATGGAAACAGAAGCTTATAGAAATTAGGTGTCATGCTAAAACTCATATAACTGGAAAGTGACAGACCAGGAGTCAAGCAAAATCTGTATGATTTCAGGGATTAACTATGAGGCTAAGGAGCTCTGGTAGAGTAGTGGTTAAGAATTGGGCTGTGACTAATAAGGTCAGCAGTTCGAAACTACCAGCTGTTTCATGGAAGAAAGATGAGGCTTTCTGTTCCTGTAAAGATTTACAACCTCAGACCCTGTACAGGGTCGCTATGAGTCGGAACAGACTCCATGGCACATAACCAACCACCAAGATTATATAGACATACTGGTGTCCTATTGTGGCACTGCAGGATAAGCACTGGACTGCTAACTGCACCAACTACTTCTTGGAAACCCTATGCAGGGTCACTATGAGTCAGGATGTACTCAATGGAACTTAGCAACATGGTGTGAGGAATTTGTTTTGAATAATGTGAGGCACAACAACCCAACACAGTCTCAGTTTTTTGTATTTTTTTAAAGAAAGATCTTAAGTATTATAAAATCATGAAAGTTGAAGGTGGAAAATTGAAGTCAGTGCTTAAAAGTATTCACAAACACGTTCTTGTTACCATCTAAATCACTATTTACTTTTTTCAACTGAAAAACATAAGAACAAGGAAACATGTTGTTGTTGTTAGGTGCCATCTAGTTGGTACCAACTCATAGTGACCCTATGCACACCAGAATGAAACACTGCCTGGTTCTGGGCCAACCTCACTTTGTTGCCATGCTTGAGTCCATCAATGCTGCCACTTGGCCAACCCGTCTCACTGGGGGTCTTCCTCTTTTTCTCTACCAAACATGATATATCCTTCTCCAGCGACTGGTCCCTTCTGACAATATGTCCAAAGTATGACAGACGAAGTTTGGCCATCCTGGCCTCCAAGGAGCACTCTGGCTGCACTTTGTCCAACACAGAAAACATGAGTATGTGCATAAAAGGTATTTTGGAATTTGAGTTATCAATATTCCATTAACAGATTAGGCAATGCATGGCTTTTGGTATGTGTGTATAGTTGGACAATCATGTTACTGCTTGTGTGAAGGGTTGAGAACCAGGGAAAATGTAAACATTTAAACAGAGGGAGGAGTCTGGGGTAAGCGCTGACTACCATCCACAAACCAGATTTGAAAGACACGGGAGCTACACGGGCACTATGGATATTTTGAAAATGGGAGAGAAAGGAAGGGTTAGTAGTTTGTTAGATAACAGCAAGAGTTTATTGTTTTTTGTTTTTTACCAGACAACTGTAAATCCACACTACATTTCTACGACTGTGTTGTTGTTGTTGTTGTTGTTGTTGTTGTCAGGTGCCATCGAGTCAGAACCAACTCATAGCGACCCCATGCACAGCAGAACGAAACAATGTCTGATCCTGGGCCAACCTCATTACCGCTGCCACACTTGACGCCATCGATGATGC
>NW_006408563.1:13460514-13468080 GCF_000296735.1 Chrysochloris asiatica | reverse complement strand
TGATAGTTGATCCAAGAAGAATGAAGTCCTTGACAACTTCAATCTTTTCTCCATTGATAAGAATGTTGTTTATTGGTCCAGTGGTGAGGATTTTTGTTTTGCTGACATTGAGATGCAACCCATACCGAAGGTTGTGCTCTTTGATCTTCATCAGTAAATGTTTCAAGTCCTTTTCACTTTCAGTGACCAAGATTGTATCATCTGCATATCACAGGTTGTTAATGAGTCTTCCTCCAATCCTGATGCCATGTTTTTCTTAGTCTTAGTAAAATCTCCACCCCCTCCTCTGTTCATACTCTAACACAATTACTAATGCAGTAATTTCTAAGCAGAACCATAGCATTCTGTGGATAAATCTACCTCCTGCTTTTGAAAGACCTCATCATCCTCCTCTCTTAATTTTACCTGAAAATTTTTTAAATAATCATAAGCTCATTTTTGCTTCCAGAATGTATACCCTTGACCCAAGCCCATATCCCAGTCCTTAAAAACAGTTTTGCTTCTCTATGGCTCCTATGCCAGCACTTGTCTCTCACAGATATGCATGTAAGCAGTCTTCTAAAGTCTTTGATTGACCTCACTTGTGTTCCCTTAGCCCCTGGGTGTCTAAACTGGGACTCATCATACACAGAGAGCACTTAACTCTCAGGACTCAGACCATGTTGTTTCTAACTGGCCTTCATGACGCTCTGCCCAAAACCTTGCTGAAACTTCACACTCAAAATTCACCATTGATACCATTGATTGTGTTGATATTAAATCATCAGACAATCTCTTTGATATCTCATGCAAGTAAAGTTTTACTAAAGGTAATACAGAAACAGCTGCAAGCATACATTGACAGAGAACTTCCAGAGGTTCAAGCCAGATTCAGAAGAGGCTGTGGAACCAGGTATATCATTGCTGGTGTCCGATGGATCTTGGCTGAAAGCAGAGAATATCAGAAAGATGTTTATCTGTGCTTTATTGACTACTCAAAGTCTTTCAATTGTGTGGATTATGGTAAGCTATGGACAACATTGTGAAGTATGAGTATTCAGAAACACTTAATTGTACTCATGGACCAAGAGGCAGTTGATTGAACAGAACATGGGAACACTGAATGGTTTAAAATTAAGAAAGTTGTGCGATAAGGTTGTATTCTTTCACTATACTTATTCAACTTGTATGCTGAGCAAATAATCCGAGAAGCTGGGTTCTATGAAGAAAAACATGTTATCAGGATTGGAGGAAGACTCATTAACCACCTGCAATATGCAGATGATACAACCTCGCTTGCTGAAAGTGAAGAGGACTTAAAACATTTACTGATGAAGATCAAAGAGCACACCATTGGATCAATAAGCATCATTCTTATCAATGGAGAAAAGATTGAAGTTGTCAAGGACTTCATTCTTCTTGGATCAACTATCAACACTCATGGGACCAGCAGTCAAGAAATCAAACAACATATTGCATTAGGCAAATCTACTCACAAAACCTTTTTAAAGTGTTGAGGAACAAAGATGTCAGCTTGAGGACTAAGGTGTGCCTGACCCAAGCCATGGTATTTTCAATAAACTCATATGCATGTGAAAGCTGGACAGTGAATAAAAGGAAGACCATAGAAGAATTGATGCCTTTGAGTTATGGTGTTGGAGGAGAATACTGAAAGTGCCATGGGCTGCCAAAAGAACCAATAGATCTGTGTTGGAAGAAGTGCAGCCAGAGTGCTCCTTAGAGGCCAGGATGGCCCAACTTCGTCTCTCATGCTTCATTCAGACATATTGTCAGGATGGACCAGTCGCTGGAGAAAGATATCATGTTTGGTAAGGTCAGAGAAAAAGAGAAATACCCCCAACAAGATGGATTGGCCAAGTGGCAGCATCAGTGGACTCAAACATGGCAACAGTAGTGAGGTTGGCCCAGGATCAGGCAGTGTTTCATTCTGCTGTGCATCAGGTCACTATGAGTCGGTACTGACTTGATGGCACCTAACAACAGCAACAAGATACTATGCTCTTCCCCTCCAATATGTCTTCTGGCATTTTCTTTGGCTAATTCATCTATTGTTGACCTATCTGACTATATTGGAAGTTCATTTTCCTTCACATAAGAATTAATTATAAAACACATAGTGCTGTGAGTTCTGGTGTAGTGCTGTAAGATAAGCACTGAGCTGCTAACCAAATGGTTGGTGGTTCAAACCCACCAGCCACTTCTCAGAAACCCTATATAATGTCACTATGAGTCAGAACCAACACGATGGCACTTAACAACAGCAGCAACATCTGGCCGTCCAATTATTTACTTTGTTGTTATTGGGTACTGTCTAGTCAGTTCTGACTCATAGTGACCCTGTATAGAGTTTCTGAGAAGTGGCTGGTAGGCTTGAACCATGATCTTGTGTTTAATAGTCCTCTACTTATCTGATAGCAGAACCACAGGGCTCCAATTATTTATTTAGCAGACATTCCTTAGAGCTGACATACCAAAGTACCAAAAACTTGATTGTTTAATACAAAATAAATGTTTCTCCCTTCATTTTGGAGACCAGAATCTAAAATCAAGATATCAGCATGGACACTTTCTCTGAAGGCTTTGCAGGAATGGCATTCCTTGTCTTGTCCTACCTTCTGGTAGTTAGTTTCTGCCAATCTCTGGTGTCTCTGGTATGTGGCAGCATAATTTCAATCTCTGCTTCCATTCTGACAAGGCCTTCTCCCTGTCTGTCTAAATATCCCTCTTCTTGTAAGGGCCTGAGTCATTCAATTAGGGTGCTCACTGTAAGCTGAGAACATCTGCAGCAACTCTATTTCCTAATGAAGTCACTACCTAATGTATCAAGTGGTCATGAATTTTGAAGGGACACTATCCAACCTTGTACACTTATTAAAAGTATTTATGTTGTGTGCCATTGTGTTGCAGACCGTGTAAGACTAGTCAGAGGTTCGAGGCCCTCTAGGGCCAAGTGTAACAAATGAGGCCACTGGCAGTTAATGGCAAATTGCTTTCATCTTAATATTCAGTTATATATATTAAATTAATACACTGGAGCCTTTGACAATCCACAGATAAATGTGATATTTTCCTAAAGCCGAGACTAAAGGTTGCAAGGTTAAGCCTTTCTCCAAAGGATTAACTAAAAATATCTTAGCTACTTCACAGCTCTTTGTTCCATAGACAAAGAACCCATCCTCCCTAATCCTTTTCCATATGCAGCCCATTCACCTGGGTGTCTGGAGTCCTCCTGCAGACCTGGCTCAGGAAGCCTAAGCAGCAGGACTCTGCCCAAGCTTTTGTCTTTATCTCTCACCTTCCCCCACCTTAGCTCAGGGGCTATAGATATGTTAATTGGGCCTGAGAAACCAAGTTGCTGGCCTGGGATTCGAACCAGCGAAGTACGATGTAAAGTTACCTGAATGTCTGGAAAAGTACTGATGTTAGCTGTACCTTGCCTAAGTCCCTCCCAGCTTGGTGTGAAGCTCCTCCCCTGAATAAAACAGAGGCCCGAGCCTCCCCAGGTGTGCATTGCTGGTTGGGAAGCATGGAGTAAAGATTGCGGTGCATTACTGGCTGGAAGGCATGTGGTAAAGATTGCAGGGCAGTGAGTTGCTGCCTGCAGAGGCCATGATGCCTGTAGTCCCCGGCCTGCCCACCAGTGATGTATCCACCCTGGCTTTGGGGTGCCTCATTGTCTCTCTCTTTGTCTCTTTCTGTGTATTCTTGATATATATGAATCGCCATCAGGTATCCTCTCCTCGTGAACTGAACCCCAATGTCGAGGCGGGTCCCCGACACCATTGCGTTGGTTCCAACTCATAGTGACCCTGCATAGAATTTCTGAGAGAGACTGGTGGATTTTGAACTGCTGACCTTGTAGTTAGCAGTCCAGTGCTTATCCTATATCGCCACACCAGAACTCTATTAAAGGCCTACTTTAGCACCAATACTGGAGACCTGGGAATAAAAGTCAGCCTACTCTTCAAGCAGAAAACACAAAGTAAAACAATTATAAAAGAGTATGGCAAATGCATCCTAGGCCAGAGGAGATCAGTTGCTGTCCAGTGGATCTCAACTCATGATGTCTCCATGGTGCAGGGTACAACTTGCATTTCATAGAGTTTTAGTGACTATGATCTTTCTAAAGCTGGCCTTTCTTCCAAGGTACCTCTAAGGGGTTTGAAGTGCCCATATTTTGGGTTGAAGCCCAGTGCTTAACTGTGTGCACCACCCAGGGATTCCAAATATGTCATGCTGTTGTTAAGTGCCATTGAGTCGGTTCCGACCCAGAGCAACCTTGTATAGGGTTTAGCTGTGAAATGTGAAAAAGAGAAACTTCTAGCCAGGCCAGAGGAGATAAGGAGGGGCTTTAAAAGGAAGGGACTCTGAGTTTGTTATAATCTGATTTAAGGCAGAAGAGAAAGTAATCCCAAAGCAATACAGCAATGGTATACAGGCAGCAGGTGCTTCAGTGTGGCTGGCTTATAGGCTGGCAGTCCCGGGAGATGAAGTAGGTTGGGTGTATGATGGAGGATAAAACATAAATAACTTTATGTGTTAGGCTGCAGAGTTTGGAATTCATCCTGATGCTATAAAGGTTTTGGCTGGTGGAGGCAACATGATCAATTTTGTGATTTAGAAATATTGCTCAGACATCAGTGTAAAGGATAAACTGGAGAAGGCAAGACTTCCCTAATTTCACTTCCTCGTCCTCTCCTGTTAAGGAAATCCCTGAAAGCCTATGCTGTGATTTGATATTCTGTCCCTATGAGCATGTATCCATGATTGTGCAGTCAATTATCATAATAATCACATGACTCTCAAATACTAACTTCTACTGCTGACCTTTTACCCAAATAAGAATACTTCTAGTTTTACTGGGCTTGCCAACATGGCAACATCACAGATCACTTCTTTTCTTGTATATCTATGGTTCAGCAGTCAACAGGTGTGACTGCTTTATTGTGTGTTGCCTTTTGCAGTTTTACTTTTCATTTTCATTCTTGCCAGGATTTACTTTGTTTTTCTAGATTGTTGTTGTTTTTAAGTGCCATCAAGTTGGTTCTGACTCACAGCGACCCTGTCTAGAGTTTCTGAGTAGCAGCTGGTGGGTTTGAATTGCTGACCTTGCAATTCAAACTGACCTTGTGCTCCAGTGCATTATGGTACAGTGCATTTTTTATACCAAAACATTCAAACCCATTGCTGTTCAATAGATTCTAACTCATGGTAACCCATGTGTTACAGGGTAGAACTGCTCCATAAGGTTTTATTGGCTATAATCACTACAGATTCCATTTCTAAGCCTTTCTTCCACTGTGTGGATTTGTGACGAGTTTGAACCATCAAACATTAGCTTAGTTGTTGACTGTTGTCTCTGCCACCGAGACCCCCTAAGTCTCTTATCTAAATATGTCTACATTTCTCCTTCCACCTGTTGTTCATTCTTGGTATCGACAATATTTTACAAGGAGGAATTATGTGTATACAAAACAACATAGAAAGCATGTTTTAATGATTTAAAACCACACAAAAGACATTTGTGTTTTTATTACCAGGATGAAGACATAGAACATTATTCCTTTGTTATTCCTCTCCAATTAGAACTTGTCCTTCCCAACTCAGAAGTAACCACTATCTTGAATTTTTTATTTTTTACCCATTCCATTTCTTTATATTTTTAACAACCAGTGTACGATGTAGTTTAAATTTGCTTCTATTTTTAACTTAATGTAGGATGAATCATATTGAATGTGATTTTTCTTTCATTTAATATAATGCTTTTTAGTGTCATCTAACTTGATGCATGTAGGTTGTTTATCTTCATTACTAGTAATATTCCATTACCTGAATTTTCCTCAGCTTATCTATCTGGCGGCCTGTTCCTCTTTCAAAATTACAAATACTGTTCTCATAGACATTTTCATGCAAGCTTCATGGTATACAAGTGATCTTGAGAGATCTGAACTGCTCAATTTTAGGGAAGTTATATGCAAGTTCAACTTTACTGAGTTCAATTTGTATTTCTGTTTACATGCCTGTCTTTTAATTGTATTTCTTTTTCTTATTGGTTCATAGAGCTTCTTTATAGGTTTTGGATTCTAAAACATTGGGTTGCTAACTGCAAGAGATTCAAACTTACTAGCTGCTCTTCAGGAGAAAGATGAGGCTGTCTGCTCCCGTAAAGGCTTACTGGGCCACTCTGAGTTGTCGGTTTGTCGTATTGTGATGGCTTGTGTGTTTTTATGATTCTGGAAACTATAGAATAGGTATTTTAAGTACAAGCACATTCATCCACGGTGGACAGGTTTCAGCTGAGCCTCCAGACAAAGACAGACTAGGAAGAAGGAGAGTTGGGCTACTTCCAAATATTGATCACTCAAAACCTTCTGAACAGCAGTGGAACCATTTTAAAAAGGTTGCAACCATACATTGACAGAGAACTTCCAGAGGTTCAATCAAGACTTAGAAGAGGACATAGAATGCATCATTGCTGCCATTAAGATGGATCTCTGTTAAAAGCAGAGAATAACAGAAAGATGTTTATCTGTGCATTATTGACTACGACAGGGCTTTCAATTGCGTGGATCATGACAAGCTATGGACAACATTGCGAAGTATGAGTATTCCGGAACACTTAATTGTGCTCATGAGGAAAATGTACATAGACCAAGAGGCAGTTGTTTGAACAGAGCATGGGAACACTGAATAGTTTAAAATTAAGAAAGGTATGAGCCAGGGTAGTATTCTTTCACCATACTTATTAATTCTGTATTTGTTGATGTTGTTAAGTATTGTCAAGTTGGGTCAGACTCATAGCAACCCTGTATAAGTTTTCCAGAGAGTGACTGGTGAGTTTCAACTGCTGACCTTGTGGTTCAAATTGACCTTGAGGTCTAGTGCTTATCCTATGGCTCCAACCAGGACTCTGAGAAGTTGGGTTGTATGAAGAAAAACATGGCATCAGGATTGGAGGAAGATTCTTTAATTATCTGTGATAAGCAGATACAACCTGATTGAGGAAAGAGAAGAGGACTTAGAATACTTACTGATGAAGATCAAAGACCACACAGTCTTTGGTATGGGTTGCTCCTCAATGTAAAGAAAGCAAAAATCCTCCCCACTGGACCAATAAATAAAAGCCATATGAATGAAGAAAAGATTGAAGTCATTAAAAACTTCATTTTGCTCAGATCAACCTTCAACACCCATGGAAGCAGCACTCAAGAAATCAAATGATTTATTGCATTAGGCATATCTGCTGCACATGATCTCTTTAATGTGTTGACGAGCAAAGAAGTCAGTTTGAGGACTAAGGTGTGCCTGAGCCAAGCCATGGTACTTTCAATAACCTCATGTGCATGTGAAAGTTGGACAGTGAATAAGGAAGACTGTAGAAGATTTGATGCATTTAAGTTTGGGAGTTGGAGAAGAATATTCAAAGTACCACGGACTTCCAGAAGAAAAAGCATATCTTTGTTGGAAGAAGTATAGCCAGAGTGCTCCTTGGAAACCAGGATGGCCAAACTTCATCTTTCATACTTTGGACATATTATTAGGAGGGACCAGTCACTGGAGAAGGAT
>NW_006408563.1:13454855-13459799 GCF_000296735.1 Chrysochloris asiatica | reverse complement strand
AGATATACAGCCTTGCAAACCCTATGCAGGGTTGCTATGAGTTTGAACCAACTCCAAAGCACACCCCACCCCTACCACCTATAGATTTATCATCTTATAATACCATTTCATTTCATTGAATATATAATGAGTCCCTGCAACTAATGGAGGTAATTAAGCACTACAACAATTCTGTTTCAGCAATAGTTGTAACAAGCCCAAATGTTCAACATAGTGAGTTAGTTGAATACAATCAGGTACATTATCCAAAATATCATAGCAATTAAAATAAAGATGTAGAAACTCATCACGGACCAATGTGCATGCATATACACTTAACAGTGTTATGTTGGTAGCCTAGTCAATCTCCCATCACAGCTGGGTTAACACTGCTTGTAAAAGGGAATGTTCTCCTAACCCATCCCCAAACCCAAACTCACTGCCTTTACAGATACCTTTACAGAAGTCATGACCTTTTTTTACAAGGAATGGGCTAGTGGAGTTCAACTTCCAACCTTTCTTTTATCAGCCCAGGCCATAACTGCTGTCCATCAGTGCTCCCTTTAAATTGTTCTTGTATGGGTACTGATCCAGCTGCAACCAAACAGTTGCTTGATAAGCAAGCAATGTCAAGGAAACTTGGAATGGAAACTTTGGGTATCAAAGATACTGATCCTTTGTTTGATGGAATTGACATATACTCCAGAAATGAGGCACCATTTGAAGAAAGTGGTATTTTGCCTTCATACAAAGAAACAGATAATGCTATTCTTCTAAGAGTTTAAAGAATGAAGCAAATACAAGAGTAGTAAAGAGGACAAATACCAAGAAAGAGAGTAAGAGCTTTCTATTTCTTTGTTCCAGGTTTTTCTAAAGTTTGTTGATTTTTCTGCCCTTGGTTTTCATTGGATACTTCTTATCCTTAATCAATTCATTCAAAAAAGCCATAAAAAAAATTAAAAGAAGTTTTAATGGAATTTTACTACTAATAAAGCTAAGACCCCCTGATGCAGAATTATTTATTTATTTATTTTTAACAAAGAACACACGTTGCTGTTGTTAGGTGCTATTGAGTCAGTTCTGACTCATGTGATCATATGTACAAGAAAACATTGACTGGTACTGCACCGCACTCACAATTGCTTTCATATTTGAGTCTGTTGTTGAAACCACTGTGTTAATCCATTTCATCAAGTGTCCTCCTTTTTTTTTCATTGACCCTCTACTTCAGCAACCATGATGTACTTTCCCAGTTCCTCTTGATAACATGTACAATGTATATGAGACAAAGTCTTGTCATCCTCACTTCTAAGGAGCATTCTGGATATACTTCTTCCAAGACAGATTGGATGATTGTTCTGGCATGTTCATTCCTCTCCAACACCATAACTCAAAAGCGTCAATTCTTCTCTGGCCTTCCAACTCATCGTCCAACTTTCACATGAGTATGAGATGATTGAAAATACCATCATTTGAGCCACGTTAGTCCTCAAAGTTGCATCTTCACTCTTTAACACTTTAAAGAGGCCTTTTGCAGTAGATTTGTTCAATGCAATATGTCATTTGATTTCTTGACTACTGCTTCCATGAGTGATGATGTGGACTCAAGAAAAAAAAAAAAATCCTTGACAATTTCAATCTTTTCTCTATCATGATGCTGTTTATTGGTTCAATTGTGAGGATTTGGGGTTTTTTATAAATTGAGTTTAAACCATACTGGTCTTTGTTCTTCATTAGTAAATGCTTCAAGTCTTCTTCATTTTCAGCAACCAAGGTTGTTTCATCAAAAAGCTTGAAGTCATTGAAAATTGTTAATGAGCCTTCCTCCAATGCTGATATCACATTCTTCTAAATATAGTCCAAATGTTCACATTATTTACTCAGCATACTGATTGAATAAGTATGTTGAAATGATACCACTCTGACACACACCTTTTCTGGTTTCTTGTTCTGTTGAAAGTACTGTCTCTTGGTCTATGTACAGGTTTCACATGAGTACAATTAACTCTTCTGGAATTTCTTTTTTTTTCTCAATGTTTTTCATGTTTGTATGTAATGATCAAATGCCTTTTTATAGTCAGTAGCTCATAAGTAAACATCTTTCTGGTACTCTCTATTTTCAGCCAAGATCCATCTGACATCAATGGTGCTATCCCTTATTCCACGTCCTCTTCTAAATCTGGCTTAAATTTCTGGCAGCTCCCTGTCAATGCACTGCTGTAAGCTATTTTGAATTATCTTTAGTACAAGTTACTATTAAAGTAAAATTTTAAAAAATTATTTATAAATGAAGGTATATTGGTGTTTTTATGTGTAAATACATTAGTTTCATGCTTCTGTGAGGTCTGTCCAGGACAAAAAACAAAAAGACTAACAAATGCCAGTAAGTGTACACATGTCAAGTTACATATGTTAAAGGTTATGTCTAAAGATTGATTTTCCTTTTTGAACATAAATAGACATTTAATAGAGCTAATTAGACAATGATCTATCAAATATTAAACTCACCTGTACTATCCATTAGGGAGTGCAGTGGCTCCATACGATAAGCACTTGACGGAGAAACACAAGGTTCACAGTTTGATATCACCAGACACTGTGGGAGAAAGATGAGGCTTTCTGCTCCCACAAAGATTTAAGTCTCAGGAACCTTTACAGGGTCCATATGAATCAGAACTAGCTCAACAACACTGAACAACAACAACAACAACAACAACAGGCTATCCATTAAGGAGCTCTGGTAGCACAGTGGGTTATGAATTAGGCTATTAACAGAAAGGTCAGCAGTTCAAATTCACCAGCTGCTCTGCAAGAGAAAAATGAGGACTTCTGCTAAGATTTACAGGCCCAGAAACCCTATACAGGGTCACTATGAGATGGAACCGACTTGAAAGCACACAACCACCACCACCATCATGTTATCCACTAAGGACACCTGATGGTGTAGGGGGTTAAGTGTTGGGCTGCTAACCACAAGGTCAGCAATTTGAGTCCACCAAGTAATCCGTGGGAGAAAGATGAGATTTTCTGCTCCCAAAAGATTTTACAGCCTCAGAAATCCTATACAGGATCACTATGAGTTGAAACTGATCCCAGGGTACACAATCACAACCACCACCTTGTTATCCATTGCAACGAGTCCCAGGAGAATGTATTTTATAATCACATATTGTATACCTTTCTGATACCTTAAAATTAATAAATAAGTCGCTTGTATTTTGATATATATTTTAATGGAGTCCTGATGTATCTCTGCAGGATAATGCACTTGACTGTAAGGTCAATTTGAATGCAAGGTCAGCAGTTCAAACTCACCAGTCACTCCTTGGAAACCCTATACAGGGCCACTATGAGTCTGAACCAATATGATGGCACTTAACAAAACAGTATATTTTAATAGGGAACATGGTGGCAGTGTAGGATAAGCACTAGACTGCTAACCTCAAAGTTGGCAATTCAAACTCACCAACCACTTTATGGGAAAAAAAGGAGGCTTTCTGCACCTGTAAAATTTCAAAGTCTAGGAAATCACATGCAGGGGCGTTAAGAATTGGAATCAACTTGATGACTATGAGTTTGGTTTTATGTATTTTAATAGAATTCTATTTGTATTCATTTTCTCTGCATCCAGAATGGTGTGCTGAGCTGGTTCACTCTTGCACATTGCTTTCCAATTCCATGCTCAGTGATGTCATACTGAGAGCTTGAAATTAGTCATGGTGGGAGTGCTTATACCATGAAACGGAAAATACTTCAAACTAGGACTTACTTGACCAAATGGTGGTGGTAGTTATGTGCCATGGAGTCTTTCCTGACTCATAGAGATCCTGTATATGGTTTCCTAGCATGTAAATCTTTATAGGAGCAGAAAGCCTCATCTTTTTTCCTTGGAGCAGCTAGTAGTTTTGAGTTAACAGCAAAACTCAAAAAACATTATACAACGAGGGATACTTTATTCAACCAAACGGTCAGTTTTTAACATTTACCAGCACACCACTCAACTGTCATCCCATAGAACTCACTCTTGTTAAGGTCATCTGTGAACGTGAAGTTGACAAATGCATAGGCATTTATGTTTGCTTTTATTTGACACAACTGAACACTTTATTATTAAAGCCATTTTAATAGTACACTGAGTCACTTCTTTTTCCTGGTTCTCCAGCTTTTTATGGGACACTCTTTATTGGTTCCTTGATTTATCTTCTTCTTATCTCTCCAACTTCTAATTGTTGTATGCTTCAAGGCTCCATCCTCAGGCCTCTTTTCTATATCTACTCACTCCCTCAGTGAGTTCACTTATTCCTATGGCTTTAAATATACCATACAATCCATTAGTGTCATATGGGCCTCTCAAGTCTCAATAATTCCTCCAAGGAGGGGACCCATGTATCAACTACCACATTGACAACACTTCATGAATATCTAACAGGCAACTCAAATTTAGCATGTACAAAACTCAACTACTCATTGTACCATTCCACATTTGTCCTCCAATATTCCTCTTCTCAATATATTGTAACTGCATTTTCCCAGTTACCCATGTCAAATATTTAAAGTCATTTTTAAAAATGTTTTTATTGTGAATTGAGTGAAGGTTTAAAGACAAGCCCATCAGCCCAATAGCTCTACATTCAATAAATCATGCACTTTGTTTCATGTCATTGATTACAATCCCCTCCATGAACAGTTATCCTGCTTCCTCCCTGTGGTTCCCACCTTCCTTAGGAACATGTTGCCCTTTTGATTTTGAATGATTGATCACCCCACGATGAATAGACCTTGCTAGTGTTGTTGCCCCCACCCCCATAAACCTATCTGAAATTTGGGCCTTGAGGGTGAGCTCCTTTCCAGACTTAAAGGGTGGTTGAGGGCCATAGTCTCAGGTTCCTCCAGTCTCTTTCTGATTAGCAAATCCATTTTTTGTTTTGCTTTTAATAATTTTTGAGTTTTGTTCTACATTTTCTC
>NW_006408563.1:13451876-13453435 GCF_000296735.1 Chrysochloris asiatica | reverse complement strand
TCCATGTTCATCCATGTTATGAGGTGTTTCACAGATTCACCATTATTCTTCAGTGTTGAATAGTATTCCAGTGTTTGTATGTGTCAACATTTGTTTATCCATTCTTCTATGATGGGCACTTAGGCTGTCTCCATCTTTTTCTTATTGTAAATAATAACTGTGATTAATATCAGTGTGTATATATCTACTTGTGTCCTGGCTCATGTTTCTTGTGGTTGTATACTCAGTAGAGGGATTGCTGGATCATAAGGTATTTCTGTTTTCAACTTTCCAGCCATATCATTTTCCAGAGTGACTGAACCATTTTGCAGTCCCACCAGCAGTGTAGGAGGGTTCTACTTTCCCCACCCTTTCGCCAGCATTTGTGCTCTGTTTGTTGTGTGTGTTATTATTATTTTTATATATAATTTCACTGTTAATATTGGTGTGAGATGATATCTCATTGCTACTTTATTGTTTGGATTTGCCTCTCCTAATGGCTAATGATCATGAACATTTCTTCATATGTTTGTTGGATGCTTGAATGTTTTCCTTGGTGAAGTGTCTGTTCATGTCCTGTGCCCATTTTTTAATTGGATTTTTTTTTCTTTTTTCTTTAAGAGATATTGTAATTTTCTATAAATGTTAGATTATAGTTCCTTATCTGATATGTAGTTACTCAGTCTGTGGGCTCCCTTTTTATTCTTTTGGCAAAATCTTTTGATGCACATAACTTTCTAATATTTAGGAGGTCCCAGTCAGCTATTTTTTCTTCTACTTTTTGTATGTTTTTATGTAATGTTTAAGAATGTATGTATGCCATGTATTAAAACCACTAAATCTGTTCTATTTTTTCATTGATGATCTTTATAGTTATAGGATTTACATTTAGGTCTTTAATTCATGCTGGGGTTTTTTGTTTTTTACAGGGTGTGAGATGTGGTTGAAGCCATTCTTGATTTCTCCCTTTTTTCACCTTCCAGCTTGGTTCAAGCCATAATTCTGTATCCTCTGGATTACTGTCTCCCAGCTTCCACATTTGTCTCTTTATTGTCTATTCTCTATACAACAGGCAAAGCAAACCTTGACATCACGTGTCAGATCATGACATTTCTTCATTACTTCTCATCTGTCTCTGGTAAAACGTGCAGACCCTATTATGCTCCACAAAGTTCTCTATATTCTGACCACTCCCTGGATCTTTGACCTGATTTTCCTACCACTCCTTCTACCCTTGCTCCTCCTTCCTCTCCAGCCACATGGCAGTTGTTTTGCAATCTGAACCCATACTTGTCATAGGTCCTTTGCATGGGAAAATTCCCTCTGCTTTGAACTTTATTTTCTCCCAGAGCTACAAGGCTTAGTCCTTCACATGACACTGTATCAAAGAGGTAGTCTCTACCATTACTAACCTTACTCTTTGTTAGACTTCATTAAGAAACTTATCAAAACCCGGTACATTGTTGATTTATTTATTACATTAGTACCCAAGCTAGGTAAGAATGTTGTTGTTGTTGTTATGTGCCTGGAGTTGGTTCTGACTCACAGCGACCCTGTAGAGGGTTTCCAAGGCTGTAAAT
>NW_006408563.1:13449315-13451726 GCF_000296735.1 Chrysochloris asiatica | reverse complement strand
CGCTATGGGTCGGACCCGACTCGATGGCACTCAACAACAACAACAACAACGAATAGATATCCTATTTTTCCTACTACTTTGTTCCAACAACCTAGAAAAATGCTTGTAATAGAATAGACACTCAATAAATGACAAAAGAGTGTTTTCAATTATATTTTATATTACTTACATTAATTTTTATATGTAAAGATAACAGAAAAAAATGAGTTGACTGCCACGCTCTAGCTCTAGTGTGTTCTTTTCTGTCCATTTCATAAAGAGGATATCAAATTTCAGAAGGAGGTTTGTGTAGTTAGAAGTGATTTGCCTGCTTGCCACACATAAAAGCAAACATGAAAAAATACAATATAAAACCTACATGAATAATACTTGGTTATACGGAAGAGATCCTAGATAACCTCTAGGTGCAAAAGAGCTGTCTGAACAGACTCATGATGACTTTAATCTTATTGTTAACAAGGTTACTAAAGTTTGCTCCTCTCCAGAGAAAGGGTACCATACAGACGTCCCCTCAATTCTGTGAAAAAAATTCTGAAACTCTCTACTTGATATCTTCCTGCCAAATTCCTGCTGACTGCAAATGAGCACAAAATGTCAGCTTTTGTTATTTGCAGCACTAATGATGCATTTGAAATATTTCTCTAACTTTGATTCCAGGATTCACTATTATGACTTAAGAGTTGCAGTATCTCAAGTCCTATTAACAGAAGAATCCATTTTTAATAGGGAACATGATCAAATCCAAATAGATGAAATTTTGGGGAATTATTTTGAGAAACGTTTTCAGATTCTTATCAAATTTTCAAAGGCATGCCTGCTTCAAATATATTGAATTTCCTAGGGGATAAGGCATATGATCCTATTGCTAAAAAAATTCTTTTTTTTTTTTTAGCTTAAATTTTACCTACCCTGATATGATCACAATAAAATAGTTAATGATAGGCTGTATAAATAAAATAAGATTTGAGATTTCAAATATCACTATGCTTAATTGTCCTAATTTTTAAATAGTAAGAACCTTCTTTTTGCTAATTTGGTATACTGATTTACCGATGCTGTTTCTAGGTACTGCTGAGACCGTTCAGACTCATAGCCACCCTATGCACAACAGGCCCTGTGTCATCCTCACAATTATTGTTACATTTGAGCCCATCGCTGCTGCCACAGTACCAATCCATATAGTTGAAGGTTTTCCTCTTTTTCCCAGACCCTTCACTTTGCCAAACATGATGTCTTTCTCCAAGAACTGGTTCTTCTTAATAACAAATCCCAAGAATAAGAGGCAAAGTTGCCATGCTGACTTCTAAGGAACATTCTGGCTGTACTTCGTTTAACACAGATTTGGTTGTTCTTCTGACAGTCTATGGTACTTTCCATATTCTTCTTCAACAACATAATTCAAATGCATTGATTTTTCTATGGTCTTCATGATTCATTGTCAAACTTTCCACGTGCATATATGGTGATTGGAAATATGATGGCTTAAGGCAGGCACACCTTAGTTCTCAAACTCATCTTTGCTCTTGAACACTACAAAGAGGCTTTGAGCAGTAGATTTGCCTAATGCAATAGGAGGTTTGATTTCTTGACTGTTGCTTCCATGAGTGTTGATTATGGCTCCAAGCAAAATGAAATCTTTGACAACTTCAATATTTTCTCTATTTATAATGACGTTATGTATTGATCCAGTGGTAAGGATTTTTGTTTTCTTTACATTGAGATGCAATCCTTATGGAAGGCTCTGGTCTTTGATTTTCATCAGTATTGTAATTCCTCTTCACTTTCTGCAAACAAGCTTATATCATCTGTTGTTAATGAGTCTTCCTCAAATTCTGATACCATGTTCTTCTTCTTATAATCCAGCTCTGATAATTTGTGCAGCATATAGATTGAATAAGAATGGTAAAAGGATACAACACTGACATACACCTTTCCTTATTTTAAACTGTTCAGTATCCTATTTTTCATTTCTAACAACTGCCTCTTAGGCTATGTACAGATTCTTCATGACCACAATTAAGTCTTCTGGAATACCCATTTGTTGCAGTGTTATCCAAAGTTTGGCATGATCCACACAGTCAAAAGCCTTTGCTTAGTCAATAAAGCACAAGTAAACATCTTTCTGACATTCTCTTTCCTCAGTCAATATCTGTCTAAAGTGAGCAATGATATCCCTCATTCAACATCGTCTTCTGAGTCTTGCTTGAACTTCTGGCAATTCTCTGCTAATGTACTATTGCAACTGATTTTGAAGTATCTTGAGCAAAATTTCACTTGCATGTGATAGTAATGATATTGCTTCATGATTTCCACATTCCATTGGGTTGCCTATATTTAGAATGGGCAGAAATATGGACCTCTTCCAATCTGTTGGCCAGGTAGCTGTCTTCCAAATTTCTTGGCACAGTTGA
>NW_006408563.1:13441870-13448670 GCF_000296735.1 Chrysochloris asiatica | reverse complement strand
CTTTTCTTTCTTTTCCTGTCTTTTTAATGACCTTGTGCTTTCTTCATGTATGATATTCTTGATGTCATCCAACAGTTCTTTTGGTTTACAGTCATTAATGTCTATTACATTAAATCTTTCTTGAGATGGTTTCTAATTTTAATGGGATATATTCAAGTTCATATTGGCTCTCATGGACTTGTTTCAATTTTCTTCCACTTCAGCCTGAATTTGCATATGCGCAATTGACGGTCTGTTCCACAGTCTGCCCCTGACCTTGTTTCTCGGTATAGTTGTACAAAACTGTGAAAGGATATTTATTCATCAGTAAATTTCCTTTAAGTGAAATAGCTAAATTTGTAAGAAGAAAAAGGATGTGAGGGACAATATTTTTTGGGTGCGCATACATATATATGTTAATTCTGTGTACTCGTAAACACCCTGGGAAGTATGTATTATTTCTCTCTATGTTGTTGTTAAGTACCGTGGAGTCGGTTCTGACTTATAGTGACCCTGCACAGGGTTTCTGAGGCTGTAAATCTTTATGGGAACAGAACACCTTATATTTCTCCTGTGGAGCCACTGGTAGTTTCGAACTGCTAATCTTGCGGTTGGCAGCCCGACTCGTAACCACTATGCTACCAGAGCTATAAACACAAGTAAATTGAGAAGGTGGTTATGGACTTCTTCCATGTCACACAGCTTGCAAATCGTAAACTCAAATACTTATCTACAAGAGTCTTCTTTTTAATTTGTTTTGCTGTCTTAAAAGCTAGTTGTTTTGCTAGGTAAAGCATTGAGCTATTTGCCATTGAAAACACAAGCTTGCTTGATAGATTGAGAGACAGAGACAATGAGCCCTGGATGTGCAAAGGTTAGTAACTCAGATGCTATCCAAAAGGTTGGTGGTTTGAATCCTCCGGAAGCTCAACAGCAGAAACCATCTGGTGACCTGCTCCCATAAACATTGTAGCCTAGGACAACCTACAGGACAGTCCAACACTGTCATATAGGCAGACTGTCAGAGTAGAGTCAACATCTCACATCCACATCTACATCTGTCTGTCCGCCTATATCTATCTAAAATGAGAACATCCACAAATGCTAAAGCACATATTGCAGTTTTTTCTGCTTGTAAAATAAGAGCTTCGATATTTATATATTGCAATAATATCTAGCATATAGTCAGGCTACATGAAAGGAATTCTCTGAATATGGTAACATAAAAAAAGATTAATTTGTTCATTAGTAAAAATTCAGCAACAATAAAACTGTATTTTTAACAAACAGGAAAAAATAATCAGTGGTCATGTTTTCTAAAATTAAGTATATTTGACTATCATTTTAATATAAATAGTATATATTTGTATAACCTAAAGAAATAGGTACCAGATTCCTCATTTCCAAGATACCAAAAAAGTAAAACAACATGTATCTTCAAAGATGATAAGTAATAGCAAGGAAGAGAGAATTAAAAATATCAAACTTCTATCTGTTTCAGGACTGAGAGTTTGCATTTTATAGTATAAATGTGCCATGACTCTAGATATATCTAGTAACGCCAGCCAGTCAACTCTGATTTGGTGTGGGAAGTCCACCAGCATTCCTACCTGATGGGAACTTGGGTTTCCTAATACACATGAGGACTCCTGATGTGGTGCTGTAGGATAAGCAATGGGCTTCAAACCACAAGGTCAGCAGCTCAAACCCACCAGCTGGTCCTTGGTAACCCTGTACAGGGTCTCTATAAGTCAAATTGGATTGAAAACACTTAATAGAACCAATAATATACATGGATTTGCATGTCAATTCTCATCAAGATGCATTTTGTTAAAAAACATAATAAGTTTTTTTTAAAGGGAACCCTAAATAGTGTTAGCTGGGTTTGATTATGGGAACATAGACTAGAGACACTTGTGAATAATGGTCATTGTATTATCTGCTATCTAGTCAATTCTGGCTCTGGTGACCCCATGTGCACAGAATAGGATTGCTCTCTAGGGGTGAATTCTGTAGAACGGTGCTATGAGATATGGAGAGAGACAAGCCCAACAGACCTAGAAGCAAGATGTTTGATGTGGAGGAAAAAATGTGAAATTGTACACTGTAGATTAGTACATAAACACAAGGAAGTCTGTGCTTGTCTTGCTTTTTCGGGTAATGTAGTGGTTATGAATTGGGCTTCAAATCACAAGGTCAGCAGTTCGAAACTACCAGCTGTTCTGTGGGAGAAAGATGAGGCTTTCTGCTCCTATAAGATTTACAGCCTCAGGAACCCTGTACAGGGTTGCTATGAGTTGGAATTGACTCCATGGCACTTAACAACAACAACAACACATTAGATTAGACACATTCGATCATCCTTAATATGATAATGGATTTCTGGTGTGGCACTGTGGTTTTATACCACAATATATAGCACTGGGCCATAAGGCCAGTTTGGACCACAATGTCAGCAGTTCAAACTCACCAGCTGCTCTTCAGAAACCCTATACACTATGAGCTGGAACCAATTTGATGGCACTTAAAAACAACAACATAACACACAAGAGGGCTTTAAAATTTTTGTGGAAAAATCCATTGTCTTCCCATTTCAGTTTCCATAAGCTTTTTGAAGTTCCTTCATATAATTGAGACCCACATTTAAGAACACTCCCCTCTAAAACAATGTGCTAAACTGTCTACAGCTTGGTTGCCTAGCACCCTATTACTCAAATCTCGGTCCCCTTTCCCTTATGATACTCTAGTGCCAGCTGAACCTCCAGGTTGGCCTCTTTGTTCTTTCCCTCAATTCAGCCTCTAGGCAAGAGGTAAAGAGAAGCCATCTCTGACAGTTGATGTAATTAATTCCAACTCTTTCATTGATGAGTCTTGTGGCATTGAACAATTTGTTTCTCTGAGTCTTCAGCTTTTCATTTGCAAAGTGGAGATATAATAATATAAACAACTCTCCGATACAAGCCTCCAATAGGCATCTAGAGTAAGAGACTCAATGGGAGTCAACTTTATGCTTGTTTTCCCCTGGCCAGCTAGACTTTTTGTTGTTGTTGTTGTTAAGTACTGCCGAGTCAGTTCCAACTCATAGCAACCCTGAATAGAATTTCCAAGGAGAAGCTGGTGAGTCTGAAGTCTGAACCACCAGCCTTAAGGTTCATATTGGCTTTGTGGTCCATTTAGACTTTTATGTGGACTTTAAGCTGGGGGGTGGGGCAGCCTGTTATGTAACTGTCCCTCTTAATTTCCTTACCCATGGCATGAGGAAGACTGCAGGAGAATCAGTGCCTTTGAGTTATGGTGTTGGAGAAGAATATTGAAAGTACCATGGATTTCCACAAGAACCAACAAATTGGTTTTGGAAGACGTATAATCAGAATGCTTCTTAGAAACCAGGATAGTGAGACTTCATCTCTTGTATTTTGGACATGTGGCCAGAAGGGACCAGTCCCTGGAGAAGGACAACCTGCTTGCTAAAGTGGAGGGCCAGAGGACAAAGAAATCCCCAAATTAGAGGGATTGACATAGTGGCAGCAACAAGGGGCTCAAACATGACAACAATTGTGAGGATAGTGTAATACCAGTGTTTTGGTTTTTGTTTCTGTTTTTTTCTGTTGTGCACAGGGTTGCTGGGAGTCAGAACCAACTTGATGGCACCTAACAACAATACAAAATCCACAGCACAGAGAGGGGTATACACAGGAGAGTTGTCACCTCCTTCTGGACAGCTTTTGAACCACGAGGAACTGCTTGTCCTGTTGTTTACTGTCTGCTTCTTTTTTGTAAATCATCAAAGCAACATTCATGTGATAACATGTATTCAGGTTCTGATCAGAAAAACATGATCTTCATGGAGGAATAATATTTAATGATGGATACCCTATTCCTAACGACCTCCTTGTGATTTAGAAATCTGAGACCACTTGTGATCACTATGAATGGTTGCCATGTTGTAATTGACAAAAACCAGGTGAAGCTCCTGGTAATGTAGTAATGCATGCTCAATAAGTGCTGTATTCCTAAAAGAAAAATTGAGGGTTACTAAGGAGTCCTGGTGTGGCACTGTGGGCTAATGCCTCAGACTGCAAAATCATTTGAACTTCAAGTTCAGCGGTTCAAGCTCACCAGCTGCTCCTTGGAAATCCTATACAGGGTCGCTATGGGTCAGAATCGACTCAACAGCACTTAACAACAAAAATAAGAACAAGTATCTCCTACATGCTAACTCCTGATGAAAGTGAGGAAAGAAAAGGTTATTTACTTCTAGCATTGGTCTGACCACCACAGTGCAATTCCTTAATACAAGTATATCAAATTCTCAGGCTTTCTTTCTTATTTAATGTCTCTCCAAGTCATGACCTGTGTAAAATCCCACCAAATGACTTTTTCCTGATAGGTCTTGGTAATAGAAGGTAGAAGAAGATGCTGATGGCTTATATAATTTACCTGTGAGTTATTATTAGCAGGACTGTGATTATAAACACTAGGAAATCTAATGAGGGGATTGGTCAGTATCATTATCCTGCTAGGTTTAAAGTGAGTCATCTCAGAAGTAGGAGTGACAATCGCACTACTGTCAAAGAAGAAGAGCCAGGAGTGGACCTTGAGGTCCCTGAGCATTAAACCTCCTCGAACTAGCAACAGAAAAGTATGACACCAGACGAGTGGTAGAGGAGCTGCAACACCAATAGAACCAGGAGGCAGAGCATGAGACACATTGGTAAGCATTGCAGCCCACAGAGCATATAAAACTGAGTGACTTGGAGAAGGAGTCTTGCTGGCAGAGTGAAGGGCCCCCGGGCACTTAATTGGGGGAGCTAGGTTTGCTGACCCATGGAGTTAGAACTAAATGCCTTCAGACTGAGGCTTATGGTGTAGCGGCATGTCCGATGGGCATTTATAAGCAGCCTTGAAAAAACTTTGTAACATTGTCTAGGCAGAGAGAGGACTCAGTGTGGGCATGGCTGAGGAGAAACTGTCCTGACTGGAAGAAACGTGTCCTGAGCATTTCTGATCTTGTATTGTAGCTTATTTTGTTGTAACTTGTTTATTGGGGCCTTCAAGTTGGTTCTGACCCACAGTGACTCAGTGTACAACAGAACAAAACACCACCTGGTACTGTACCTTCCTCACAATTATTGCTACACTTGAACCCATTGTTGCTGGGACTGTGCTAATCTATCTCAATGGGGGTCTCCCTCTTTTTCACTCACCCTCCACTTACCAGGCATGTGTCCTTTTCCAGGCGTTGGTCGCTCCTGATAATATGACCAAAATAAGAGATACAAAGAATGACCATCTTGGTTTCTAAGGGGAAGTCTGGTTGTACTTCTTCTAACACAGATTTGTTTGCTGTTCTGGCAGTCCATGATACCTTTAATATTTTTCTCCAACATCATAACCCAAGGACATCAATTCTTCTATGGTCTCCCTTATTCACTGCCCAGCTTTAATGTATATATGAGGCTGTTGAAAATACCATGACTTAGGTCAGGCACATCTTAGTCCTCAAACTCACATATTTGTCCTTGAACACTTTAAAGAGGTATTGTGAAGCAGATTTACCTATTGCACGTCATTTGACTTACTGACTGATTTCCATGAATGTCGATGGTGCATTCAAGCAAAAGGAAATCTTTTACAATTTCAAACTTTTCTCCTTTTATCATGATATTACCTATTGGTCTAGTGGTAAGGATTTTCAATTTCTTTACATGGAGGTGCAACCCATTCCTAAGATTGTGGCTGATGATCTTCATCAGTAAGTATTTTAAGTCCTCTTCACTTTCAGCAAGTTAGGTTGCATCACCTGCATATCACAGGTTGTTAATAAGCCTTCTTCCAATACTGATGTCATGTTCTTCTTCAAATAACCCAGCTTCTTGGATTATTTGAACAAGAGCCAATGATATTGAAGGAAGAAGTGTAATGTGCACCAAAACACTGGCAAAGAACAAGGCTTAGAGGAGTAATGGAATCCAAATTGAAATCTGTCAACCAAATGATGAAACACTTGATGCACTCATTCATCTATGCTACGAAATTTGGCCAACTGCTTGGAAGAGATTCATATTTGTGCCCATTCCAAAGAGAGGTGACCCAACGAAGCAAACATCATCAGACAATGTTATTAATATCATATGCAAGTAAAGTTTTACTAAAAATAATTTTTAAATGGCTGTAACAGTTCATTGACAGGGAACTGCCTGAGACTCAAGCTGGTTGCAAATGAGGACGTGGAAGGAGGGCTATCATTGCTGATGTCCGATGGATGTTGGCTGAAAGGAGAGATACCAGAAAGATGTTTACCTGTGCTTTACTGACTACGCAAAGGCTTTTGATTGTGTGGATCATGACATGCTATGAACAATATTGCGGAGATGAGTATTTTGGAACACAGTCTGCCCCTGGCATTATTTTGGCTGATGAAATGGAGCTTTTCCACCATCTCATTCCACAGATGTAGTCAATTTGATTTCTGTGTATTCTGTCTGGTGAGGTCCATGTGCAAAGTCACCTTTAATGCTGTTTAAAAAAAAGGTATATGCAATGAAAAAGTCATTGGTCTTGCAAAGTTCTATCATGTGATCTCCAGTATCCTTTCTATGACCACAGCCATATTTTCCAACTACTGATCTTTCTTTTTTGTTTTCAACCTTTGCATTCCAATTGCCAGTAATTATCAATACATTTTGATTGCATCTGACAAGTTTCAGACTAAAAAATCATATTATCATCACTGGCTTTAGTGGTTGCTGAATATATTTGTATAAGAGTGTTATTAACTGGTCTTCCTTTTAGGTGTATGGATAATATTCTATCACAGA
>NW_006408563.1:13439957-13441395 GCF_000296735.1 Chrysochloris asiatica | reverse complement strand
TAGTCTGTCTCTCCTTCTTCCTCGTGTGTCTTCATCTGGAAGCTCAGATGAAATCTGTCCACCATGAGTGGCCTTGTTGATATTTAAAAATACTGGTAGGATAGCTTCCAGAATCACAGCAACATGCAAGCTACCAAAATACAACAAACTGACAGATGAGTGGTGGTGTAACTTATTAACATTGCTAGTAAACTCCGGCACTGTGAGTATGGTATCTGAGTTCGGTGTGGCTACTGAAATGAGTTATTGAACCCAGCTGAGGAGTACAGTTCTATTGGAGGAGTGATTTGTTGCTCATATTTTGCACTTTCCTGCATACTTCAAACTTAGAACTACACATTTATTTAGGTAAAGCTAGGAGATGGAGGAAATTCTAAATTTGCCAACAGCAAAAGATGATTGGTGGTGATAACATACAATTGAAACTATTTTTATAGTTTTTCCAGTAAAACATTAGGATCTTCCATTTTGCTAAGTCTTTAATGCTTTCTCTAGCTGGCCTTTTTCACAGTCCTATTTTAGCATCCAGCATTAGAATTTGGGGTGCTAAGACAGTGGGTATGGTGGCAAAGTAGGCGAGGAGCACATAGATCTTGTGACTATTTGTCTTACACCTACATACAATTTTTCCTAGGCTTATCTGTGGCCTTCTTGCCATCCCCTGTTATTTCCATAGAGATATTTCTTTCTTCTCTAACCTCTTAAGTGTAACCCTCTTAAGTACATTATACAAATAGTATTCTAACGTTTTAATAATTCCTTTCAAAAGTGATGTCCAAACTTGTATTCCACATTGAAAAGATGTGAAAACTTGAGCAGTTCAGTATCTAAAATTTTGTACATGAGTTTCATTTCACCACCATCTGGTTCATCTACAATGACTTAATGTATATTTATAAGTGCAAGATTTATATTTCAGTTCTGGCTGGTACACAAAAAAGGAAAATCTGCCTCATACTATTTCATTTCTAGTGATATTAGAACCTTCATATTTTCATGGATTAAAATACAACTTTTCTAACTCCTCTTCTGATATTAAAGTTTCTAAATCCATCTTGCTCCCTTTTCAAAACTGCAACCTCCTTTCTTTTTATCCTATGCAGCATACCTTTATGAAGCAACAATATATTCATGGTATGTATTATTATAACAAGGTTTTCAGAATATAGATTCAGTTGAATTCTTTGTTGTTGTTGTTGTTAAGTGCCATATAGTTGGTACTGACTCATAGCAACCCTATGCACAACAGAACGAAACACTGACTAGTCCAGGGCCAACCTCATTATTGTTGCCATGCTTGAGTCCATCGATGCTGCCACTTTGCCAATCCATCTCACTGGGGGTATTCCTCATTTTCTCTGACCCTCCACCTTACCAAACACGATATCCTTCTTCAGCAACTTGTCCCTCCTGACAATATGTCCAAAGTATGAGAGAC
>NW_006408563.1:13421374-13422141 GCF_000296735.1 Chrysochloris asiatica | reverse complement strand
TCGTGAACAACACAACTATGTCAAGGTCAGACCCCGACAGAGTGACTGTGGATTACATGGCAAATTATTTGCAAATCAGCCATGGTTCTGCTCATGAAATAATTCACAATAGACTTGGGTTTTCTGAGAAAATTTGTGCTTGAAATGAGTGCTAAAAGAACTTCTGGAAAAGATAAACAAAAGCATTTCGACATCTGCAAACAAAATTTGGACCAATACTTTAAGGAAGGTAAACATTTCTTTGAAAAAATCTTTACTGGTGACAAGACCTGGAGCCTGCTAGTAAATGGCAGAGTGTGGAATGGAAACATCCTCAATTGCTGACTAAGGACTAAGAAAATGTTCAAAAGTCATCCACAAACTGGAAAACTGATGCTTACAGTTTTACGAGATTTTCTAGGGCCAATATTGGAACATTATCAGGAAAAATGTTCAACAATCAACAGTGCTCATTACAGTAAGATGCTCACTGAAGAGCTGAAACCTTACCTTTGGATTAAATGCAGAGGACTGCTACCCAAGGGCATTGTGATCTTGCATGACAATGCATGTCCTCACACCTCTGCCCACACTGTTGATGCTCTGCAAAAACTTCATTTTGAGGTGTTAAAGCATCCTCTCTATAGTCCTGATCTTGTTCTACCAGACTTTCACCTGATTGGTCACCTGAAAGTAGCCCTTTGAGGATGTAGATTCGCCTCTGATGAAGAAATGAAGACAGTGGTGCACTGGTGGCTCACACCTCAGCCTAAATATTTTTAATAAAG
>NW_006408563.1:13406721-13420107 GCF_000296735.1 Chrysochloris asiatica | reverse complement strand
AGAATGAACCAGATGCCAGATACCGACCCAGCAGTGAAAAAGCGTCCAGGATAAACTGAAGTTTATCCCAAGTGTCTGGGATAAACTGAAGGCTAGCCATATCCCCAGGGAAGTTTCCCTTCAATTGATAGGCTGCTTGAAGCTGATCTCACCATACAGTTGATTATATTATATTTGATCTCATTATGAGGATAACTACATCTCAGCTGCCAAACCATTGAGGATCCTGGCCCAGTCAAGTTGACACAAAACCTTAACTGTCACATGCCCTCAGTGGCATTACTGTCGAAAAAGATAGACAGAGAATTAGAGACATAATATTACGCATTCATCATCATATTCAGATGGAAGAATTAATTTCTTTGGGCTGTTTTACATTTTGGGGCAAATGGAACCAGTCAATCTATGCTTTTGGTATCCAAATGAACTATTAAACTTTGCACAAGAGAAAGGCAAAGCTTTTGTCTGCAAAAATTCAGCTTTTGAAGAGCAGAATATGTTAAGAATCAAAATGTAAAATCTTGGCAGACAGGACAAGAAGAATATCCATAAATGATCATTCATACCTTATGCCAGTGAGAGTGGGAAATTAGAGGCATGAAAAGATTGGTTGATGAGGTCTTCAGTATCTGTGATGATCTGATACAAAAAACCCCAATCCACACCTACTGAATCAATTACAACTCACAGTGACCCTACAGGGCTAAAAAGAACTTCCCTGTAATGTTTCCAAGGCTATAGGGGAGCTGATGGGTTCAAATTATTGACCTTTCAGTTAGCAGCTGATCACCTCACCATTGTACCACACTACTTAGCCTTGTGGTGGTAGTTATGTGCCGTGGAGTCATAGCGACCCTGTACAGGGTTTCTGAGGCTTTATGGGAGCCTTTTTAAATCTTTATGGGAGCAGAAAGCCTCATATTTCTCCCATGAAAAGCTGGTAGCTTTGAACTGCTGACCTTGCAGTTTTCAGCCTGATTAGTAACCACTTCACTACCAGAGCTCCTTACTTAGCCTACCTAGTTGGGAGGAACAAAGTGAGCAGGAAAAATGTCCCAATGTCTCTAGACTAGCACTGTCTACTACCAACACTATGGAGAGACTTGGATGCTGAGCCAGAACAGAGCCAATTTCTGGCCCATTCACCACACAGAGGAGCACCATCACCTTAGTTGGAAGCTCAATTTGCTAGCCTTGTGGCCATTCAAACAGGATATGCCATGATGCTTATATAGCATTCTCCACAGTTGATACCCACTGGTTCCCTGAAATGAAACCCTTTGAACCATTCATGTGGCCCAACTCTTTTCAAAGAACTGGGAATTTTAAGTTCCCTGGGACTGAGCATGGAACTGACCACAGACAGTGGAGGTGGCAGTGGTGCTGTGCAAAGCAGTTCAGGGAGACACTGCAAAGGGGAGGGTGATGTGCAGATTTAGCCAGATGTGGTGTCCATTCTTCCCTCTTTGGTGGTCAAAGAACCCCAGATGTTTGGCTGGAGTCATGGTGGTTCCATGGGGAGGCTGTGTTCCTGTCCCACTGTTGGCTTATCTGGACTGGGCATCATCAGCTCTCCGTTCTATTCTTCTGCTCTTTCCCGAGCACCAGACAGCTCATGGTTTCTTGAGTTTAGTATTTCTTCATCGCCATCACCTTGCATGCACTGTCGGCTAATGTGGCAGACTGCAAAGTCATTTGACCTGCAAAGTCAGTGGTTCAAACTCACCAGCTGCTCCTTGGAAACCCTGTACAGGGTCGCTATGGGTCAGAATCGACTCAACGGCACTTAACAGCAACAACAATCACCTTGTATAGTATACTTGGCCAGACATCTTTTCCAAAGAATTCATGTATTCTCTGAGAAATCCATGTTTACTAATTCCTTTCCTATAGGGCAGTACAGACTCATTCTTGCTCTCTGTGAAGTTGTTTCTTATTCTGATTCAACAAACTCTACACAGGTGGAGGATAGGGGCCTGGGGCTAGGGATATGAGTTGTCTATTGGAAAGAATGTGAATGTATTGAATAGTATTTTTACTGAATTGATAAAATGAGTGAAATATACTATATGACTAAATTGATATGCTGTTACTTAATTATATTAGCAGAGATTTGCTGGGTTTTACACACGTCTAATTCTAACAAGTTTATTTGACAAGCTAGCATACTAAAGAGGTCTATCACAAGGAAACAAATCATTTTGGAAACTGAATTTATAAATATTATGCTGTTAATAATTTAATCTGAACCATATTACTAAATATGACAGATCTAACATTAGCTGACAGATACAAATTGACTTAATCAAGTATTAACAGTAATAAAGGGAAGCAAGATGTAGGCTTTTGATCTAAGGTGACTTTTATATCAGTAAAAATCTGTGATCTCACGGCTCTCAAAGGAGATGTGTTTCTATTGTTTAGGATAGTGGGGGAATGCTACTACGTAATGAAGCTTACCTCTTACTAGTCAGCAGTGGCATCTACAGACAAGTATCACAGCTCATTAGTGTGGTTAAGTGGCTTGTTCACATGCTAAGCACCGGATAATTCATTTGAAGAATAGAAAAAATATTTACAGAACTCATAGGAAAATCAAGAAGGCTTAACTCTCATGAAACAACACTGAATATATGAGTTTGTATATGAGCTCTGGTAGCATAGTGGTTACGAATCGGGCTGCGAACCTAAAGGTCAGCGGTTCGAAACTACCAGCTGCTCCGCGGGAGAAAGATGAGGCTTTCTACTCCCGTAAGGATTTACACCCTCGGAAACCCTCTACAGGGTCGCTATGGGTTGGAACCGACTCGACGGCACGTAACAACAAATATGAGGCAAATGTGTGTACATATCCTAATATGTGCTGCAGAAAATAAATACTCTAGATCCAGTGACCACAAGCTGGTGGTCTTGCAGATAAATTCAGTCTGCAGACACGACAGAATACTTTGTTTGATTAATAGTGTTTTAAGCATAGGACTATTTCACACACACACAAATTCTGGATTTCTGATTTCATTTGGAAAAATTGAGCAATAGTTCATTAGATCTGAATAGAAGCTGTCCGGTTGGTGTTAACTGCCATTGAGTTAATTGTTGCTAATTTCCAACTGCTCTGAGAGGGATCATAGTAGGAAATGCTGGATAGAGTTGGAGAAACATATGGAACAGACCTCAAAACAATAAATTATTGTGGACTTGTTTCTGATTAATAAACTAACAAAATAATAAAATAAGGTGTGGTTTACTGGTCGTATAGAGACTACTAGAACCCCTGGACTATGCCTCTTATTGGCGGTGTTATGTGCTATGGAGTCCATTCCAACTCATAGTGACCCTGTACAGGGTTTCTGAGGCTGTAAATCTTTATGGGAGCAGAAAGCCTCATCTTCGTCTCATGGAACAGCTGGTCATTTCAAACTGCTAACATTGATGTTAGCAACCCAACTTATAACCACTATACTACCAGAGCTCCTTAGACGATGCCTCTTAGACACCCTTTAAGCCTGGAACTGAACTCACTTCCAGGTGATTCTTATAGATCTTGATAAAATGTAGATTCGGATTCAGTGTATCTGGAGTGGAAATGTAAATACTCAGTGTGTGTGTGTGTGTGTGTGTGTGTGTGTGTGTGCGCGAGGGGCAAGGGGGAGGGGTATCTTGAACTAGAATGAATGAGCTGGCTTGAAACCCAGAAGCTAAGGCCATTGAGCCTTTCTTAGGCCTAGATGTCTCTAACATTTTACTTTCAGATTTGGGGTGATAACTGAAGTTTTCATTACTTTACTATAGGCCTCAAAGCCTATAGCTCTAAGCAGGACCTAAGTTAAGCAGTAGTTTTGGTTCAAGGTCAAGTTCAAGGTTCTGCTCCATTTGTATACTGCTGAAAAGCATCTAGCTAAGGGATGGATTTTATCTCCATTAGATTTATAGGCATTATAACATGCTTATTAATTGAAATGCCTTCTACCCTTCACAGTCCTGAATTGAAATATTGCAGTACCAACATGTTGTCTTTTGGAACAATTTATACACAAAGATGATTTTATTCTCTCATTTTGGAAGATCCGCCTCTAAATTTTACTGCCTTGACTGGCTGTTGGCCAGCATGACTCTCACTCCATACGTGTCATAAATCCAGGTCTTTTAAAGATGCCCTAAGTTGCTGTTGACAGTCTCCATGTTAATGTGTCCCAGCTAAAACAATGTCCCAGCGCATGATGATTCTTCTCAAAGTAAAACCCGACGTATATTACTTAATATACACCTGAATGCAGACTAATATGTACATATGATAAACTGACATTAAAATCAGAAACTCATCTGTCTTCTGTCTAGGAGAAATCCTAAAGTTAACATCCACAGTAATCTCCCAACCAAAGGAGAAAACATGCAGAGTGTGATGAAGGCACATTATTTTACATATTTGAACATTGATAATTTATAACAAGAAATAGTTGGCAATTAACATTAAGTTTCACAGGAAAGTATTAATTAGCTGCTCTCAAAGACATATTTGAGTGTCTTTCTAAACCCCACCCTGGCTCTTGAATCAATTTTGACTCACAGAGACCCTTTAAGACAGAATTGAAGTGCTCCATAGGGTTTACGAGATGATAAATCTTTTTGGGAGCAGACAGCCTTGTCTTTCTCCCACAGAGCGACTGGTGGGTTTGAAGTACTGACCAGTGTTATCATCCCAGTGCTTTACACACTGTGCCACCTGGGCTCCTTTGCTTTTCTGAAAAGTATCCTCAAAATAAGTTGTTCAGCTCACATTAGAAACTGGTGCTCATTTTAAGAAACTATGGGTTACATACAATGCCATACATTAAGCATGGCAAACTAATGCTTAACAGTTGCTTAGTACATAGGAGTTCTGGTGTGACACTGTAGGATAAGCGCTGAACAACTAGCTGCAAGATCAGTAGTTCAAACCCATGAGCTGCTCCTAGTAAACCCTATACATGGTCACTATGAGCCAGAAAGGACTCAAGGTCACTTAACAATAACAACAGTGCATAGGAGATTAAATGTTCAGAAAAGCCCTTTTTTTTTTTAAATATAGTGTCATATGCTGGTGTGGTACTGTAGGATAAGCACTGGACCGCATGGTTGGTTTGAACTGCAAAGTCAGTAATTCAAATTCACCAGCTGCTCTTCAGAAACCCTATAAGGGTCGCTATGAGTCAGCACTAACTTGATGGTGCGTAACAATGAGGATCATTATTTATGTCATAGTTTTCAAAACATATTATCTTCTTCTAATTAAGAAAAATATCTTTTTGAAATGACAACTAACCTACTACAAAAGCTGGCAGACTTTTGGTTTCTGAGGCTCTGTTGTCCCCTGAGACAAATTCCTAAATGAGGGACAAGAAACCCTAGAGGTGGAATACATCAGTATTTACAAAATGCTACTTACTCCAGTACTTTTAAAACTGAAACATTTATGAATACAAATCCAGAAAGTTAGAAGTTGCATAAAAATTTGTGTTGGAACAAATTTGCTCTTCTTCAGAAAGCATTCTGACCACATTCCTCCTCTTGGTGCTACATTAATTTTAAATTCTCAAGATGGTTTGTTGTTGTTAAGTGCCATCGAGTCACTCCCGACTCATAGCGACCCTAGATAGGATTCTGAGGCTTTTAATCTTCTGCTCTATGGAAGATGTAAGTCCTCATCATTCTCCTGCAGAGTGGTTGACAGGCCACTGCACTGCCCCTCAACGTATAATATGGAACTGAATATTGTCTCAGACTAGACATGTGTTTCCCTAAGCAAGGCTTGACTTCATCTAGCTGAGAATTCTGACCTCTCTGACCAGACTATAAAATCGCATTTGGTCCATCACTCATTCGTTTTGCTGTTATACTCTGATTATTCTTTATAACACTCACTCATGAACTGACAGCGTGTTGGATGTTTATAATATCTGTTTGTTGGTTTGTCAGTCTCCCTACATGAAGATAAGCTCTAAGAGTGCAGTGACTTTTTGTTTTATTCATTGCTAGTTCTCCAGAGTTTGCTGTGCCTGGCACATTTTCCCACTTTTAGTTTCATGGCAATCCCCAGTGTGCAGAGTAGAACTATACATCCAAGGATTTCCAAGACTGGGGCCTTTTGGAAGCTGATCATCAGGTCTTACTTCTGAAACACTTCTGGGTGGATTGAACTGCCAACTTTTCAATTAGAAGTCCAGTGCTAAGCCATTTGGACACCAGGGACAACTTGTATCATGTTGTAGGTGCTGATTAATATGTTTTGGATATAAAGTACTAAACTTTCAAAGAAAACTTTACTTTCAAATCCAGAACACTGATCCTGCCAGTCACTTTATTTTCCATATCAGAGAGGAATGAAATATATGTGAAAATAAACAACTTAAGCATTTTGCAAAACCGATTCATCATCATGATACCACCCCTTGAGATTTATCCCCTGTGTAGAAAATTTCCATGGCCCAAACTGAGGAAAATGAATGAATGGAAGTCAATGTAGCCCATAAAAAGATGTAACTAACTAATTCAGTGCATAAGAGAATCATAATCATGGCAATCAATCACTGATGATAAATTGAAACAACATTTACTTTTGGCAGGTAACTCTGTGCCACGTTTTATCCTTTATTTATGATAAAACAAAAATGACATAACACTTTGTCATAAAAGAATGCTTTAAACGATGCTTTTAAAAACATATACACTGTTCATGAAACAACTCCTCCCTGATTTATGTTTATAGATGCCACTATGTACATGTTGTGGTGGTTGATACAAAAAGCCACCATGTAAGTAAGGATTGATGCACTCTTATTAGAGTAGAAATCTTAATACAACGCACATTTCCAATAGTCTTTTTTTTTTCTCTCTCTCTCTCAACATGCACTGACTTTTTAAAAAATCTTGGGAACTATTAATGCTGACCTGCTAATGGAGTAAATGCCACATGATTTACAGTCTGTGATTTAATACATTTTAATTATATATGTGATTTGAGGTGACCAGTCATCTGTGGGAACTCTTGAGGAATTTTGCTTTCTGTCCCATCTTAATTTTTCAACATTTCAATCATCTACTTTTAGGCTAATAAGAACTTGACTTGATAGAAATGTGGTCCTTGTGCACTAGTAATTTGATTTCACCTACAGTAAGCTTTCTGTGTATATGTTTGTGGAGGGATACATACAACTTGGCATATTTCTTAGTTTGATCAAGATTTGAGATCATTATTATATTTTGTTGTTGTTACATTAAAAAAAAAACAAAAAACAAAAACCTGTGTCTGGAATATTCACAAGACAAAAAGGAATGAAAAGAAAGAGACAATGGATATAATTGATAATTTCAGGATGCTATTGGATGGGGCATTGTTTCAGTCTGTTGTACATAGGGTCACAATGAGTCAGAACTAACACCACCACAAGACAGGCTCCTTAGGAGCCCTGGTGGTTTAGTGGTTAAATACTTGGCTGCTAACTGAAAGGTGTGTAGTTTGCACTCATCAGCTTCTCCTCAGGACAAAGATGTGGCAGTCTGTTTCCTTAAAGATTCACAGCCTTGGAAACCCTATGGTTTCTACTCTGTCCTGTAGGGTTGTTACTAGTCAGAATTGATTCAAAGATAACAAGTTAATGTCTTCATATTAACATAGGCTACAAGGAGTACAAATGTTCCGTAGCTACAACCCCAGTTTCAAGATTCTGATCCCACAAGAACTGAGTTCATGTACCCAAACCTAGAGGAAGACTAGAAGTAAGCATTAAAACTCTTTTAGTAGTTTACAGGTCTTACCTTATACAAAACCCAATATTGCCCTAGGAATTCTGGTTTGCAAGTTAAATCAGTTGAGCTGGATTAGGTTCCATTCCTCTGTACTCCATTACCCTTTAGTCCTCTACTATATTAAAGCAGGTGTTCACCCCCTTGGAACAGTTGGTTCATCACATCACTGTGTGTGCTTTGAGAGTAAGGATCTTTCAATTCAGTACCTTGATTAATGTTTGACACATAGAAGGCAGAGTTTTATTATTATTATTATTATTATTGCCTGTGCTACCTTGGGCATGTCACTTACCCACCCTGGAAACAGTTTTTCTTATGTCTAAAATAAGGCAATAGACTATGAAATTCACTTTAAACTACTCTTCTTGGGATGGAAGGAGATGAGAGAAGGGTATAGAATGTGCAGAAATGGCTGAAATTACTACTCCCACTAAGGCAGATCCTCTTTGCTCTGTTTTACATATTAAATTTTTTAAATTTCTATTTGGATGAAAGTTAATTTTAAAAAATGGTTTTCAATTCAACAATTCAAACACATCTTGTTTTGTGACATTGTATGTGATTCACACAATGTAATAGATTCTTCCCACTATATCCCTATGTTTAATAGGTCCAATTAAGCTTCCTTCCTATCCCTTCCTACCTTCTGAGTTTTGTCTCTGGGAAAGTGCAACCAATCTCAAAGGGTTGGATGTTTTGAGAAGTACATGCATCCCTGGTGCTACTGTTCACCTCAAAAACCTGTCAGTTGTTTGGCTGAAAGTGGAACCATGAGGGTGAGTTCCATTCCAGGTTGAAGGATGTCTAAGGGTCATAGTCTAGAAGGTTCTACCAGTCTTTATCAGACCAATATCCTAGAGTTTTTTATGCCTTTGAGTTTGGGTCCATTTTCCTCTCCCACTCCAGGACTTCTTATTGTGATCTCTTTCAGAGAGGTCTACAGGGATAACACAGCATCCTCCAGTTCTTCTGGTCTTAGGGTTGTAGAGGCTGAGGATCTTGTGTTCCATTAGTCATTTGGACTAATTGCCTCCTTGCACCTTTGACTTTCATTACTTTTCTTTCCTCTGGACAGGGAAAGGCCAATAGTTATGCTAGAGATGATTGCTCAGAGCTTTTAAGGCCTCAATCATTACATACCAGTGTAGGATGTGGAACATTGTACCTGTGGACTATGTTATGTCAGTTGACCTTGTTGATGCCGGATACTATGGTGAGTCATTCCTTCAAGGTGTTGGTTATGGCTAAAAAAATTTCTAAACTTTGCCACTGTGTACTCTACTATCCACCAATCTTATGTCATTTTGTTATATTGTGGTAGCTATGTGTTGCTGTCATGCTAGGCTCTGTGCCACCAGCATTTAAATACGAGAAAAGTCACTATGGTGAAGAGATGTTTGAGGAGCTTCCAGACTAAAACAGATTAGGAAAAAGAAGACAACTACTGAATGGTTAGGCACTGGAAACCTTATGAGTAGCAGGAGAACATTGTCAGTTATAGTGCTGGGAGATGAGACCCTCAGGTTGGAAGTCACTTAAAATATGAATGGGGAAAGTTTCCTCTTCAAAGTAATTTAATTGCCTCATATGCATATGAAAGTTGAACAATGAATAAGGAAGATCTAGAAGAATTGATGCATTTGGGTTATAGTGTTGGAGAAGAATACTGAAAGTACCTTGGACTACCTGAAGAACAAACAAATCTATCTTGAAAGAAGTACAGCCAGAGTGAGCCTTATAAATGAAAATGATAGACTTCGACTTCGTCTCTTGTTCTTTAGACATGTTAGTAGGGATCGGTTCCTGGAGAAGGACATCATACTTGATAAAGTGGAAGGTCAGCAATAAGAGACACTTTCAAGGAGATGGGATAATGCAGTGAAAGCAACAGTGGGCTCAATCATAACAATTGTGAGGGTGCCAAAGGGCTCTGCAGTGTTTCCTTCTGTTGTGCATAGGTTCAATGTAAGTCAGAAGCAACTGAACAGCACCTAACAACAACAAAGCAGACTCTCCACACCCTGCCAGCATTTGTTGTTTCCTGTTATTACTATTTTTCAAATTGCTGTTAATGCTGTGGTGAAACAATATATCTTTGCTATTTGATCTGTATCTCTATAATGACTACTATTCATGAAGATTTCTTCAGGTGTTTGTTGGCCACCTAAATCTCTTATTTGATGAAGTGTCTGTTTTGTTTATGTCCTCTGCCTACTTTTAAATTAGATTGTTTTTATTTTTTTTGTATTATTTTTAAGTACTTTGTAATATATAGGATCATAGGTGGTGATGTGGAATAAGTGTTGACCTTCTAACCACACGGTCAACAGTTCATACCTAGGGGCTGCTCTTCAAGAGTAAGATAAATATTTGCAGTTTCAGAAACCCACTATTGTGTTGCTATGAGTCTGCATTGACTCGATGGCATGGGTTTGGTTTTTTGTTTGTCTGTTTGTTTGTTTGTTTGTTTGTAGCATATATAGATTGTGTTGAAGTTGTTATTGTTAAGTACCATCAAGTTGGTTGTGATGCATGGTGATCCTAGGGTTTCCAAGACTGTAAATCTTTACAGGAGCAGAAAGTCTCATTTTTCTCCTGCAGAGCAGTGATTGGTTGGCTCCAAAGGCAGATCTTGAGGTTAGCAGTCCTGTGTTTATCCTACAATTGTGCTACCAAAGCTCCCAATATATAGATTGCACAAGCAGTAACTAAAGAAAATTGAAAGTATTCCTGGTAGTTAGATAATGCAGGATTTTAAATTATTACCTTTTTTTTTTTTTTTTTTGTATGTTCTATAATAAGCATTTCTATTGTTGTTAGGTACCATCGAGTCAGCTCTGATACAAAGTGATCCTAGACACAACACAATGAAACACTGCCTAGTCCTGGGTCATCCTCACAATTGTTGTTAACACTCGGCCCATGGCTGTTGCCACTGTGTCAATCCATCTCATTGACAGTCTGCCTCTTTTCCACTGACCCTCAACTTTACCAAGCATGATGTCTTTCTACAGGAACTAGTCCCTCCTGATAACAGGTCTGAAGTATAAAAGATGAAGTCTTGCTATCATGACTTTAGAGAAGCATTCTGGTTGTACTTCCTTCAATACAGATTGTTTTGCTCTTCTTTCAGTCCATGGTATTTTCAATATTCTTCTCCAACACAAAACCCAAATGCATAACTTCTATAGAATGCCTTATTTGTGGTTCAACTTTCGCATATATATGAGGCTATTGAAAATACTATGATGGGTCAGGCATACCTTAGTCTTCAAACAGGTATCATTGCTCTTAAACACTTTAAAGAGGTCTTGTGCCGCAGATTTGCATAATGCAATATACCATTTGATTTCTTGACTGCTACATAATCTCACTACCAACAGTACTTTTAAATTCTATACTTTAATGCTTATGTAATCTATATATTGGCAGCTGTAGTGACTCATTAGATCTCAGTATATGAGTGTAGATTGTGAATCTAAGTCTTTGATAACTTCGATCTTTTCTCCATTTATCATGATGTTTTTTATTGGTTTAGTTGTGAGGATTTTTGTTTTCTTTCCATTGAACTCTAATTGAAGGCTGTGGTCTTGGATCTTCAATCACAAGTATTTTAAGACCTCTTCACTTCCAGCAAGAAAGCTTGTGTCATCTGCATATCATGGATTGTTAATGGGTCTTCCTCCAATCCCAATATCGCATTCTTCAAATGAAAGGATACAACCCTGAGGCACACCTTTCCTGATTTAAAACCATTGAGCATCTCCTTGTTCCTTCTGAGCTATTGCCTCAGGGTCTTTGTGCAGGTTTCTCATGAGCATAATGAAGAGTTCTGGAATACCTATTCTTCACATACTATACATAATTTTATCATAGTCTACACAGTCGTAAGCTTTCTCATAGTCAATAAAGCACAAGTAAACATATTTAGGGTATTCTGTGTTTCAGTCAACATCCATCTGACATCGGCAATGATGTTCCTTGTTCTATGCCCTCCTTTGAATCTACCTTATACTTCTTGCAGTTCTCTGTTAATATAACGTTGCAACCATTTAAAAATTATCTTCGGTAGAATTTTACTTCCATGTGATATTAGTGATATTGTTCAATGATTTCCACATTCTGTTGGGTCACTTCTCTTTGGAATGGTCACACATACAATTCCAGCCAGATAGCTGTCTTCCAAATGTCTTGGTATAGATGAGTGATTGCCTCCAGTGCTCCATCAGTTTAGTGAAAACCTTTGATTTGCATTCAGTTAATTCCTGTAGCAGTACTTGCTTCTTCATCACATGATACCTCTTAGAATCATTGAATATTGAATTTTCTTTTTGGTACAGTGACTTTGTGTATTCCTTCTATTTTTCAATGCTTCCTTCATCATTCATTATTTTCCTCCTTAAATATTGTAAGTTGAAATTCTTCAATTTTTCTCTTCATTTCTTTCAGCTTGAGAAATCCTGACAATATCCCTCCTTTTTGATTTTCTAACTCTAGTTCTTGGCACATTCATTATAATACTTGTCTTCTCCAACTGCCCTTTAAAATTTTTCTGTCCAGCTCTTTCACCTCCTCATTTCTTCCAGTTGCTTTAGCATCTGTACTCTGGAGAACAACTTTTAGAGTGTCTTCTGACATACAGTCTGGTCTTTTCCTTATTTTTTGTCTTACTAACTAATCTTTTGTTTTCTTCCTGTGTGATATTCTTGATGTCATCCCACAACCCTTCTGTTCTTTGGTCATTAATGTCTAATGCATCATATCTGCTCTTGAGATGGTCTCTAAATTCAAGTGGGATGTATTCAAGGTCATATTTGGTTCTTGCAGATTGTTTTAATATTCTTCAGCTTCAGCCTCAACTTGCATATGAATAATTGATAGTCTATTCCACAATCTGCCCTTAGCCTTGTTTGGCTGATGATATGGAGCTTTCCTACCATCTCTTCCCACAGATGTGGTCAATTTGATTCTTGTTTATTCCATTTGGTGAGGTCCATGTGTATTGCTGCCTTTTATATGGTTTTAAAAATGTATTTGTGATGTATATGAATGATTTTGCAAAATTCTATCATGTGATCTCCAGCATCATTTTTATCACCAAAGCCATATTTTACTAGTATTGATCCTTCTTGTTTGTTTCCAGCCTTCATATTCCAATCACCAGTACATTTTGATTACATGGTTAATCAATTTCAAACTGGAGAACCTTATAGAATTCTTCAATTTCATCATCATTGGTTTCAGTTTTTGGTTCATAAATTTGAGCATACAGTCTTATTATTATTCAGAAAATAAAACTTTTTTTACGAAAGTACTATTATGAACATTGCAATATATTGAATTTAAAAAAACAAAAAATGCATATATATATATAGAGAGAGAGAGCAAGAGAGACTCAAAGAGAGAAAGATAGAAAGGTAAAGACAGAATTTTATATAATTATGAATTTATGTTTTCTAATTATGACATATAAAAATAATTATTACAGATTAGATCATGCATGATGACTTATTTTATGTGCACAAACAAAGCCAGCTCCAAGTTATACTTGCTTTGTTGTTGTTGTTAAGTGTCGTCGAGACAGTTTGACCCATAGCAACC
>NW_006408563.1:13372375-13406511 GCF_000296735.1 Chrysochloris asiatica | reverse complement strand
TTATATGACACTGATATAAATTAGTCAATCTATAATATAAGGCTTAATTTAAAAAATTTTAAAGTGAAAAATACTCCCCAACATAAAATCAAGGGAATTCGTTCATAAGCCAATATTCCAACTTTTCATAAAACAATGTCTAATACACACTTTATCATCTATCAGATTCAAATTAATATTTTAAACTTGACTCTAATAAGTTATTTTCTCAAATCACTCTAGCTTTGAAAGTAATCACTATTCAAGCTTCGATAAGCAGTAGAGCCAAAAAGCATTGTTTTAGTTTTTGCTGCTTTTAAAACCAGTTTGTTTTCCTGGAACCAGTCTGCCAAAGTCTTTTTGCAGTTCAGTAGTTAAGTGAGAAACAGATTTGCCATTAAAATGCACAGTCGTGCCATCTGCATAAAGATGTATAGAGCAGTAATGACATATCCATGTTAAATCATTAATAAAAAGAGAAAAGAGGAACGGGTCCATGACTGACACTGTTGCTTAATAACTGGAAGGAGAAGGAGGGGAAGAGACAGCCCTGTGAACAGTAACAGATTGATGTCTGTCGGAGCCATTTCTTATCTTTTGACAGCATTTGGGCCAGAGCCCATGCTCCCTACCTTCTGTAATCAGAGCCCATGGTTCACTAGGCCAAAGCAGTCTTAGAAATTAATAAAAATCATCACTTAATTCAGAATTCCCCTTCAAGACATGTATTCATTAATATTAGGTTGTCATGGAGTGACATATGAAGTGTTGGCAAATTTCTTAAAGGCTTTTCATATGTGGAACTCACGTATGTTTCCCTCATCAGCATCTTTGAACCTTCTGAATACTTATTATCAGGATTAGCCATTGACACTAATAGGCTTTACTGCATGATTTCTTATTTTATTTTATATTGTGGGGAGACCGTTTCTGGAGATGTCAGTCAGTCACAAATTAGGGAATTGGTACCTAATATAAATTTCAAATTGAAGAAATCTCTTTGACGTGGAAAGATAGTACAAATAAATTCACTCAACACTTAGGCAAAGTTATACCTTTTGATCCTGGTGCCAAAATTAGTGGACAATATTTATTTTGATACAACTTGGGGAATAACAGAAGAATAGTAGATACGATCCCCTTTGTCCACTGGGAACTAACAATTTGAAAGGCACTGTTAACCCATAAAGGAAATATAAAACTCAAGCATCAAAAGTATATAAATGAATTTGTAACTAATTTTTCCTATAATACAATAATTATATAAATCTACAGGAGTACTGAATTGATGGGGGTAAACATATTCAAGTGGCAATAGTTTGGAAAGACTAAAAACGAATACAATAAAATGAAAAATGTAAGTTTGGGAAAGTATTGCTATCTTCTTATAATAGTCTAGAACTACATTTTACTATAGATATAAATTATGGGTTATGGTTATATAGTTCAACATTCAGTGAGAACTAAGGCTGGATAAAATATCAGTGTTGACTGTATTTTGCAAACATCTCCTCTGGGATATATAGACACATGATGTGAGAAAGACCACATATTGAGGGTCAAGAGAGCTCAGTGTTAGTTCCCCTTGGCTCAGGCTTCCTTCTAGAAATTTAGGTCCTTTTTAACTCTTTCATTCTGGATTTCTATTATGCTAATAGCCCTCTTACAGTTGTGAGGGTAATATGCAAGCTGAAACCCTTTCCTGGCCATCATAAATACCTTATAAAGGCTCATCCAAGTATACTGTGAGTAAAAGAAAACAGCCAAGCTTTCCTTCTAAACTCTTCACTCCTTAAGAGTCCAGTTATATGCCAGGAATAGTGTTTGGCAGGGAGGAACATTGGGAAGCAAAACAAACACAGTTCTTGCCTTTACAGAACTTTTCAGATTAATGGAGGACATTATGTAAGTGAGGAAAGAAATAAATCCTGGTGTAACACTATATGGAAAGCACTGGACCACAAGGTCGGTTTGAACTGCAATTCAAACTCACCAGCAACTCTTTGGAAACCACATGAAGCATCGCTATGAGTCAAAACCAATTTGACAGCACATAATAAGGAGCTCTGGTAGCGTAGTGGTTACGAATCGGGCTGCGAACCTTAGGGTCAGCGGTTCGAAACTACCAGCCGCTCCGCGGGAGAAAGATGAGGCTTTCTACTCCCGTAAAGATTTACACCCTCGGAAACCCTGTACAGGGTCGCTATGGGTCGGACCCGACTCGATGGTACTTAACAACAACAACAATAACATAACAAACAAATTACAATAATTTGTGCCATTACAAATAATGGTACAAAATGTATCATTAAATTATATTAAGTATTTTTGTGTTGTTTTTTTTTAAAGGTAAAAGTCCTAGAAGAAATTTAACATGAGCCAAGGACTCAGAGAATACTTTGAGGAGAATTGATGTTTGAGCTGAGAAATATAGTTGTTGTTGTTAAGTGCCATTGAGTCAGTTCCAACCCATAGCGACCCTGTATAGGGTTTCCGAGGAGCAGCTGGTGAGCTTGAACCACTGACCTTGTCGTTCAAAGGGTTTTGCAGTCTGGCGCATTAGCCCACAGCACCACGCAAGGGCATATATAGTAAGCAAGAGTTAATTGTATGATTGATTTCTGGTGTGGTGTTGTAGGGTAAGCTCTGGACGGCAACCCACAGGGTCAAAGGTTCAAACCTACCAGCTGCACCTAGGAAACCCTATATAGGGTCACTATGAGTTGTAATCAACTTAATGACACTTAACAACAACAGTTGTGTGATGGACTTTGGGGTGGGGAAAACTCAAAAACCAAACTCACTGCTTTCAAGTCACTTCTGACTTATGGTGACCTTCTACAACAGAGAAGAATGGCTTCATAGAGTTTCCAAGACTCTACGTCTTTACTGGAGCAGAGAGCTTTGTCTTTCTCCTACAGAGCAGCTGGTGGGTTTGAACCTCTGACCTTGCATTCATCAGTCCAATATTTAGCACAGAATGCCAAAGAGAGTACCAAAAATGTTCAAGGCAAAGAAGCAGCAAGCACAAATGTTCTTAGCACACTGGAGAAATTGAAAGAAGGCTTTGGCAAGTTCAGTAGGGACCACATTATGCAGGGGCTCATCAAGGCTATAAAGACTTTGTTCATTTGGTGATGGAAACTTGTGGTAAGAGACATTCTGAAGGCTCCAGTTCTGTAATAGAAAGAAATATATACATGCTTTTCCTCTCAGTAATATTCCACCATTACTCTGAATGTGGTAAGCAATAATATTAAAATATGAGTTTGAGGCCCGATCATGCTTACCTGAGACTGCCGTATCCTAACCAACAACATTTACTCAGCAAAACAATTACAAACTATAGAATTGCCTATCCTGTTTTATTTTATTTAGGTGGAAGATAGATCCAAAACGCATCCCTGAATTACCTTGTTTTCCCAATTCTGGAATGTATATTCTAGCTATTTAGTGTATGGTCAGTAACCAGAACCATCAACATCATCAGGAGTTTGTTAGAAATGCAGAACTTCAGGTCCCACGCCAGACCCACAGAATCTGAATCTTTCATTTTATCAAGATCTCCCAGGGATATTTATGTACCTTAATGCTTATAATGCTTATGAAGCACTACTCTAGGAACTGGGGGAAATTAAATCAAAATAATGTATAAATTAGGACATTTAGAGTAAATTTAAAATTAGCTTCCTTGTAGCTAATTATCATTTAAATGTAAAATGTCCTTAACACTTTCATAAATTCAAATTTAATTATTGTTATGGAAAATGTTTTGCTAGGAAACAATTACTCTAGGCACAGTGCCAGCAGTTTCAAGGTTTAAAATTTACTCAAAACACAACAAAATATTTTGAGTGTACACATATTTTCTACTAGGGCAGAAATTAGCCATGCTAAATATCAATAATTGATAGCTGAAATTTTCTGTAAGCAAATGATTAAATGCAAAGGAATTCAATGGCATTCTCTTTGTACTAAAATCATTGTTAAAGAATTGTGTGGTCCTTAAGGTTCTTTCAGTCAAAATCTAGAAGTATTTATGGGATTTGTGTTTGAAATTTCCAAGAGTATTTGGACTTATTTGGAACTGAAGTTTATATAATAAAAACACATTCTTAGCAATTTATTTAGCTAAATTTGGAACACCAAGCTCTCAATGGATGTATGAATCATGGGAGCCTTGCCAGATGTTTTGGAGTGTGGAATTCAAAATGCATTAGCAACATGGCACGTCATGGGGTTTGATGCAAAACATTTCTTCTCCCTTTCTAAAAGCCTTGTTTAGTTTCTATTGTAAGACACGAACTATGGTGACAGTTCATCACTCTAGGGAAATGACTAAAATCCATAAGTAGTATCTGCCCAGACAGTGGAAATATGAGGCATTTTTCTATACAATCAATGTCATAAAAATGCCTGCCCACCCAAATATCTCCAGACACCCAAACCAAAGTGGAGAGTTACCTGTTAGATTTACTTAATTATTTTATTCCTAATGTTCTGTAGAAGATTTATTCTTCCTTACCCCATTCTCTTCATCCTATTCACCCTCAGCAAAAGATCTTTATTCTCTACAGTGAAAATGCCATCATTTAAGAAGATCTTAGAAACATCTCATGTTTTCACCACTACAGGGGCCAGATTCCCTTTCTTTCTCAAGGACACGACTTTGCCATTTATACCGTTTTTTGCTTATCTTTGCTCTAAGTCATTTCATTTACCTCTTTGAAATTTGTTCCACTATTTAGTAACAAAATAGGTACAAGTAGTGGACTTTTAATAACTGGGGAAGTTTCAGCTCTACTATCCCACACCTAAAAAGGAAATATGATAGAGCCATCTACAGTTTCTTGGCCACCCCATTGTTGATGTATGCCTTCTCATTGATTATGAACCACAGTAACCCTATAGGACTGAATAGAACTGCTCCATAGGGCTTTCTTGGTAGAATCCTTTACAGGAGCAAATTGTTAGATCTTTTCTTCCATAGAGCTACCAGCAGGATTGAACTATCAACCATTTCTTGTAGCAGCCAATTACTGTAACCACTGTACCGCCATTTTCTTCTTTTGACACTGCTCTCCCCTAAATAGGTCATTATATCTTTTCTTTTTGTCTTGTAGTTATTTGTTTTAAGACAGAAGTTTACTCTCCTTAACTTCTGCTTAATCCTGAACCAGTCAGCCCAAATCAAGAGTGACAGCTGGGTTTACACCCCAAATGTTACTAAGTTGTTATTGTTAAGTGCCTTTGAGCTGGTTCTAACTCATAGCGACCCTATGAGTGTAGAGTTTCCGAGAAGCGTCTGGTGGATTTGAAAGGCCAACTTTGCAATTTAAACTGACATTGTATTTGAGTGCTTATTGTACAACACCACACCAAGACTTTTATTCCTCATTTTACCCAAAGTTTTTTCAGCATTCACAGTTTGTTGCTTCCTTCTTGAAATTCTCTCCTTCAGATTCAAAATACAACTTTTCCCAATGTCTCCTTCCAAATCTTTGTAGATCCCATTCTAGCCCTATCTCTAGAATGGAGTCCTCCCTTCTATTCTCTGACCTCCTGATCATTTCAGTCTCTGATTATTATTATTTTTCATCTCTTAACCTCCAAATTGCTTTGCATGACCCTAGCCTGTACCCAGAGTCATGGTGTGGCACTGTGGGATAAAGCACTGGACCACAAGGTCAGTTTGAACCACAAGGTCAGTGGTTCAGACTTACCAGCTGCTCTTTGGAAACCCTATACAGGGTTGCTATGCATCAGAACCTACTCAAAAGTACACAAAAACAACAACAAACCTATACCCATATGAGACTAATTTCTCACACAGCTAGAAGAATTATTGTCCTTTTGAAAAAAGGACAATATTGTTCAATTCTACCTAAAAATGTCCTATGCTAACTCCCTCACTTACTAATAAAATTTGTTGTGACCTTCTTCATTTAAAAATGCAAATGGTGATGTGTAATCAAAATTATTTTGCAAATATAAGTTTTGACTAAGTAGCAACTTTGGGAAAAATAATAATAATGCATAATGACAATATCTGGCATTTAATGAGAGCCCATGGCATTATAGGATAAGCACTGGACTGTTAACCACAAGGTCAGTGGTTCAAATCCATCAGCTGCTCCTTGGAAATCCTCTACAGGATTGCCATGAGAAAAGACTCCAAGGAACTTAACGACAACAAATCTATATTTTAAGGCATTTTGTTAATTGTTTAACATGTATATTTTAAATTTAATTCTCACATTAATCTTATTATATATTCTCATCATTGTTCTCATTTACTGATGCTCAAATTGAGGGTGTTACCTTTCTCAATGCCATGCAGAGAACATGTGATGGATCTAAGATAGGAATCTGATGTTATTAATTGTCAACAAGTTGATTCTGACTTGTGGCAACCCCATGTGGACAGAGTAGAACGCTCATAGGGTTTTCAAGGTTGTGTCCTTTTGGAAGCAGTTCACCAGGCCCAATCTTTCAGCTAGCACTGTACCTTTGAGCACTTACTTGTTTGTTCCACCCAGAGACTCCAAATATGAGTCATTGTTGTTGTATGCCATCAAGTCTATTACAACTCATAGTGACCATACCAGGCAGCGCAGAACTGTCCCAAGTGTTTCCTAGACTATATTCTTACAGAGAGCCATGGTGGCACCGTGGTAAGCACAGCTGCTAACTGAAAGGTTGCGGCTCTGTTGTTGTGTGTCATTGAATGAGTTCCAAGAGTGGCTGGTGGGTTTTGAACTACCAATCTTATGGCTACCAGTTCAGTGCTTATCTTACAGTGCCACACCAGGGTTCTCAGTAAAGATTGCAGCCTTGGAAACCCTAGGGAGCAGTTCTACTTTGTCCAGTGGGATCACTATGAGCTGGAACCAACTCTGCAGTACTGAGTTTGATTTTGGTTTTTGTAATCTTTATGGCAGGAGCCCTGGTAGTGCAGTAGTTAAAGAGCTTGACTGTTAACCAAATGGTCAGCAGGTAGAACCTACTAGCCCCTCTGGAGGTTAGAAGACCCAGTGATCTGCTTCCGTATATATTAAAACCCAAACCAAATTCATGGACTCTGAGGCAATTTAGACTTTTAGCAATCCTATAAAACAGAGTAGAAATGTCCCATAGAATTTCCAAAGCTTTGATCCTAATGGAAGCAGAATGCCACATCTTTCTCCTGCAAAGTGGCAGGTGATTGTAAACCACAAGCCTTTCAGTTAGCAGCCAAATACTTAAACACGTAGGCTCCAATCCTATAGAGTTGCCACTGAGTCAGTATCAACTTGAGGGCACACAGCAAACAATCTTTGTGGGAGCACATCACTTGGTCTTTTCTCCAGTGGAACAGCCACTGGGTTAAAATTTCTGACATTTCAGTTAGCAGCCAAGCGTTTAATCATTGTGTCACCAGGCTTCCTTATACTTGAATCTTGTTGTTGTTAAGTGCCATTGAGTCAGATCTGACATATAGCAACCCAGTATAGGGTTTCTGAGGAGTGGCTAGTGTGTTTGAACCATGACTCTTGTGACTCAAACTGACCTTGTGGTCCAGCACATTATCCTGCAGGGCCATACCAGTACTTCATATATGAATTTATTGTTTTTGTTAAGTATCGTCGAGTTGGTTCCAACCCATAGTGACCCTGTATAGGGTTTCTAAGGAGCGACTGGTGAGCTTGAACCACTAATCTTGCGGTTCAAACCGACTTTGCAGTTCAGCATATTAACCCATAGCACCACATCAGGACTCCATATATGAATCTAGATCGGCATAATTTCAGACCCCAAGTTCTTAACCACACTCTACAGGCCTCCTGTGACAGTATGTTTAGAAAGTCACCAACATCAAGTCTTGACACACTACCACCCATAGACCAAGGGACAAAAGAAGGTCCTTCTCTGATACTTTCTCACCAGTCTGCATTGCAAATGGGATAATGCCATCCAAAGCATACCTCTTATCTTCTAAACTCAGCTTGGAATTCTAGAAACTGGAATCTCTGGCTAGAAGGCTCTGTGCTGACTCTCGAAGCATGTTCACAAGTCTGTTCTTGCCTGAGTCTGTTCTTCTGAGCAAAGACCATGCTGTTAAAGTGCAGATGCTACCAGTCAGCTGGGAGTCCACATAAGTGTACTTGAGGCCTCATAGTCTGAACCAGAGATGGAACTGGGAGGAGAAAAACAGCCAGATTCTGGAATGGTCTCTCCTGATCTATCACATTCTGTCACAGAAGTCTGAGAAGGTCGAACCTAAAACCTGACATTCCAGGTCATAGCAAACTGTATCTTTCAAAATGGGAGGAAATAGAATATTCTATTTTATAGTTGTTTTGTTTGATTTTGGAGTTTTAAATGTTTAGATATATGATTTATGGACCTCAATTTTTGTTGCTTATACTATACTTATTAGGAATGGATCTAGTCATTGGGTATGCTGTTTTTTTTTATTGTTGGTGTCTTTTGTTTTATTTTCTATTTGAAGCTACAGGTGATTGAAAAGCCCAAAACCTTTCTTTCTTATTTGTTTATTTTTTAAAATTCATTATGCACAAGAATCACAAGAAACAATAGTTTTCAAAATTTCATGTGCATTGAAATCACCAGGGAGTTCTGTTCAAATGCAGATTCAGATTCTGCAGGTCACAGGTGGTCTCTGAGAGTCTGTATTTCTAACCAGATCCCAGGCGATGCTGTACTGCTTGGTCCTTGAGCCACATTTTAAACAGCAAAGACCTACAAAACTTGTTTGAAATGCAAATTCTTAGGCACCACCCTCAACAATTCTGACGAAGGAGATCTAAATCGAAACTAGATGGTGAGCAAAACAGGAATTTTTAAGAAGCAACCCAGGTGGTGCTTGTAAGACATTTTGAGAACAAAAGCTTTGGAACATATCAAACATTAATATGCCTGGGAATTATGATTACCTGGGGTCCTGTAAAAAGGTAGATTTTTATTTAGTAGTTCTGGGTGGAGCCCAAGAAGTTCCATTTCTGATGCCTTCCAGGTGAGGCCAAGGGTGCAGACCTTTAGATCATACTCTGAGTAAGGAGGCTTTCTGAGAACTTCACAAGGTCTTCATTGTTTGATTATTTAGAATATAGTTTATCTCATTGTGAGGTCAGAAGTGAAGAGGTTCAATGCCCTGCCCCAAAACACCTATGGATTATCTGACAACTTGGAAAAGCACTAGACATTACAGACATTTGGGTCAAAGAAGAATCTTGATTTAACAACTGAGGAAACAGGGTTCCCATTATGGGAGGCCTCTGAGTGACGTTAAGCATAATGTGTGCTAAGTACAATGAAGAGTTATTAAAGTCGTAAATTGAGCATGTGTAGAAGGGCAAAATGAGCACTGGTGGCGATGTAGGATAAGCCTGGGACTCCTTAGAGAAAGATGGGGCTGCCTGCTCCCATAAAGATTTATAGCCTTGGAAAGCCTATATGGGGTCACTATGAGTTGGAATCAACCAGAAGAGCTGGTGAACAAAGGGGTAAATCAGATGTTCCAGTTCCTTTAGGAGAAACCGTTTTATAGCCAGAATTGTCTGTGGGTAGAGGATTTACACTTCACAGAATTTTTTCCATTTTTGTGATAAATTTGTGGTAATCAGCTTTCCCAGGCAATTGATGAAGGTGAATCAAGGTTGTTAAGCACTTGTCTTTATGTGGGGCTCACAGATGCTGTTTCTGGCATAGTAGGCTATGGCTTGGGCTGCTAGCTGCAAGATCAGCAGTTCAAATCCACCAGCCCCTACTCCAAAAAAAGAGGAGGCTTTTTGGTCTCATGAAGATTTACACTCTCGGAAAACCCTACATAGGTTTGCTATGAATCAGAATCTGCCAGCTGGCAGTGAGTTTGGTTTTTTGGTTTGAGGCACCTGGATGGAGCCCTGATGGCATAGTGGCGTAAGTGTTGGACTACTAACCTAAAGGTTGGCGGTTCAAACCCACGAGCTACTCTGTGGAAGAAAGATGAGGCTGTTTGCTCTCATAAAGATTTACAGTCTTGGGAACCTAAAGGAGTCATTCTACTCTAGCCTATGGGTTCACGAAGAGTCTGAACTGGCTGGATAACAATTAGTGGAAGGCATCTGGGGACAGTTTGCTTCACCAGCCTGTAAGAAGTGGAGGAAGAGCCTTGACCTTGAATGAACCTTGTTAAACATTTGTTATGCTCACTTCATTATTTGGCACATTGAAAACAGAAATCATGTTCACATCCAAGATACTGCAACTTTTAATATCTGCTTACATCTGCCTGCTTTAAAATACAGTAGAACACACAAAAGTTCAGTAAACATAATAAAATGGGGTGAGCAAATGGCATGAAAATAACAATAATTAAGCAAATTCTTGAAGCTGGTAGAATACTTGAAATTTATTTCCAGCCCCCCCGCCTCTGTACTAATCAATAAAATTGTTATGAGTCCAAATTGACTCAATGGCACTTAATAACAACAACAAACAGTCAATAAAGGGATCAGAACCACCTTTACTAAAATAATGGAATGATGAACCCATAAAATATCTTTGATTCTTAAGAATACTTTCTCAAAAAATTGCCTGTTCATTTTGCCAGTTAGTGACACACAAAAAACCCCACAAAAAATACCGAGATTATCTTAACCTATTTCACAGATCTTTGACATATTTCACTACACAGAAACAAGAAATTGAGAGCTCTTCAAGGTTATCTAAGGAGCCCTCGTGGTGATGTGGGGTAGACATTGGGGTGCTAACTGCATGTCAGTGGTTTAAATTCATCAGCTCCTCTGTAGGGAGGAGATGAGGCTGTCTCCTCCGCTGAAGATTGATAGGTAGATAGAGATACAGGGGAGACACCACTAGTAAGGTATGCTCACCATGGAATAGTCAATCATTCAAAATCAAAAAGGCAACATTTACCTAAGAACAAAGTTCAGAAGGGTTGGGAAGGAGGGTGGAAGTGAAATAAGAACCACCGTGAGGAAGTGGGATAATTGTTGTTACATGGAGGGAATTGTAATCATTCAGAGGAAACTAAATATATGGTTTGTTGAATGTAAAATTGATGATCTGAAAACTATAAACCTGCACTCAGTTAACAATAAAAAGTTTCAAAAGAAAAAGATTTACAGTCTTGGAAACCCAACAGAGGGACGCTATGAGTCGGAACTGATTCAGCGGCTGTGGGCGTGGTAGTGGTTTTTTTTTTTCTGCTTTGGAGGTTCTCTAAGGAACCTTGACAGTGCAGTAGTTAAAACACTTGGCTGAGAACCAAAAGGTGGGTCATTCGAGCCCACCACTATTCCACTGAAGCAAAATGTGGCAGTCGTCTTCCTTAAAGGTCACAGCCTTGGAAACCCTATGGAGCAGTTCTTAACAACAGTGCCTTAAGTTTTGATAGAAGTTATGTATCCCAGGGTTATCAGCATGTGGTCCCCAGACCAGCAGCATCAGCAAAACCTGGGATTTTGAAAGAAATGAAAATTCTTAGGTTGTGCCCCAGTGGTTACAAATCGGGCTGCGAACCGCAAGGTCAGCAGTTCGAAACTGCCAGCTGTTCAGTGGGAGAAAGATAAGGCGTTCTGCTCCCGTGAAGATTTACAGCCTCGGAAATGCTGTACAGGGTCGCTATGAGTCGGAACCGACTCCACGGCACACAGCTGCTGCAGCAGCAACCCCAAACCTAATGAACCAGAAATCCTGAGAGTGCAACCTAGAAATCAATAATTTATAACGAATCATCCAGGTCATTCTGGAGTATGCTCAAATTTGTAAATTTCTCATCTGTATCAGTTTCTTACAATTCAAATTCATGCAATAGGTATTCCTTCCTACCTTCTTTGTGAAAGGTGATACTCTACATCTCCAGTCCTTAGAATCACCTGGGAAGATCTTTTGAACACATTAATGGTAGGATTCTCCTACCTAAACCACTAAATCATAATCTCAGGGGATGAGACCAGTTTTATGTTTTATGGAAAGTTCCCCATATGGTTTTCTGTGAGAGAGGTTCAAATGATTGCAACAGGGGAAAACAGAACCTTAGACCTAAAGGAGAGTTTAGTAGAGAAACTGGGTCATGACTATGGAACTCTACAGAGATGCTCGTGTTGCTTTAGGCTCAACACAAAACCTAACATTTTAAATGAATTTTTAATCAGAGGGCTTTTTGCTGTTTTTTTAAAGTTTTTTTTAATTAAATAATTTTCAGAAAACAACTTTAGCCTAAAAGATGAGGCAAGAAATGTCATCTTTTTAAAAAAGTTTTTATTGTGAATTGAGTGATAGTTTACATAGGAGAACATCAGTTTTATACTCTCATCCTATTATATTTTGTTTCATTGTAATGATTATAATACCCTCCATGCATCATCATTCAGCAGTATTTGCTTCTATTCCCTCTGTTTTGTGTGTGTGTGTTTTAATATATGCAAAAACACTCAGGAATATATAATCGTTTAAACAACCAACCAAAGGGCACATCCTGCAAGCCTGCCTCCTAGCTGCCAGCACACAGTCTTTCTCTTTCCATGAGTCTAGTGTCCTCAGCTGCTTTATCTCTCCTAGTCCTCATCTCTGCCTCCCTATCTGGTGTCACTGTTCCTCTGGATAGGGTCCCACATTCTGCTAGTGCTCTTCTCCCTTGATGGTCCTAGGGTCCTCTGTTCCTGGACTACTAAGATTAACTACTCCCCCCCCCCTTTTTGTCACAAAACTTTTACAATTACAGTTGTGACAATCTCAGTTAGTCATGATAACAGTTACTCACTTTTAAATCATAGGAATCGTATCCCCATCTCCTTTCACCAGACCCGTCTAGACAAGATGAAACATCGTCCTTTTTGCCATCATAATGAAGGTTCTTTGACTCAAGAAGGAAGTTCTAGACTAGGATCAGCTTTATAGAAAGGTGATCAACTTAAGAGTATTAAGATGAAATTAGCATTGTTGTTATTGTTGTTTAGTGCCATCAAGTTGGTTATTACTTATAATGACCTTGCATAGGGTTTCCAAGGAACAACTGGTGAGTTCGAATCACCAACCTTCAGTTAGCTGTCCATTGCTTATCCTACAGTGCCACACCAGTTATTTGATTCTGATAGAAACCCTACGTACAGAAGAAATAAACATTGTGCAATCCTGTGCCATCCTCACACACATTGCTGTGCTTGAGTCCGTTGTTCCAGCTACTGTACAAATCCACCTTATTGATGGTTTTCCCCTTGTCCAGGGACTGTTCCTTCTTAATAACATGAACAAAGTACATGAGCCCAAGTCTCACTAACCTAGCATCTAAGGAGCATTCTGGCTGTACTTCATCCAAGACAGATTTGTTTATTCTTCTGACAGTCCACGGATTATTCCATATTCTTTGTCTCCACCACAATTCAAATGCATCAGATTTTCTTCAGTTTTCATTAGTCAGTGTCAAACTTTGACATGCATATAAGGTAACTGAAAGCACCATGATTTAGGTCAGACACACCTTAGTCCTCAAAGTGAAATCTTTGCTTTTTAACATTTTAAAGAGGTCTTTTATAGCAAATTTGTCCAATACAAGTTTCTTAACTGCTGCTTCCATGGGTATTGATTTTGGATCCAAATAAAATGAAATCCTTGATGACTTCAATATGTTCTCCATTTACTATGATGTTGCTAATTGGTCCAGTGGGAAGAGTTTTGTTTTCTTTAGTTGAACTGTAATCCATACGGAAGGCTGAAGTTGTTTTTTTATCTTCTTCAGCAAGTACTTCAAGTCCTCTTTACTTTCAGAAAGCAAGGATGTGTCATCTGTATATCACAATTTGTTATTGAGTTTTCATCCAATCCTAATGCTGTGTGTTCTTCATATAGTTTGTATTCTCGATTGAATTAAGTGTGGCAAAAGGGTAAGGTAAAACTGTGAAGCACAGTATAGAGTGATTCACCCAGACACTGTGCAGTGAAGGAGTGATTCTGCTTTTAAGTTCTCTGAGGATTTTTGCTCATCAGCATTCTACCCCATACCAGGGATTTTGAGATGCACAGCGTCCTTTTCTTAACTGATAGGGAAAAAAAAAAGATGAATGAAGTTAAGAGATTTGTTTTATAGTATTAATAATCTCAACTGAACTCTCTGGCATTTACTATTTATAGTATTTCTCACATTTAGTTTTGGCACGGTTGTATGGCAGTAGATTACATGCTATGGGCAAGAAAGGAATATTTTTAAATTTATTTCATGCAAGCTAAAAGTCCGTGCTGATTTATAAATGCACAATGGAATAAGATTCAATGAGTCTAGATGAGACAAAGCTGAAATCATTCAGAATCAGGAGACTGAAATATTATAGGCAGTTTGTTCATTTCAGTGAAGTCTCATACTGTTATTTAAATTCCTCTAAATTCATTAATCCCATTTAATAGCAGCTGATGCACATCCACTTGGACTTTTGGGAGAAACAAACATAATGGGCCATAATGCCCTTGTGCCACAGAAAATAATACAATTATTTTTACTTTGCAAGAGGTCACAATTGAAGAGTTTGAGATTTTGAGCTGTCATAACTACAAATTTAGCAAAAAAGTAGGCATTTAATGATAGAGTTCACTTTGGTGGTTTAGGTTTTATTTTGAATGTTTGTCTTGTCTTAAAAACACTAATGCTGAAATGTTGTCTCAAATCTTTATTTTCAAATCACTTATTATATTACCATAAATTATAGGGTCCAGTAAAGGCCAGATTTAAAAGGAAGTACACTTTACTGTCTCGAGTTTCTATAAATAACATAACACTTTATGAAATAAGAATTATCATAAAAGTTTCTCTCTTTTATCCTCCTGTAATTCCAGTTGCCAGTACTAAACTAATGACCTTCTTCCAACTAGCCCAGTACACTAGTCCAAATATAGGCACATAATGGGGAGAGGTTAACTGTAGGAAGTCTGAGAGAAATGGTAATATATAATTTCACAACAATTATAATGTTTTCCTTAAATAATAGTTACGTCTATGGCGTGAGTGCTAACAAATACCTTGTAATGATGCTCTTTGTCTTTCATTGTTTTGATGCTTCTGTACTCTTGCGTATGCCATTAGAAGCAATAAAGGATCTGGGTTGTGACCCATGTTGGCTTAGAGGGTGTGGGCTATGAGCAGTGTAGGCCCTCAGCTCAGGCACGAGGGTGGAGTACATTGTTATCTAGAAGGCTGGGCTGTGCTACATTCACAGGAAGCAAGGTAGCAAAGTCAGAGACTTTTTGTCAACATTAAAACAGATCTCCTAGAGGAGAAAATAATGTTGGTCTCAACTGAAATGGCTTGGAGGAAATATTTCATACTTCCAATTAAAATGTAAAAGAACTAAAAATGGTAAAAACATAGTGGTAACTCCTGTTTTGTCTGTGTTGTTTTTTTTTTTTTTTTGTCCTGATGCTGATTTAAAAAAAAAAGAAAAAAGACAAATAATACTATTGCTTGGATAAAGAACCACATGGACCTTGTAAACGGCCGTAGGATGGCATCACTATTGAAGGAGTAGGATTCAGACTCCAAGGTATCCAACCAAAACATGTGAGTTGTGTAGTTGAAACAAATGAGTGTCTCTTCAGTTAGACCTGTAATTTTAAACTATGACATACCTGTGCCCAAACCTCAGTATCTATATTTATCGAATACATTTGTGACAAAGAAGGGGCTCATCAGAGGGAAAATCCTGTCTGAAATCAGCTGGCAGAGGGAACATTAAAACAAAAACAGCTGTCCAGAGGATTTATTGGTATATTTCAGGAGAGTCCTTCTTCTGTCCCCACCGTCACACACTGTACTATTATGGATTGTGATTAGGGATGGAATCATGTGTTTTGCCAAGTTTAAAACCCACACAAAATTGTAGGGTTAGAGTCTGGAACAAAATTCAAACTTCTTGGTGTGGAGTTTTTCTACTTATGGCAAACTGTGGCTTCCGGTAGACTGAGTTAAGATGCCTCAAAGGGAAAATATTCTTCCAAAGGAACATTTTGAAAATTCAAGTGTAAATAAATATAAATCCAGAACACATTTTTAATTAATGGGAATCTGCTTAGAAAAATGCACTTGTATCCCCTTCACTTCCACATATACTCACTCAGAATCCCCTCCAAATGGAGTTCAAAGGGAAGGGTTATAACCCACATTGGATTGTCTTTTTCAGTTAGTGTCCCAGAATCAAGTTATTTGAATCCACACAAGATTTATGAAAGCCAACACTAAAAAGAGTTATAAATCACAACAAATAGTTTTCAATAAAGTAGAAATAACTGGATATAAAATTTATGTTGAACATACTACATTTTTGCACTTTTAACAGTATAGTAATCTTTTTACGATTAGATTTTCTACTTCCCAAGAAGCTCATGGACTTTGAAAGCCATAATGCCTCTGCATTTCCACCTGTTTCTGTTACCAACCCATCATACATGAGGCATTTGCATTACTGTACGTGGAATTGAAAGATTTCATTTTAGCTTTGTTCTTTCTTTCATGCTTTCTTTCTCTTCTTGTGGCTTTTGTCATATCTTATAATTACATTTCATAAAATGATTGCACATCTAGCTTTTCCCTATATAGAAACATAAAAATATATATAATAAGCAAGCATTCAGAGGGAAAGGAGACAGAAACAATGGAAATGGGAAAATGTACAAAGGAGTATTCAGTTACTCTCAAACATTTGTAGTATCAATGGTCTAGTAGTTTTATTTTTTTTTAACGCTGCTTCAATAGGACACCGAAAAACACTGATACATAATCTCTTGGAGAGCTCTCACCAGCTGCCTACAAGGACAAGCAGAATTTAGTATTTGTCTCACTATTTATGCAAGAAAGGCCAAAGGAAGTTTCATTTGTGGAAATGAAGTCATTAAAATAGCACATAGAAGCTAGCCTTGAATTTTGATTCTCAGGTATGTTTGCTTTTGGCAAAGTCCTTTTAGCTCCATGTAGGTATCTGTTTCCTCTACTAGACTGGACTCAAGTGAAGGTGTGTCTTACTCATTTTTGCATTTTCACTCCTTACCCCCTGGACCTGGTACTTATAGAAGATGTCAAGAAATGTGTTTGGAAAATAGATTTTTGTATTTATGCAGGTGTGTTCCTACTGTAGCTCTCACAGGAACAAAAGAAATTTATTATTTTGGAAATTCCCTTTAGTATCTAGGGCTATTATGCATCGATGTACCACAGACTATGTCTAAACTCCATTCAACAATCTATGTGTACAGAATTTAAATTAAAATGGACCCAAGAAACTCATTAAGATAATATTTCTTAGCTTTCACAGCTATTACATTGCATTGAAAAAAACTTACACATTTAAAGGATTACATTAACATTCAGACCTAAATCTGTATTCTAAACTCTAAATATCAATCTACTAATTTTTTGTACTAGAAGAAGCATTTTTTTATTATTATTAAAAACACTTTTGACGTTTAACAACCAGTTTCTACTTTTAGGGAAAAAAGAAAGTCAGATTGTTCTTTATTATACAATCCATACCATCAGCTTCTCCTTGAAAACCCTAGACAGGGTCACTAGAAGTCAGAACCAAGTCTAATATGTTTAACAACAGCAGCATATAATTCTTTTTATTCGATAGTTACCATCGCCCTAATTGAGAGAGAATTTAGCAATAGCAATGAAACCTTAGGATTCCCTTTTTCTGTAACTGAATTTCTTCTTTTTGGGTTAATGATTAAACACATTGAGTAACATAGTTGAGGGAAAATGAGATTTCCCAGGCAAGGAATGGCTTTCTGATAGGTTACAAATTTATACTGAGCAGATAAGCTACTGTATTTTCAATTGGACAATCAAAATAAAATTTTACTTCAAAGGAAAGGGGGCAATAATTGAATATCTTGACTCACTTTGTATTTATAGCTATTTTGCTCATTGTAGAATACTGTTTATATCCCTATGAACTGAACACATTTATTCCACACATGGAACTCACTTCATGAAGAGGGGTATTGTACAGCCCACAGAATGAGAGGCATATAAGAATCAGGTCACTAGCAAGAAAACATTCTCACTAAGTATTCAGTCACCCTCTCAACATAATAAAGCCTATCTCAGGTTATCTTTTCTTAGAATCACTTCCTTTGCCCCTGTAGCTTAGATATCCATATATTTGTTTCCATTTAAAACCATCTTATTCTCCTTTAAAGAGCCTGAGGAATGTGGGAATATGCATGTTCATAATGTCAATTCTAATGATATAAATGCCAACCCAAGGTTGTACAAAACATACATTTAAAAATGTTCTTTGCAACAATGAACTTGATAGAGGAAGGAAATTACAACCAAATTTGTCACATTAATGATTAAAGATGTTTGGGAGGGACCTTGTAAGGGCAGTGCAGAAATCTTTCTGCATAGGGTCTCTCCCTGTATTATGTGTAGTTATCCTGAATCAAGAGCACAAATATTGGTGTGTAGACACAGAAGTTTCATTTATTTTTTATTTAGAACAACCTTGTTTCTAAAACCAGATTTTGATTAGTCTCATTACTATCATTACTTAAAATCTATTGAATGTTGAAGATGTATTTTAGGATGAATAGAACATCAACTAGGATTAATCTACTGGGTTCTTATCCCAGTGTTAGAGTTATGGACTTGACCATCACATAAAATCAGCATCTAGGATTCATAAATCACAACTGGGGACTGGGATGCTTCCTCATTCAGTCTATGGGCCTATGTTGCTTTTGTTAATTGCTCTTGAGTTGGTTCTGACTGACAGTGACCCTGTATAGAGTTTCCAAGTCATGGTTCTAATGACTATCCTATGGGCCTATGACTTCCATATAATGAAGACATAGTTTCTTTTTCAGTGGATGCCTGTTTTCAGTGGACATGTTATTTGACAAGACACTTTGTTTCCTGTTTCATCATTGCCATAGCATCACTGTTGGGATTCTTGATGCCACGGTATATCATTAATGATCTTCATCCTTCTTAAACAATCTTGTTATGACCAGTAGTTATTTGTAATGTTTATTTGAGCTGATCACATTCCAGACATTGTAATAAACATATGCCTACATCGTCATATTCTTTCCTCCAACAACCCTATAAAATAGATTCCATCAGTATCACCACCATTTCCCCATTTTGCACATGAAGAAACTAAGGCTTAAAGAAGTGGTGTAATTTGCTAGTTGGTGTGGCGCTGTTGGTTAATGTGCTTGACTGCAAAGTTGGTTTGAAGTATAAGGTCAGTGGTTCAAGCCCACCATCTGCTCTTAGGAAACCCTATATAGGGTTGTTATGGGTCAGAACCAATTTGACAGTACTTAACAAGAACAACATTAGAAAGTTGCAGACCCAGGATACTAACCCAGAGGCTATTTTATACCAAACCCTTGTTCTGGGTAATCTCAATATTCTATCTTCTTGGACTAGTTTTAATTAGAATGGTTTAACAATCAAAGTTTATTTTATGAAATATTTTCATTAACAGATGATATACTTGCATTCCCCTTGAAATAAAATATTTCAGTATTTTTAATTATAATTTTTAAAATAAACTATATAGTTTCATTTGTTTTGTTTGTGTCATGTGGCTATTTCTGTCTCTATTTTTTTTTTTTTTTAGCAGTGGCTTTATTTGTGTTTAAAATCAAGACTTTTCTTCCTGTGCCAATCTTGGGATATCCTTACATTACAGCAAATGCTAAAAACGGAAAATGTAGGCTCCTTAACTGGACTCTGGCTTTATAATTGCCTCTGTGGTTCTCTTACCACATTCCCAGATGTGTGAGAGACAGAGGGGGCAGAGAGGGAAGTAAAATGTTAAAATAAGACTAAGAAGTTTGCCAAACAGATGTTAACTCGATTCATAATTCAAAAGTTCCTATTTTTTTCAACACTTAGGCAATGAACATTGTACTTTTGCCTCCAATCACCATGAATTAGCTTCACAAAGTCAGTGATCAATATTGTCATCAAACGTTCTTCCTCATCAGAAGTGAAAGCAACAATGAGACATGTTTTATTTTTATCTTAATCATAGAATTATTATGAAGACTGAATAGGACTTAGACAATTTGTTTATGTATGTCTTCTTAGTTAAAGTGGTTAGCTATATTAGATTTAATTAAATTGAATTGTTGTTAAATGCCCTACAGTTGGTTCCAACTCATAGTGACCACGCATAGAGTTTTTGAGGCTGTAAGTTTTTTACTGAAAGAGAAAGCCTCATCTTTCAGCCACGGAATGACTGGTGGGCTTGAACTGCCAACCTTGAAGTTAGCAGTCCAGTGCTCATCCTACAGAGCCATTACATGCTCTGAAGATTGAATCAACTTTTGCTATACTACAAATCTCATTTGAAAAGCAATACTCCAGAATTGTTGTTGCTAGGTGCCAGTGAGTCAATTCCAACTCACGGGGACACTAGACACAGAATGAAACATTGCTGGTCCTGTGTCTTCCTCACAATCACTGTTAAGCTTGAGCCCATCGCTGAGGCTACTGTATTAATCCATCTCATTGGGAGTCTTTCTCTTTTATGCTGACCCTTCACTTTACCAGGCATGAATGATGTCCTTCCTTGGGGAATTGGCCCTCCTGACAACTGTTTGAAGTATAAGAGATGAAGTCTTGCCATTCTGGCTTCCAAGGAGTACTCTGTACTTCTTCCAACAAAGATATGTTTCTTTTTCTGGCAGTCCATGGTACTTTTAATATTCTTCTCCAACACCATAACTCAAATCATTAATATTTCTATGGTCTTCCTTATTCTTTGGCTTACTTTCACATTCATATTAGGCTACCGAAACTATCATGACTTGGGTCAGAGTGCCTTAGTCCTCACACTGACATCTTTGTTCTTGAACACTTCAAAGAGATCCTGTGCAGCAGATTTGCCTAATACATCATTTGATTTCTTGACTACAGCTTTCATGAGTGTTGATCATGGATACAAGCAAAATGAAGTTTTTGTCAACTTCAATCTTTTTTTCATTTAGCTTGATGTTATTTATTGTTTATTGGTACAGTAGTGAGGATTTTTGTTTCCTTTACATTAAATACTCTTACATATTTAAGAGTGTGGTTTTTGATCTCCATTAGTAACTATTTTAAGTTCTTTTTGCTTCCAGCAAGCAATGTTGTATCATCCGCATATCACAGGTTTTTAATGAGTCTTCCTCTAATCCTGATGACACATTCTTCTGCATATAATTCAGTTTCTTAGCATACCGATTGAATAAGTATGGTGAAAGAATGCAACCATGGTGCACATCTTTCCTGATTTTAAACCACTAGCTACCCCTTGTTCTGTTCAAACAACTGACTCTTGGTCTATGTACAGGTTCTTCATGAGCATAATCAAGAAGTATTTCAGAATATTTATTCTCAGCAAGGTTATCCATAGCTTGTCATGATCCACACAATTGGAAGCCTTTGTACAGGTAAACATCTTTCTGGTATTCTCTGCTTTCAGCCAATATCCATCTGACCTCAGCAATGATATCCCTCATTACATATCCTCTTCTGAATCTAGCTTGAACCTCTTGTAGTGTCCTATCAATGTCTTGTTGAAGCCTTTTATAAACTATCTTTAGCAAAACTTGCCTACAATTACATTTACAAAGTTGTAAATAGGTTAATTGAAATCAACAATAGCCAGGTTTTTTCTTTTCTTCCCAGTTATTTTTCATAGTCATTTTTATCCTCAGGTGGATAAAACATTAAACATTAGAAAACATTAAACATATCCAGTGAATTCAGTAGAATGAACTCACATTATACTCAACTGAACCTTTATAGCTGTTTACTGTAGTGGCACTGTAGTAGGATCAGCAGTGGACTTCTAACCATAAAGTCAGCTGTGGACCACAAATTCAAACACACTAGCTGCTTCTCAGAAATCCTATACAAGTTCTTTGTGAATTGGAAGTGATTTGGCAGCACTTAACAATAGCAACAACAGTATGAATAGAGAAAAGAAAACTTTGCTTAACTTTAAAACCGCATTTTGAGCAGAATTGAATTTTAAAAGGTGAGTTTTCTAATATCCAGTCCTATAATCAAGCCATGAAAAAAACTGCCCACCATTCCCATCTCTCTCCACACTTTGGGTCCTATAATCTTTAGTTCAACCAGTGGATCAGCTCATGGATGCAATATAGCTAACACAAGTGATGATTAGAATGGTATGTTGGTGTTAGAAGTCAAAGGTATATTGTTGTTGTTAAGTTCCATCAAGTTGGTTCTGATTCATAGTGACCTTGTATAAATTTTTTTAGGAATAGCTGGTGAGTTTGAAATCTGACCTTGGGGTTCACAGTCCAGTGGTGATCCTACCGCACCACACCAAGAGTTCCAATGTATATTGTTGTTGTTGTTGTTAAGTGCCCTTAAGTCAGTTCTGACTCATAGCCAGCCTGTTTAGGGTTTCAAGAGAGTTGAAATAATTGTAAGTTAATCCTTATATCATAAAGGACAATAAAGAATAAACAGAGGCAGATGGTAAAGATAAACAAACAAACAAATAAATACATAAATCACTTGAGAAGATCTAAAGAACTATCTAATGTTAGGTGTAAGGTCAGGATAAAGGAAGCAAACATTCTTTCAAAGAGTGTAACCCTTTCTTGATCTTTTATTACTACTTGCAGACCTTTGTGTTTTCTTCTTACCATTTTTTTTTTTTTTTGCATCTTATCATTGTTTTTCAATGATCAAAATTATATACTTAAATACTCACTGCTTTCCTATTTCAACAGAGCATTAATATGGGAGAATTGATATGCTCGGGTGAGGGATTAGTATCCTAGTAATAATTGCTGGTAAGCATGCCACAGGAATAGAAACAGGGTTATCATCATCATTATTTCAGTCTAAGGATATCTCATAGAATCATAGAACCAGACACCTGGAGATAGCTTGAGAGATGGAATTCTCTAAATCCTAACATTACGCAGATGACAACTAAAGAGCAGCCGTTTTTACTGAACTATCTTAGCTCTGGTAGCGTAGTGGTTACAAATTGGGCTGCTATCTTCAGGGTCAGCAGTTCCAAACTACCAGCTGTTTCATGGGAGAAAGGTGAGGCTTTCTGCTCCTGTAAAGATTTACAGCCTCATAAACTCTGTACAGGGTCACTATGAGTCGGAACCAACTCCACAGCACATAACAACAACAACAAATCTTAGATTATACATTTCAGTTTTATATTCTATGCTTAATGATGTGATAATACTGAGATAATTTAAATGCTTAAATATTTGGTGCAACATATTAGTTTGGCAGAATCCCACTTAAAAATTCACCAACTTTAAGGTATTTCTTTCAACCATGTGAAATTGATATTTTTTATTCTTTTTTCTTAGGAGCTTTTTCATCTTCCTAGTTGAAAAATTTTCTATTTATTTTGGGATAATTTGTATCATATCCCTTTTTAAATCCAAAATTATATTGGTAAATATATATATTTATAATCCTATGTTTGTAAATGTATGTATTTACAGTATAAATAATGTTCTTGTTAGTGCCATCAAGTTGGTTCTGACTCTTAGAGATCCTGTATAGGGTTTCTGAGGAGCAGCTGGAGGGTTTGAACTGTTGATCTTGTGGGTCACAATCCAGTGTGGATCCTACTGTGCCATACTAGGAGTCTCTCTCTGTATATATATATATTTCACAAAGCTAGTTGGAAACTTCCGTTATCTTTTAAATCAAATTTTCCATGAACTTTTTTTTGTATATGTGTGTAATATATGTGTGTACATCTGGGGATTTTTAAGAAGTTACAACACAAACTCATTTAAGTAATATTGTTGTTGTTGTTGTTAAGTGCCGTCGAGTCTGTTCCAACTCACAGCAACCCTGTATAGGATTTCCAACGAGCAGTTGGTGAGCTTAAACTGCCAACCTTGCAGTCCAGTTCATTAGCCTGCAGTACCACTCCCTTGAAGTCTATAGGAACATATATAAATGGTATTATCAATAAACACACACACACACATATATATACTATCATCAGTTGTTACTACACATTATCATAATAATCACAATATAAAAATACTATCAAATAGCAAATATTATAGATCTATTTGAAAGGAATCCTGGTGGTTCCGAGTTTAAGCCAAGGGCTGCTAACTGGAAGATCACAGATCTGGACCCTCCAGTAGCTCTTCAAGAAAAAGACTGTCAATTTGTTCTTGTAAAGATTCCCATACACTTCTATCATGTGAAATTTGTATTTTTTATTTTCTTTTCCTGGGAGATTTTTCATCTTTCCCAATTGAAACATTTTTATTTGGGGATAATTTGTATTGTATACATTTTTAAATCCAAAAATGGGGTTTTTGGATTTAAGTTGTTCCAACTCATAGCGACTCTGTTTAGAATTGCCAAAAGTGTAAATCTTTATGAGCGCAGAAAGCCTCATCTTTCTCCTGTGGAGTGGCTGGTGGGTTTGAACTGCTGACCTTGCAGTTAGCAGTTCAGTGCTTATCCTTCAGGTTTATCAGATATGAGTCAAACTCAAAGGTATGCAACAACAACAGCATAAATATATTTGAAACCATTTCTAATTACAATGAAGAAATATGCTTGATTATTGTATTGTCTACTCTTTCCCTGTTAAGTTTTTTACTTAAGACTATGTTTCAGCATGGTTATCAGTATTATGACTACATTAAAAAAATAACTTTGGAGACCCAATAGTGTTTTAAATACCTCCTGTTAGTATGTGTTGCTGTTGTTGTTGTTAGTTGTATGGCATTTATATAGAGGCATCAATAGAGTGAAAAATAGTAAATATGTAGAAAGAGATTTCATACTTAATCTTCATTCCTCCTGCCTAAGGAAAGAAAGTAAGTTCTAAACTGGCAGCATAACAATTCTGAGGATGGCAACCGACTGGGCAGTGTTTTGTTGTATTGTGTATAGGATTGTAGGATTGCTATGAGTAGGAACTGATTCCAGTCACTTAACAGCAACAACAAACTGGCTCTTATTTGAATCAGTGAACTCAGGATAAACTTCCCTGCTTTCAAATAGCAACAAAATCCAAGGGAAAATAATTTAAGTAAATGGAGTGAATATTCTGCTCCTTGCTGGCTTCCAGGACTAGTCTTTCAATGAACACAAGAGTTAAAAATGGGTAACGCAGTACAAGTACACATTCAACAAACAAGCCCCATGATTAGAGACTGTTACTAATGACAATAAAACTGGAAAACAAAATTTCCTTTTGACTGGATGATCATGAGTATGAAGGACAAAGGCTGTCTAGAGTAATGTTCCTTTCATATTATTATTAACTTAGCAGCAAAGAATCTTTTAGACAATAGGGCCTATGTTCACAATGAAAGTGAAAGAATTATGACCTTTTTTTTTTTTTTTTTTTAAATCATTAGGAAGATGTTTCCTTTCCTTATTAGAGAAATGTAAGATAGTGGCAGAGATGGAGAGAGCAAAGAAAAACTAATACTTAGCTCATCAGCTATATCAGTACTTGGAGATCTGGCCAGAAGCAAGTATATGTAGATGAAAATCTTAAATTTCTGTGAAGTGAATAAATCTAAATCTATAGAAGTTAGATTATCCAGTTAAATATCTGTAGTTGTAAATAATGGGTTTTCTGAGTATGTGAAGACTAAGGACCAGTCACAGTTAAACTGAAAAGAGAATATATAATTATTTTTTTGTGTGTATGTGTATATATATGTGTGTGTGTAATTTTTTACTGAAGCTCTATACAATAAAAGTTACTCAGGTAGTACACAAAAAAGGTTTTGTTGGTTCAGTAGATGGCAGTCTTCCCATTGAACCAACAACAGCAACAACAAAAATTACATTTTAAGAAAAGGAGAAAGTAAATTTTGAACTACAATACAGTTTTTCTGATGCTCGTAATGAAATATTACATTTAGATTGAAAATTCAGATATTTTATATTGAGGTGAAAATATTTAATGTCAACTCAACGAGACAAGTATTATTAAACAAGAATCACACTAAAGATGGGATTCCCCATCACCGTCCCATATGCTAGGTAGAAACTTTAACTGATTAATTCAGGTCTCTAGACATTGAGTGGAGTCCTGGCGTGGTGCTGTGGGATAAAGCACTGGACTGTAAATATATAGCGACCCTGTATAAGGTTTCTGATGAGCGGCTGGTGAGCTTGAGCCACCAACCTTGTGGTGCAAATCGACCTTGCACTCAAGCAAATAACCTGCAGAGCTCCCCCAGAATTCCTATATAGATATCAAGTCTGTGTTTACATTTATCTATCTATCTGTATATATACACTAGGGCTCCATATAGACATGTTGTTGTTGTTGTCAAGTGCTGTCAAGTCAGGTCCCACCCATAGGGACCCTGTATAGAGTTTCAGAGGAAAGGCTGGTGAACTTGAACTGCCGACTTTGCAGTTCAAACTGACTTTACAGTCCAGTGCATTAACCTACAGTGCCATGCCAGGACTTTATATAGATTATCTATATATATTTAGATAAATGCTAATATAGATTTTTTAAAAACTTAAGCACAAGCACATATTCAGATTATATCAATCATTAATTAAGTTTTATACCAGGTAGGAGATGTATATCAGAGTTAGACTTATGTACAATAACATTTAAGTTTTGTTATGAGCATGGTATTTAATGTTTAATATTGGAAAAGATAAAGTAAAATTAGATCTATTCAGTGTGGATACCCAACAATACCCTGGAAGTTGCTTTAAAAAGAATAATTTTAAATGTGTCTGTCATCTTCCTTGACTCTCTTTCATGCAGATAATATACAAGGACTTGTTATATGTAGTCTAGAAACTAAGAATGATTATAAAACAGTTGTTGTTGTTGTTGTTAAATGCCGTCGAGTTGGTTCCTACCCAGAGCGACCCTCTAGAGGGTTTCCAAGTAGCAGAAGTTCATTATTTTCTGGAGTCCTTGTGTGGCGCTGTGGGTTAATGCGCCAGACTGCAAAGCCATTTGAACTGCAAGGTCAGCAGTTCAAGCTCACCAGTCACTCCTCGGAAGCACTATACAGGGTCGCTATGGGTTGGTATCAACTCGACGGCACTTAACAACAACAACAATATTTTGCTGAATAATATTATGAATTTAATATCAAATTGAGTTTTGATTCTATATAAACATTAAAATATCTTTCTTTTTAAAAGATATTTTAAAAAATTTAAATGTTTGGCCGAGTGAAATGCTGCAGACTATTAAATTGCATCTTTGAGCCTGGTCTCAGCTTACTCTAAGGTACCTGGATACCCATGTTCACTCTTCCATCCATCTTTCAGTGCCTAACCTTGATGCCACCATTCTGTAGAACAAGAGAACTCTGGGAAGTACTAACCTTCTGAGAATACTAAGGCAGTACTCTCAGAAGGTTAGAAGGTTAGTACTTCCCAGAGTTCAAATTTGTCATCCATGAAAAGAAAGACATTGGTTTCTTTCTTTCTTTCTTTTTTTATTTTTTTTTACAAACTCTACTATTCAAAGAATTAGGATAGTTACTGAAAAGACAGATCAAGTTGCTTTGGGAGTAAGCATTTATTACAGCCAACCTCAATTTGAATGGCTGGAGGAAGATTTTTCATTTTGTTTTCCTGATAATTTCAGCGAGCTGTCTGGCACAGGTCTGTTATTCAGAAACAGAAGCTGAGATTTCTCTTATATTAGGACCAATTGTCTGTTACAGGTCAGACAGTTAACTGCCTTAAGGAATGTTGTCATGTTCTTGTTCTTTGTTTGTTTGTTTTTTCATTTTAGGGTTTTGTTTTGTCAAGGTAAAGTAGGAAAGAGTCATTGCCACCAATACATATTTGAAATTTTAATCCTTAAAAGCTTTTCATGTCACTTCTCTTGTTCCTTCAGTTCCTCTGCTTTCAAAGTAAAATTGAAAATATTTAAAAAGAAATAAAAAGGTGAAACTAAGGGAACCAGAGATACAGATTAAAGAGAACACTATGCATCCATGTGCTATCCATGCTATTCATCGGGGCTAGGGGGTGGATGAGAAATTGACTAAACAAAAGAACGATTATTAAATAAGATAAAGGAAGCCTGCTGGAGGTAACAGTTTCCCCTAGTGTTGATGACTTTTTAAAACTCACAGTAGCAACACGTACTCCCTCCCTTTTTCTATTGCTTATAAGAACAGGGAGGTTTCAAATGCATGCTTGGGTCACTGTGAAGAATGGTGGGTTCCTGAAGGTAAGAATGCTGTGTCTCATTTATCTCTGAATTCTCTACCCTAAGCCTGATGCCTTAAACGTTGCAGGCCCTCTAAAAATAGCTGATGAAGGCACAAATGAATGAAGGATGCTCTCTGATCATAAATTTACAAGACCTTAAATGAATTCAGGGTAGTGATTGCTAATGCAAAGAATCAGTGTCCTGGTTTGCATTTGCAATGTGGATTGCTCAACAACTTCACAAACATATTACTATCTTCAGCTATGTTATTCAGAAATTTGTATTCCAAAATAACCATGGGTTGGATTCGTGAAACTTTATAATTCCTGTCTCCATTTAAAGGCTTGCAGACACCCATTCAAGTAAATTTTTCATGACTCTGAAACCATTCAAACACTATGAACTTTTAAATCTATTGGCAAATCCACTTAAAATCCCAATGTTTCTGCCAAAAGTTGTGAAAATATCCACTTATAGAGTAGTCTTCTTTTCCAGATAATAAGTAGAGCTTTGTTGGTGATATATTGATACATAAAATTTCTAAGCTCAAAGGTAGCCTCACTTACCTGATGCCTAATCAGGACCAAGGTCTTCTGCTTCATAAACTGGATTTCCCGGTGTGGCTGTTATGAGCTATAACAATGATTGGTAACAGGACGTGACTTAAGCCTACACTCTTAAGCAAACACAGGAATAAACACACCTAAGTAAAGCACAAAGAGATCATTAGTACAACATAGTCACCCTTGGAAGTCTCTGGCCTGGCCTGATCAGCCTGGCTCTGTGCTGGTGGATGACTGGACTCTGCTGTCCAAGCCAGCGGAGTGTACTTTCAATCTCCCCTTCCCCAGATTTCAAATTAGACTACACAAAACGCATATATGTTTGACCCATTTAGTTAACTTTTGAGTCAACTTAATGAAAAATATATAAAATTGTTACTACCAGACACAGGCAATGCTTAATAAAAATTATGCCCTGTCATGGGGTCTAGAAATAACACTCTGGACCAAGAAAAGAAATGAAACTGTTTAGCATGCCATGAAATTGTTTCTCTTCTTTCTCATATTTCTCCCTGAAAACAACATTGAAATACCTCTCTCAACTCTGTTAGATTCTAGAGTAACTTGTCTTTTTAAATTTCTATTTTCATTGAAAAAGGGAAACCATACTTAGCACTTCCTATGAGAGTGTTGCTGTTCAATAAGCACTGGACTACAAGGTCAGTTTGAACCATAAGGTCAGCACTTCAAACTCATCAGTGGGCTCCTGGAAACCCTATATGGGATCATTATGAGTTGGAACCAACTCAACAACACTTAACAATAACAACAATGTGTGTTTATTGTTATTGTTATTAAGTGCTGTAGAGTCCTTTCTAACTCAGAGTGACCCTTTATAAGGTTATTGAGGAGTGGCTATGAGCTTGAACCACCAATCTTATCGTTCAATCCTTGCAGTCCAGCGCATCAACCTGCAACGCCACACCAGGAGTCCTCAATGAGTGCCAATGACTGCTAACCACAAGATTAGTAGAAACCCATCAGCTGCTCCTGGGAAATGCTATAAAAGGTTGCTATGAGTCAGAAATTTTATTCACATTAATAACCAAGAATGAAAAAACAGAGGGGAAATATCTCATTTATTCTGAGAATTTAATGGATGAATGCAATACCAAATATATTGTTTTGAGATTAGCAAATCACTCAAGAGGAGTATTAAAGAGAGATGGGGAAAAGGGGAAGAAAACCCATTTTAATTGAGACTATAACTAAGCACTCTTTTCTGAATTTAGATTTTTCTGTTCAGTATCATTCAACAGAAGTCCTGGTGTGACACTGTGGGATAAGACCTTGACTGCTAGGTCAGGTTGAACAGCAAGGTTGGCAGTTCAAACTTACCAGATGCTCCTTGGAAAATGTGTACAGGATCGTTAATGAGTCAGAACTGACTTAAAGGCACTTAGCAACACCATACAACATGCTGCATGTGATCTCTGGATTAAGCTGAGAAAAAAATGCGCAACTACCACATTTTTGGTTATCAAACAGAAGTCACAGAATCATGGTCCTGAGATTTTTTGCCATTGATTTTCTTGCAGTTGCTGTTGGCAGTGGAACAAAGGTAAGGAACCTGGAAATAGAGACATTGATTCCTTCAAAGTTTAGCATCCTCTCCTTTGTTTGCAGAGCTTGGGCAATGGGCATATCATATTTTTACTATTGTTTGTAGCTTCACAAGCAAGATCTGAAGGACCAGTTTGAGCACTTCTAGGGGTAGATGAGTGTGCCAATAGACTACCTGTTGTCAGTATGGAACTTGCTATGACAAGGTAGAGTCTACATGCCATGCTCCATACAGGCTTCTTTAAACAATTAAATGTAGCAGACATTGAATAAAAGGTTACTCTAGGTGTGGATTGTGTTACCCTTATTAGAACAGTGGCATGCAAATACATTATATACATGCAACTCATAATAGAAATTGTGCTTACCTTAACTCTGGTTCTTTTTGCAAATGTACATAGTGTGGAAGCAGATTTTCTATCAGCCTCACTATTAGTAATCAGTAATAAATAGTCTATAAGCTTATTTTCAGTGCTTAATCAAAAAACCACCAAACACATTGCCATTGAGTTATTTCCAGCTCACAGCAGCCCTACAGTGTAGAGTAGAACTGGTCCTTAGGGTTTCAGAGACTGCAAGTCATTATGGGAATAGACAGGATCCTCATTCTCTTACAAAGTGGCTGCTGGATTGGAACTACCAGTGTTTCAGTTAGCAGCCCAACACTTAAAAAATGTAGCCATTATTCAATGCTGACTGACAATTATAATGTTTAATGATAATTCATATTATAATACTTGTATTAGTAACACAATTCATCTGTCAGTCTCTTGTATTGTGGTGATTTGCATGTTGGTGGGATGCTGGAAGCTATGCCACCAATATTTTAAATGTCAAGAGGACAGGCTTCAGCTAAGCTTTCAGGATAAGACAGACTAGGAAGAAGGATAAGAAGATGAATTCTGAATGGCTAGCCACTGAAAACCTTATGAATACCAGTAGAACACTGTCAAACATAGCACCAGAAAAAGAAAATTTACGGATAACAGAAGACCATCTTCTTTAGATATAGTGCCAGAAGATAAGCTTGTTGGTTTGGAAGGAACTGAAAATATGACTGAGGACACTGCCTCCTCTAAGTACAACTGACCATGAAGATATGCATGGAATGGCTTCCTGGATTTGCCCAAAATGTGCCCATTTGCTGATAGGGCACAACTCAAAATGAGGAGAAACAGCTGCAAATATTAGTTAGCAATCAGAACATTGTTGTTGTTGTTGTGTGCTGTGGAGTCAGCTCCGACTCATAGTGACCCTGTGCAAGGTTTCTGAGGCTGTAAATCTTTACAGGAGCAGAATGCCTCATCTTTCTCCTGCGGAACAGCTGGTAGTTTCAAACTGCTGACCTTGCGTAGATTGTACAAAATAAGAATCTAGGGGAATTGGAAATCATCAAAAATGAAATGGAATGCATAAAAAATGATATCTGAGGCATTAGTGAGTTGAAATGGACTGGTACTGACCATTTTGAATGTGACAATCTTATGGTTTACTAGGTTGGGAATGACAAATTCAAGAGGAATGACATAACATGCATTGTGAGAAAGAATGTTGCAGGATACATCTTGAAGTACAATGTTGCCTGTGAAAGGATAATAATCCACACTATCCATATGACTATAAGAAAGACCAGTTAGTAAAATTATACAAATTTACTAACCAATAAAGCCAGTGAGGAAACTGAAGAATTCTACCAATCTCTACAGTCTGAAATTGTTCATATATGCAATCAAGATGCTTTGATAATTACTGCTGATTGGAATGTGAAGATTGGAAATAAAGAAGAAGAATCAATCATAGGAAAATATGGTCTTGGTGATAGAAATGATGCTAAAACTGCATGACAACACTTTGTAAGACAAATAACTTATTCATTGAAAATACATATGGAATAAACAATAATCAAATTGATTACATCTGTGGGAAAAGATAGTGGAAAAACTCCAGATCGATAGCTAAAACAAGGCAAAGGGCAGACTGTGAAACAGACCATCAGTTGCTCCTATACAAATTCAGTCTGAAGTTGAAGAAATTTAAAACAAGTCCATGAGAGCCAAAATGTGGCTGTGAACAGATTCCACCTGAATTTAGAGACCACCTCAAGAACAGATTTGATGCACTAGACACTAATGACTCAACTGGAAGAGTTGTGGGATGATATCACAGGTACCATACAGGATGAAAACTGTCAGTTTGAGGACTAAGGCCTGACCCAAGCAATGGTATTCTTAATCGCCCCATAAATATGTGAAAGTTGGACAATGACTAAGGAAGACCATAGGATAATTCATGCATTTGAATTATTGTGTTGGAGAAGAATATTGAGAGTACCATGGACTTCCAGAAGAACAAACAAATCTGTGTTGGAAGAAGTACATCCAGAATGCTCCTTAGAAGCTAGAATGGTGAAACTTTGGGTATGTTATTAGTAGGGACTAATCCCAGGAGAAGTTTGTCATATTTGGTAAAGTAGAGGGATGGCAATAAAGAGGAAGACTCCCAATAAGATGGATTTACACAGTGTCAGCAGCAATGGGTTCAAATATAACAACTGTGAGGATGCCCAGGACTTGGCAGTGACTTGTTCTGTAGTGCCGACTCAAAGGCACCTAATGATAAGCCTATGTTCTGTGATTAACCAAAGAAACACAAAACACTGCCATTGAGTCAATGCCAACTGACAGTGGCCCAATCAATAGGGCAGAGTAGAACTGCTCCATTGGGAGTCAGAGACTGTAAATCAAAACCTCCTTTTTCTCTTGCAGAGTGGCTGGTGAATTTAAAGCACCTTGCAGTTAGTAGCCCCAGGCTTAACCCACTGAGCCGTTATTCAGTGATGACTGACAATTGAATGTTTAATGATAACTCATAATAGTTGTATTAATAAATAAAACTATTAAAATTTGGTCTCAGTAATTTCATTTGATAATGAACTGCTAACCATGCTGCAGTTATGGTGTTGCAGAAACAGTACCTACTCATGGCCACCTTTTACATAACAGAATGTAACACTGCCTGATCCTGCCAACCTCACAATCATTGCTATGTTTAAGGCCATTGCTGCCACAACTGTGCCAAACCATCTCATTGGGGGTCTTACTTTTCTTTGCTGACCCTCCACTTTACTAAGCATGATATCCATCTCCAGGGACTGGCCCTTCCTGATAACAAGTCTGAAGTATGAGTGACAAAGTCTGGCCATCTTGGCATCTAAGGAACATTCTGGCTGTACTTTTTCCAGCACAGATTTGTTTGTTCTTTTGACAGCCCATGGTACTCTTTTTTTTTTTAATGTTTTATTGTGAATTATATGATAGTTTACATGGGAGAACTTTAGTTTTACGTTCATTCCATCATATATCATCTCACTGCCATGGTTCCAATCCCCTCCATGCATCATCAACCACCCAAAGGGTATATCCCAGAAATCCGTCCCTACACTTCCCCCTCCTCCCCCCAGTTTTCAGCCCCCAGTCCCTTTCCCTATCTGGGTCCAAGGTCCCCATTCGCTTCATCACTCCACGTCATCATCTCTGTCTCTATCTCAGGCATCTCTGTTTCTCTGGGTAGGGTCCCGCTCTCGGCTCTTCTCCGTTGATGGTCCCAGAGGCCTCCGCTCCTATTCTGGAGAATTAATCACTCCCTTCCTTATTACAAAACTTCCACCTTTGCATTTCCAACCCTCACAATCCGTCCTGATAAGCATTATTCACTACAGTATCACGAGTTACCCATCTGTATCTCCTTTCATCAGCTCCGACCAGACAGATTGAATAGTACCTACTGGAGATTCTGCCTTCTGCCATGCTCCCTAGCACCAGGTTCCCTCTTG
>NW_006408563.1:13320923-13371979 GCF_000296735.1 Chrysochloris asiatica | reverse complement strand
TCACACTACTTGCCAACCAGGTCCCTAACTGGGTCCACAGAAGTCCACTAAATATTGTGGGACTTAGCTTGTCACTTCATTGCTTCTTTTACCCTACTTCCCCCCATCAGTGATGTGTGTTGTCACCAATCAGAGCGTGCATTTCCATTGAGTCTTAGTCTTGGAAGGGGGTTTGCGTTGAGACGACCTGGCCACTTCTCTTGATGTTTTCTAGGGAAGCGATTTGTTTGTTCTTGTAGTAACAGCACATCTGCCTCCATTTTTCCTGTAGGTCTTTCTTTCAAGGGGAATCTTTTATTCTTTTAGCCGCTCCAGGCTGGTCTGCTTTTCCTTTCAAGAGGAGATTTCTCATCTCTGGAGATCTGGATGTGGTTCTGGTTTCTACCTATAATTTTATGTATTGTAAAGGCTCCGCAAGAAGCCTCGTTCACTGGGTACGCTGTAGCCCCATTTTAGGTATTCCAATCAGTCATAGGCAGAAGACGGATTTACAAGCCTTTTAGTGTGTGTTTCTGACTATTCCTTTCTCTCCCTCTCCAGTGTGTACTCTGAGCTGCTTGGTCTGGGAAGCGCAGGTCCCCTTCCCCAAGGTACTCTTAATATTCTTCTCCAACACCATAATTAAAATAGAACAACTCTTCTACAGTCTTCCTTATTCATTGTCCAACTTTCACAAGCTTATGAGGTTATTGAAAATACCATGGCTTGAATCAGGTGTACCTTAGTGCTCAAACGGAAATCTTTACTCTTGAACACTTTAAAGAGGTTTTGTGCAACAGATTTACCTCATACACAGTGTTGTTTGATTTCTGGACTGCTGCTTCCATGAGTGTTTACAGTTGAACAAACAATATAAGGCCTTTGACAACTTCATCTTTTCTTCATTTATCTTGATGTTATTTATTGGTCAAGTGGTGAGAAATTTTGTATTCTTTCCATTGAGGTAAAACACATACCAACACTGTGGTCATTGATCTTCATCATTAAGTATTTGAAGTCGTATTTGCTTTCAGCAATGTAGATGATGGTTGTATCATCTGCATTTTGCAGGTTGTTAATGAGTCTTCCTCCAATCCTGAGTCTATGTTCTTCTTCATATATTACAGCTTCTCAAATAATTTGCTCAGCACAAAGATTGGATATGTATGGTGAAAGAATACAACCCTTGAGTACACCTTTCTTAATTTTAAACCATTCAGTGTCCCCTTGTTCTGTTCTAATGACTGTCTCTCTTGGTCTATGTACAATTTCCTCATGAGCACAATCAAATGTTCCATAATACTCATTCTCTGCAATGTTATCCATAGCTTGTCATGATTCACACAATTGAAAGCCTTTGTGCTGTCAGGAAATCACATGTACACATCTTTCTGGTATTCTCTGCTTTCAGCCAAGGTCTATCTGATGTCGTCAATTAGATCCCTCATGTCACATCCTGTTCTGAATCTGTCCTAAACCATGGCAGCTCCCTATCAATGTACTGCTTCAGGTGTTTTTGAATTATCTTTATCACAATTTTACTTGCATGTGTTATTAATGATATTGTCAGATAAGTACCGCAATCCATTGGATCACCTCTCTTTGGGATAGGCACAATTATGGATCTGTTCCACTCGCTTGATCAAATAGCTGTCTTCCAAATTTAGTAGCAAAGATGAGTGTGCGCCGCCAGTGCTGCCTCAGTTTGTTGAAAGTTTTCAATTTGTATCCCTTCAATTCCTAGCATCTTGTTCTTTGCCAATACCTTTAGTGCATCTCGGACTCATTTTTTCAGTATCATTGGCTCTAGATCAGTGCTACCACTTGAAATGGTTGAACATTGACTATTTCTTTTTGGTACAGTGACTGTATACTCCTTCCATCTTCTTTGGATGCTTTCTGCATCACTCAATATGTTGCTCCTATAATTCTTCAATACTTCAAGTTGAGGCTTAAATTTTTTCTTCATATCCCTCAGCTTGAGAAATGCCAAGAATGTTCTTCCCTTTTGGTTCCCAAACTCCCTATCTTTGCACATTTCCTTATAATATTTGACTTTGTCTTCTCGAGCTGGCCTTCCATTTGCTTTAAGAGTCTCTTGTGACATCTAGTTTTGTATTTTCCTTCTTTTTTTTTCTTCTTAATGACCTTTTGCTTTCATCCTGTATGATATAATTGATGTCATCCCACAGCTCTCTGGTCTTCAGTCTTTAGTGTCTAATTCATCATCTGTTCTTGAGGTGAACAATTTAAGTTTACCTTAAAATTTATAAATACTTTATAAATACTTTGACTATTAACCAAATTAAAGAATCCTGGTAGCACAGTGGTTAAGTGCTCATCTACTAACCAAAAGGTCAGTAGTTCAAACTCAACAGCCAGTCCACAAGAGAAAGAGATGGCAATCTGTTTCTGTATAAATTTACAGCCTTGAAAACTCTGTGGGGCAATTCCACTCTGCTCTCTAGGGTCATGTGAGTCAGAATCAACTCAGAGGCAATAGGTTTGGTTCTGGTATTAATTAACAGTGAAGTATCAGTAAGGATTAAGTATTCCTAATTATTAATAACCATATAAATATATATACGTACAAATAAAAGTTATAAAATAGAACTGATCTTTAGTTATACAAAGATAATATTTAAATATTATACTTAAAAATAGATAAGGTATAGAGTGAGGATAGAAAAGTCATCAATAATCTTTTAAAAACTCTTTCTTGTTTGCTTTTCAGTTTTAAATGTCTTCTAAATGAACTGAGTTCAACTTAAAATCCCATGATCTCTTGACACTTAAAAATACATTTCATAGCACTTCCCTATTTGCTTTATCACAATTTTTAAAAGAAAAGTTGAAGATTAAAATTTTATATTCTTTTATTACCATGGTTCTAATGCATGTGGCATCTTATAAATCCTATCTTTCAGAGCTCCACCCATGGCTTTTTTCCAGTTCCAGATGAGATTACTATTGTTATAGAACTATCTCTAGAATAAGGGTGAATTTCTATTTCCTTTATGGTTCTTTCACAATCTGATTTTTAATGATATTTATAACTACATATATTGAGTCCTGGAGCTGTGGGTTAATTCGTGCTGGACTGCAAAGTCAGTTTGAATCTCAAGGTCAGTAGTTTAAATTAAATCATGAGCTGTTCCTTAGAAACTCTATACAGGGTCAGTTTGAATCAGAACTGACTCAAAAGCATTTAACAACAACAGCATATATAGTATATATGTATGTGTATATATATATATATATATATATATATATATATATATATATATATATATGTTGTTGTTATGTGTGTATATATATATATCTGGTAGCATAGTGGTTACAAATCGGGCTGTGAACCACAAGGTCAGCAGTTCAAAACTACCAGCTGTTCCATGGGAGAAAGATAAGGCTTTCTGCTCCCTGTACAGGGTCACAGGGTAGATATGAGTTGGAATCAACTCCAAGGCACATATTCAACCAAATATATATATATAACAGAGAGACACAGAGACAGAGAGACACAGAGACAGACAGAGAGAGAGTTCTGGTACGATGCTGCAGGTTTGCAGGTTAATGAGCTAGACTGTAGACTACAAGGTCCGATTGAACTGCAAGGTCGGTGGTTCAAGCTTACCAACTCTTCCTCAGAAACCCTACACAGGGTCACTATGAGTTGGAACTGACTCGATGGCACTTAACAATAACTACAACATATATATGGATCCCCAATGTGACACTGTAGGATAAAGCACTAGACAGCAAGGTCAGTTTGAAGGTTGGCAATTGAAACTCATCAGCCACTCTTAGAAACCCTATACAAGATTCCTATGAGACAGAACCAACTTGAGTGCACTTAACAAAAACAACTATATATATATATATATATATATAAAAGAGTCCTGGTGTGATGGTGCAGGTTAATGAACGTGCTGCACTACAAAATGAGTTTGAACCACAAGGTTGGTGGTTCAGCTCACCAGCCACTATTGGAACTTCTATACAAGGTTTCTATGGGTCAGAACCAACTCGATGACACTTAATAAGAATATATATGTATGCATGTATGTGTGTATATATATGTATGTGTGTGTGTGTGTGTGTGTGTGTATTTATATACATCCACCAATCCTCTGTCACTTTGTCATACTGTGGTGGCTATTGTGTAGCTCTGATTATTAAAGCTATGCCATAGGTATTTTAAATAACAGCTGGTCATCTATGGTAGACAGGTTTCAGCTGAGCTTCCATACAAAAAACTTGCAAAAGCATCCTGGCGTGGTGCTGTAGGATACACACTGGACTTCTAGCAATAGTTCAGCAGTTCAAACATACCAGCTATATATATGTGTGTCCATACACAAAAAAAGTGGCATCAGGATTGGAGGAAGACTTACTAAAATGTGCTATATGCAGATGATACAACCTTGCTTGCTGCAAGTGAAGAGGACCTAAAATATTTACTGATGAAGATCAAAGAGCACAGCCTTTGGTATGGATTGTATCTCAATATAAAGAAAACAAAAATCCTCACCATTGGATCAATAAACAACATTCTTATCAATGGAGAAAAGATTGAAGTTGTCAAGGACTTCATTCTTCTTGGATCAACTATCAATACTCACGGAAGCAGCAGTCAAGAAATCAAACAACGTATTCCATTAGGCAAATCTGCTGCACAAGACTTTTTTAAAGTATTGAAGAGTAAAGATGTCAGCTTGAGGACTAAGGTGCGCCTGACCTAAACCATGTTGTTTTCTATAACCTCATATGCATGTGAAAGCTGAACAGTGACTAAGGAAGACCCCATAGAAGAATTGATGCTTTTGAAATACGGTGTTGGAAGAGAATATTGAAAGTGCCATGGGCTGCCAAAAGAACCATCAGATCTGTGGTGGAAGAAGTGCAGCCAGAGTGCTCCTTGGAGGCCAAGATGGCCAAACTTCGTCTCTCATGCTTCAGACATATTGTCAGGAGGGACCAGTCACTGGAGATGGATATCATGTTTGGTAAGGTAGAGGGTCAGAGGAAGACCCCCAGAGAAATGGAATGGCAAAGTGGTAGCATCCATGCACTCAAACATGGCAACAATTGTGAGGTTGGCCCAGGACCAGCAATGTTTGATCCTGTTGCTATGGGTCGGTACCAACTCGATGGCACCTAACAACAAGTCACTGAAAATTTAGTCACTGTCAAATAGCACCAGAATATTGAATATTGAAACATGATGAAGAGCACCAGAATATTGTCAAATATAGTATGGGAAGGGGAGCCCCTGAGGTTATAAGGCATTCAAAATATGACTGGGAAAGAGCTGCTTCCTCAAAGTAGAATTAAGTGTGATGATGTAAATGGAGTAAAGCTTTTGGGATGGTGATTTGCTGATAGGACACAACTCAAAATAAAGAGAAATGACTGTAAATATTCGTCGTCGTTGTTGGTGTTGTCAGGTGCCATTGAGTCGATACCGACTCATAGGGACCTTATGCACAGCAGAACGAAACACTGCCCGATCCTCCACGCCTGAGTCCATTGATGCTGCTACTTGACCAATCCATCTCGTTGGGGGTCTTCCTCTTTTTCTCTGACCCTCCACTTTACCAAACATGATACCCTTCTCCAGCAACTGGTCCCTCCTGACAATATGTCTGAATTATGACAGACAAAGTTTGGCCATCTTGCCCTTAATAAGCACTCTGGCAGCACTTCTTCTAAAACAGATCTGTTGGTCCTTTTGGCAGCCATGGCACTTTCAATATTCTTCTCCAACACCATAACTCGAAGGCATCAATTATTCTATGGTCTTCCTTATTCACTGTCCGGCTTTTGCATGCATATGAGATTATTGAAAACACCATGGCTTGGGTCAGGCGCACCTTAGTCCTCAAGCTGACATCTTTACTCTTCAATACTTTAAAAAAGTCTTATACAGCAGATTTGCCTAATGCAATACATTGTTTGATTTCTTGACTGCTGCTTCCATGAGTATTGATAGTTGATCCAAGAAGAATGAAGTCCTTGACAACTTCAATCTTTTCTCCATTGACAAGAATGTTGTTTATTGGTCCAGTGGTAAGGATTTTTGTTTTCTTGACACTGAGATGTAATCCATACCAAAGGCTGTGCTCTTTGATCTTCATCAGTAAATATTTTAAGTCCTCTTCACTTTCAGCAAGCAAAGTTGTATCATCTGCATATTGCAGGTTTTTAATGAGTCTTCCTCCAATACTGATGTGACGTTTTTCTTCATATAAACCAGTTTCTCAGATTACTTGCTCAGCATATAGGTTGAATAAGTATGGTGAAAGAATACAACCTTGTCACACACCGTTTTAAACCATTCAATGTTCCCATGTTCTGTTTGAACAACCGCCTCTTGGTCCAGGTACAGATTCCTCATGAGAATAATTAAGTGTTCCAGAATACTCATACTTCGCAATGTTGTCCGTAGCTTGTTATGATGCACACTCGAAAGCCTTTGCGTAGTCAATAAAGCACAGGTAAACATCTTTTTGGTAGTCTCTGCTTTCAGCCAAGATCCATCAGACATCAGCAATGATATCCCTCATTCCACAGCCTCTTCTGAATCTGGCTGGAACCTCTGGAAATTCTCTGTCAATGTATGATTGCAGTCATTTCTGTATTATCTTTAGTAAAACTTTACTTGCATGGGATATCAAAGAGATTGTCCAATGATTTCTACATTCCATTGGGTCAACTCTCTTTGGAATGGGTACAAATATGGATCTCTTCCAATCAGTTGGCCAAATAGTTGTTTTCCTAATTTCTTGGCATAGATGAGTGAATGCCTCCAATGTTTCCTCACTTTCTTGAAAGATTTCAATTTTTATTACATCAGTTCCTGGTGCCTTGTTCTTTGCCAATTCCTTCAATGCACCTTGGAGTTCCTCTCTAAGTATCATTGGCTCTTGAACATATGCTACCTCTGAAATGATTGAACATGAACCATTTCCTTTTGGTACAGTGACTCTGTGTATTCTTTCCATCTTCTCATGATGCTTTCTGCATCATTCAGTAATCTGCCCAGAGAATCTTTCAATAACGAAAGTCGAAGCATGAATTTTTTCTTCAGTTCCCCCAGCTTGAAAAATGCTGAGCATGTTCTTTCTTTTTGGTTTTCTGATTCCAGATCTTTGCACATTTTGTTGTAATATTTGGTTTTATCTTCTTGAGCTGGCCTTTGAAATTTTCTGTTCAGCTCTTGGATCTCCTCATTTCTTCCATTTATTTTAGCATCTCTATGCTGTAGAGCAAGTTTCAGTGTCTCTTCTGACATCCATATTGACCTTTTCCATTTTTCTTGTTTCGCAATTACCTTTTGCTTTCTTCAAAACAGTGGAGGGTATAAAATGAAATGATCCATATAAAATACCATATATGTGATAAGAACATAGCAACAATGCAATTAAAAGTTGTTAAAAAAAATAAGAAAAACTTCAATGTTCATATGTTTGGCATTAGTGACCCTGCTGATATTTGCAATACTAGTGAGATTCCAGCATCAGAGTAACTCAAGCCACCACGGTTTTATAAAGTGACTTATGGTACCTTTCTGTTATGGTTGCTGGAGGTTATGCGTCATGGAGTCAGTTTGGACTCATAGTATGCTGCATTTCTGTTATAGGTGTCTATTACTTAGGACTGTACAATCTGATGTCAACTTTAAGATTCAGTAAAGGTTGGTTTACTTGGTGGTCCATCAACTAGATATTCTTACTCCCTTGTCTATTAATACACATTGTTGTTGTTGTGTGCCATCAAATTGTTTCAAATTCATAGGGACCATTTTTAGAGGCTCTGAGACTTCATAGGAGCCTCATATATAAGATAATTCATAATGATCAGTTTGGAGTTGCAAAATCCGGAGAAGCCTTGAGAATTGAAGAATAAATTTTGCTTGGTGTCATTTTTGTGATAGGTATATTTTGACCCTATTCTAGTTGTTTAAACAATAGTAATTGTCAAAATTATTTGGTCAGCCCGAAAGCTTTCTAACCATGTAACATCGAACTTTATATATGGAACACTACATTTTATTCATTTAAAAAAGCTCCCATGTAGCAAGTTAAGAAAATACAGAAATTTGTGAGTCAGGAGCTGACTAAAGTAACTGGTAGGATATAGAACATTGTCCCCTGAGTCACCAGTTCAAATGTGACCCCAATTGCTAACAGCTGACTGTTGTTTGCTAGCCTCAATTCAATCCCTGAAGGATAAGAAGCCACATCATATGCATACCAAATACCACCACAATTGCCTGTTGTTCTAAGTAGAGAACAGAGGTTAAAATGAACCCCAGAACTTATCTTCCCCTCCTCCTGCCTCTTTCAGAGCACTGCCCTAATACAAATAAAAATCTGAGTCGATTTTCCAAAGGATCACATGCTCTCTCATGGAATTTAGTTCTTAAATGAATTTCAGCTAACACTCAAGACTCAGATATTTTTGTGTAATCAAAATGTCATTGACCAGACACAGGATAGTTTGGGTGGTGGGGAAGCGGGGCAATACACAAGAAGGGGGAAGGCAATGGAAGAACAAGGTGGATGGGAAAACAATTAGGCAGGTTTGCATAGGCTAAGTGGGACAGAGGTAAATAGTGATGTATGCTCTACCTTGGAACAACAGGGTTCTAAAAAACAGGGATTTGGCATGGTTTGAATGTGTAAAAGAGGGAAAATAATGTTAAGATGGTTGGCTGTGTTTGTTTGGCTTCCCTTGACTACTACTGTAAAATAAACACTTGAGGGGGAGAGAAATGAATAGCCAGAAACATCACCATAGAAAGCTTTTAAATTCATTTTCAACCTATAACTGATTGGAATACCTAAAATGGGGCTAGAACTTGCCCAGAGAAGGAGGCCTCCTGCGGAGCCTTGGCATTTCATAAGACCATTGGTGGAAGCCTGATCCCCATCTGGAATCTTCTGAGGTGGGAAATTCTACTTGAAAGGACAAGCAGACCAGCGTGGAGTGGTTAGACAAATAGAAGATACTTCTTGAAAGAAAAAACAGCAGGAAAAATAAAAAAACAATAACAGCATCTGATTGACTACTACAAGAACAAGCAAGTTGTTCACTGGGGAACCTCCAAGGCAAGCTCAAGTCAAACACCCTTCCAAGACCGAAGCTCAAGGGTAATATACAAGCAGGCATGTTGGTCTTGCTGGTGACCATGTTGGTCCATCAATAAGGAGAAGTGGGGGGAAAGCAGCAATGAAGTTGTGAACAAGTCTGACCACGTTCAATAGACTCCTGTCAACCTAGGTTGAGTGCTAGATGGCCAGCAGTATGGCAAGACCTGAGGATACCTGAGCCCAGGGACAGGGACATGGCCACAGAGAACTACAGTGGAGAGTGAAGCATCCTGCTGATATGAAGTGAGAGGAGATGCACAAGAACACCCAAACTTGCAGATAGTACCCACTTAACCTGTATGATCAGAACTCAACTAGAGGAAGAAAGAAGAAAAAAAGAGTAATCAGTTACAATTTTATGAACTTGACCTATACTTATGGATGTATCAGCTCAAAAGAGGGAATGAATCTTTACAGCAAGGATTATTCCCACCCCCTTGGTACACAGGGTTGACAGGGATGGGCTACTTGGACATTGGCTACCCAAAATGAGGTGGTGGTGGGGGTAACTACAAAAACAAGAAGTGACTGGCTTACAAGCTTTCAAGAGGGAGCCTAGTTTCAGAGGATGCAGGGGGAGGTAGACTCTCCACTGTGTGGTTTACAACTTGTCTGGGTGGGGCTGGTGAAAGGAAATGGGGATAAGATTCTTGTGATTCAATAGTGAACAATTGCTATCAGGACTGTCTGTGAGTATTGCAAATGTAAAGGTAGATGTTTTGTAACAAAAGGAGGGGAATGGTTGATCTTGCAGTCCAGGAGCTGAGGACCCGGGGACCATCAAGGGAGAAAAGCAGAGTGCAGGACCCTATCCAAAGAAACAGTGATGCCAGAGGTAGAGGCAGAGCCGATGACATGGAGAGATGGAGTGGCTGGGGACTCTGGACTTAGGAAGGGAGAGGGTCTGTGTGCTGACAGTCTGGGGCAGGCTTGCGGCGTGTACCCTTTGATTGTTTGAATGGTTATATATTCCTGGGTGCTTCGGTATACATCCAAAAATAAATAAATAAATAAACAGAGGGAATGGAAGCAAATGTTGCTGAATTATGATGCATGGAGGGGATTGTAATCATTGCAATGAAATGAACTACCATAGGATGAATGTAAAGCTGATGTCCTCCCATGTAAACTGTCACTCAATTCACAATAAAAACTTTAAAAAAAATGTCATTAACAGGAGAAAATGGTATGCGTGCATACATCAATTGCTCAATATCAGAAACTCGAGGTAACAATAATAATAATGAACATTTACTTGGGTAACAACAACAATAATTATTAACATTTACAATGGTATCAGGAATTATGCTAGCATATTACATTATTGTTGCTACTAAGTGCCATCCAATCGGTTCCTATCCATAGTGACCTATCTGGATAGGGTTTCTGAGGAACGGCTGGTGAGCTTGAACCACCAACCTTGTGGTTCACACAGACTTTGCAGTCCACTGCATTAACCCACAGCACCACACCAGTATTCCAGCATCTTACATAGATCTTACTATTTAAACTTCAAAATAGTATTGAAAGTTAGCTACTATTACTTTCGCTTTACACTTGATGAAAATGATCCACATAGGGAGGGGCTTACTGAAGAAATGTGTTAAGTGCCATTGAGTTCTTACTCAGAGCAACCTTATATACAGTTTCTGAGGAGCGGCTGGTGAGCTTTAACTGCCAACCTTGTGGTTGAAACTATTCTTGCAGTCCGGCGTATTAATTTGCACCATCATTGCTAGTTAATGCCAGACTCAGGATTTTTAGTCCTTTTTTTCTGTATGCAAAGCCACACTATTTTTCTTATGCCCATATATTTTCTACATCTGGCTTCCAGTGGGAGTTTGTTACTCAGTTATTTTCTTTGCATTTGAGACATCTCATTTTGACTAGAGGAGGAAGAATAGATTGATCCGTGTTCAATTATCAATGTTAAAATTGTTGAATTTTGTTATGTTTTGGGTTTATCTTAAAACGTGAAGCCCCAAATATCTTTAAGGAGTCTTAGTGTGGCACTGTGGGATAAAGTACTAGACCACAGGTCAGTTTGAACTACAAGGTCAGTAGTTCAAACTCACCAGCCACTCCTTGGTAACCCTATACAGGGTCATTATCAGTTGGAACCTACTTGATGGCATTTAACAGGTAATCTTAGTGTGGTGCTGTAGGATAAGCACTGGACCAAAAGGTCTGTTAGAACCACAAGGTCTGTGGTTCAAACTCAACAGCTACTCTTTTGAAACCCTATACAGGGTCACTATGGGTTGGAACTGACTCAATGGCATGTAACAACAGCAAATATCCTTAAAAAAAAATCTTTATCCGAGTTTTCCTAAAGGCTTTTCCATTTTTATGAGTCATTCCAAACTAAATAACTAATGAATGGAAGTAATTATTATTAAAAGTAAGAGGAAACCTGAATCATATTTTAGAATGATCCCAGATGAACTAAAAGTGAAAAAGAAATCTTGCTACAAACATATCATTTTGAGTTATCGGAAGATGGCTATGATGGTTATATGTCACCTTGGCTAGGATATGAGTCTCAGTGGTCGGCAGATATTATGTAATCATCCTCCATTTTATGATCTGATATGAACAGCCAATAAGTTCAAATGGGCATTTCATTGGAGGTATGGGCTGTATTCCAATATGATTTTCTGCCAGAGCTTGTCATCTCTAGATACTGCATTTGATTCCTTACCCTCTGACCTCCAATTCTTGGGATGTGAGCCAGCAACCTGCCATCAAACCTACTAATTTTGCATTCATCAGCCCCTATAAGCACTTAAGTCAGAAGTCTCCAGATTGTCACCTGACCAATGGATGATTTTATTGTTGTTAGGTGCTATCGAGTTGGCACTGACTCATAGCGATCCTATGCACAACAGAACGAAACACTGCCCAGTCCAGCGTCAACCTCACAATTGTTGCCATACTTGAGCCCATTGATGCTGCCACTTTGTCAATCCATCTCAATGGGGATCTTCCTCTTTTTCTCTGACCCTCCACCTTAACAAACATGATATCCTTCTCCAGCAACTGGTCCTTCTTGACAATATGTCTGAAATATGAGAGATGATGTGTGGCCATCCTGGCCTCTAAGGAGCACTCTGGCTACACTTCTTTTACACAGATCTGTTGGTTCTTTGGGCAGACCGTGGCACTTTCAATATTCTCCTCCAACAATGTAACTCAAAAGCATTAATTCTTCTAAGGCCTACGTGTTCATTATCCAGCTTTTGCATGCATATGAAGTTATTGAAAATACCATGGCTTGGGTCAGGCGCACCTTAGTCCTCAAGCTGACATCTTTGCTCTTCAACACTTTCAAAAGGTTGGGGACTTTAGACACAGAGAGGGAGAGGGGCTGTGTGCTGACGACTGGGGGGCAGGCTTGTAGCATATACCCTTTGGTTGCTTGATGATACATGGCAGGGATTGTAACCATGGCAATGATATGACATACGATAGGATGAATGTAAAGCTAATGTTCTCCCATGTAAACTATCACAAAATTCACAATAAAACATTTTTTTAAAAAAGGTCTTGTGCAGCAGATTTGCCTAATGCAATACATCATTTGATTTCTTGACTGCTGCTTCCATGAATGTTGATAGTTGATCCAAGAAGAATGAAGTCCTTGACAACTTCAATATTTTCTCCCTTGATAAGAATGCTGTTGATTGGTCCAGTGGGGAGGATTTTTTCCTTCTTTACATTGAGATGCAATCCATTCCAAAGGCTGTGCTCTTTGATTTTTTTCAGTAAACGTTTTAAACCCTCTTCACTTTCAGCAAGCAAAGTTGTATCATCTGCATATCGCAAGTTGTTAATGAGTCTTCCTCCAATCCTGATGCCATGTTTTTCTTTATACAATCTAGCTTCTCAGGTTGTTTCCTTGGCATACAGGTTGAATAAGCAAGGTGAAAGAATACAAACCTGTCGCACACCTTTCTCAAATTTAAACCATTCAGTATTCCCATGTTCTGTTTGAACAACTATCTCTTGGTCCATATACAGATTCCTCATAATTATGCTAATTAAGTGTTCCAGAATACTCATACTTCACCATGTTGTCCATAGCTTGTCCCACATAACCGAAAGCCTTTGCATAGTCAATAAAGCACAGGAAAACATCTTTCTGATATTCCAGCCAAGATCCATCGGACATCAGCAATGATATTCCTCATTTCCTGCCTCTTCTGAATCAGGCTTGAACTTCTGGACGTTCTCTGTCAATGTATGCTTGCAGTTGTTTCTGTATTACCTTTAGTAAACTTTACTCACATGGGATATCAAAGATATTATCTGGTGATTTCCTCATTCCATTGGGTCACCTCTCTTTGGAATGGGCACAATACAGATCTCTTCCAGTCAGTTGGCCAGATAGTTGTCTTCCAAATTTCTTGGCAGAGATGAGTGAGTGCCTCCTATGCCGCCTAACTTTCTTGAAAGATTTCAATTTTTATTCCATCAATTCCTGGTGACTTGTTCTTTGCCAATTCCTTCAATGCACCTTGGACTTCTTCCTTCAGTATCATTGGCTCTTGATCATATGCTACCTCTTGAAATGGTTGAACAGCAACCATCTCCTTTTGGTACAGTGACTATGTGTATTCCTTCCATCTTCTTTTGATGCTTTCTGCATCATTCAACAATTTGCCCATTGTGACACCAGGACCCCTCCTTAAAAAAAAAGTTCATTTAAGTTTCAAGGAAGTTGTTGTTATTGTTAAGTGCCGTCAGTTCCAACTGATAGCAACCCTGTATAAGGTTTTCAAGGAGTGGCTGGTATTTGAACCACTGACCTTGTGATTCAAAGTGACATTGTAGTCATGTGCTTATCCTAGAGTGCCAAGGAAGTAGCAGCCTAAAATCAACTAAAAAAAAAAAAGATACAATGAGAATAGACTAACAAGGAAGGAGTATTCCTTGAATTCCACTGGTTAGAGTTATTTTTAATTTACCGGCACTTGCCAACACATGTTTTTTTTACAGCCACATCTCTGATAGATAGCTCACCAACAGCTTCCTACTGACAAGGAAAAATGCTCACATGAAGAAATAGATTTCATATATAATGAAAATCTTTATATTATGTTGTTGTTAAGTGCCGTCGAGTTGGTTTCGACCCATAGAGACCCTGAACAGGGTTTCCGAGGCTATAAGTCTTTACGGGAGCAGATCGCCTCATCTTTCTCCCACGGAGAAGCTGGTAGTTTCAAACTGCTGTCCCTGAGGTTCACAGCATGATTTGTAACCACTATGCTACCAGAGCTCCTTATATTATAGAAAAGGCTAATTTACTTTTAACCAAGAATAAGCTGTCAACCTGGCATTGGATTGAATACCATGATATATTACCTTTTTGATAAAAATGGGTTTTAAGTAAAATTTTGCCTAGTGGTATAAATGGCAACTAGTGACAACAATAACATGTATTCATCTGAGTGCTTTTAATTTTTTCTGGTATTTAACTTTATCTTCAAATCTATTTTGTAATGAGGTATTTGTCCCATTTTATAAATGAAAGACAAGGTGGCAGTCCAAACTCATCAGCTGTTCCTCGGAAATCCTATACAGTGCCTCAACTCAATGGCACTTAACAACAACAAACAACAGAGTAAATGAAGGAAATACAATTGAGAGCTACAGATGTTAAGGAACTTGCCCTGAGACTCTCTTGCTTGGATATGAGTGCTATCCTGTCTTAAACCATTTTGATACCAGAATTTTGTTTCAATAGGTGTGTGATTTTGCACATAAATACCTGTCCTCAACAAAGAAAATTTGTCATAGTCTGAAAACATTTTGTAGATTTTTTATTGTCACTAATGGAGAAAACATACTACCAGCATCGACTATACTGAGACCAGGGATGCCCCTAAACATCTTAAAGTGCACAAGGACCCCATAAAAAATAGTCATCTGGCACAATTATCAACAGTGCTGATAGTGACAAACCTTTCTGAACTAATCATTCTTCCTTTTTCTTCAAGTCAGTTTGGATAGATATTCATCACTGCAACCAAAAATGTTCTGGCCTCTATGCAATGGTAAGGAAATCAATTCTTGTGTTTTAGAAATCAAAGAAAAGAAAACAATAAAATGTGCTAATCTCTCAGGAGGTACACAGCTGTCCTAAGCAGCAAGACTGAAGATAACTGCCAGTTAAGATAACTTCCCTTACCAAGAAAAGGGAAATTTAGTTCTTTATAATTATATTCTGACCTTATTGGAATGAACACAAGTAATAGTCTCTAAATAAATACCATACTTTGATAGTCATGAGGACATTATTTAATTTTGTTCACAGAGTCATTGTGGGCTCTTGTAGAGTTCACCCCTTTTTAAATTGTTTGCTTAGAGGGAGTGCCTTTTCTAATTTGCATAAACATGTCTTACAAAGTAGCAACAGCTCTATGTGTTCATATACATAATTCCAAAAGAAGCAGAAAATGGTTCCGATCTGTACTCAGAATAAGGCTATCACCCTTAACCTGTTTCAAATAAACCTCTTGGAATAAGATCTGCTCTATACAGAATGGTAAGAGCTGCCACTGCAAAGATTAACAAATGAGTGTGTGTCTCAATTGTCATGTGGTAACATGTACAATATGTTGCTCAGAGCAACTGATGACTTTGGGATCTCTTTCCATAGCACTCAAGATGCAAATCCTTCTTCTGTTTTCTGTTAATATAATAAATAAGATCTCTTATGTAGGGAAGTATTATTATGCAAAAAGACTGTCAATTTCTCAGCAGGAAAGTCTTGAAGTTCTCTCCCTTGATATGTCATGAAATAGACATAACTACAGAAGATGGAACGATCACAAGGTCAAACAAAGCATGTTGGATGGAACTAAGTCTGTGTGAGACAATGTATTTGAACAATATACTTAAAAGCTGGAGATAAAATAAATGCTAAAACTGCTGTCAATACTTCCAAAAATTCAATAGATATTTCACACTTGAAAGTGCTTACAGACTCTTAGATGGCAAATATCCAATTACAATACTCTATTGCTTTAACTCTTTGGATAAAATAATATAGTCTAGGATAATTTGAAAAATATTGACTGACTTTTTTATATTTTAAAAAATAAATGAAAAAATGCAAAAGATAACTGCTTAAATGGAACAAATATATTTTAATAAAACTTGCACCATTTGTATAACCAATAAGTCCAGATTTATTTCTCACTATATCCTGGTGTGGCACTGTAGGATAAGCACTCAATCGCCAAGGTTGCTTTGAACTGCAAGGTCAGTGGTTCAAACTAACCAGTTGCTCCTTGCAAACCCTATCCAGAGTTGCTCTGAGACAGGACCCACTGGGCAACACACAACAACAACAGCATGTTACCCATATAGAGTTTTTGGTCTCCAGATCATATGAATAATCATTGGATTACGGGTAGCATTCTTTATATTAAGTTAGAAATATCTTTATCAGAATAAACTAAATTATGTTGCAGTTACAAAATAACTGCCAAATCTCAGAGATAATGACACACAATTGTTTGTTCCTATTAGATGTCCAGGAACAGTATTTCAGAAGGAGCCCTGGTGGTACAGTGGTTAAGCATTGGGCTGCTAAATCAGCAGTTTGAACCTACCAGCCACTATGGGAAAATGATGAAGCATTCTGCCTCCCTAAAAAATTACAGCCTCAGGAACCCTGTGGAGTAGTTCTAATCTACCCTATAGGGTCATTATGAGTCCAAAAATATCTGGTGGCAGTGGATTTGGTTTAATGGTATTCCAAATATGGAAGAAGTATAGCCAGAATATTCCTGGCAATGTAGATGATGAGGCTTCATTTCACATACTTTGGATATCGTACTGAGGAGCCAGTCACTGGAGAAGGACATCATGCTTGTAAAGTAAAGGGTCAGCAAAAAAGAGAAAGGGCCTCAATGAGATGGATTGACGCAGTGGCTATAACAATGCGCTCATGCTGAGCAATGATTATAAAGATGGTACAAGACTGGGCAATGTTTCATTCTGTGGTCCATAGGGTTACTATGAGTTCTAGCTTACGTGACACCACCTAGCAACATCAACAATGATTGGTGTGAGCTGAAAGAGCTGGGACTGATTGAAGATTGGCCATTTGGTAGCTGAACCACCTAGTACCCACTCTGTGATGATAGAAAAAAAAGACAAAGGGTAACAAAATGACTTTATAACCAGACCAAGGAGGTGACATGCACCAATACCATTTAGATCCCATTTGCCAAACCAAGTCATAGGGTCTCAACTTTAGGAGAAGCTTAGGAAATCTGGCCTTCTGCATTTCGGACAGGAGGAAAACATGTAAATACCCCATGTTGTCTCTGCTACACTAATGAACAGATCTAACCTTTATAGTTTTTTTAATGTGAGTTTATGTCTTTTGATACTTACTGTTTGGAACAAGGAGCCCCAGTGGCACAATAATTGAACTTCCACCAGTCATTTTGTGGGAGAAGTATGTGGTAGTTTGCTGCCATAGAGATTACAAGCAAAAATAATGGTTTGAGTTAGTACTGACTCATAACAACCCTATGTACAACAGAAATAAACACTGCCTGGTCCTGGGCCAACCTCACTGCTGTTGCCACGCTTGAGTCCATCCATGCTGCCGCTTTGCCAATCCATCTCACTGGGGGTCTCCCTCTTTTTCTCTGACCCTCCACCCTACCAAACATGATATCATTCTCCGGTGACTGGTCCCTCCTGACAATATGTCCGAAGTATGAGAGCTGAAGTTTGGCCATCTTGGCCTCTAAGGAGCACTCTGGCTGCACTTCTTCCAAAATGGATCTATTGGTTTTTTTGGCAGCGCATGGCACTTCCAATATTCTCCTCCAACACCATAACTCAAATGAATCGATTCTTCTACGGTCTTCCTTATTCACTGTCCAGCTCTCACATGCATATGGGTTATGAAAATACCATGGCTTGGGTCAGGCGCACGTTAGTCCTCAAGCTGAAATCTTTGCTCTTCAACACTTTCAAAAAGTCTTGTGCAGCAGATTTGCCTAATGCAATACATTGTTTGATTTCTTGACTGCTGCTTCTGTGAGTGTTGATAGTTGATCCAACAAGAATGAAGTCCTTGACAACTCAACTTAAATTATTTTTCCTTTTAACAAGTTTAAAAAAAAATCTTTAAATTGGATTTAAAATGTACAGATAAAATTTTCTAGGAACACAACAACGAATGATATGGGTTTTGTTCCTGACTGGCAAAGCTCTTAAAGTGGGTCTACTAAGCTTGGAAGATGAGAGTAGGGGACAGAAAAAATATCACCAAGGTGACAAAGGTATAATGTGTTTGGGAGTTGTGAAAAGTTCATCTAGGTGTTAGCACATGGGGAATTAGACAGATAAAATGGTCGGCAGAAACAGTATAGTGGTTTTTGCCCACCTTTGTGTAGAATACTGTATACCATCCTTAGAGTCCTGGCCCAAGGGTGTGAACAGAGCCTATTCAAGATGAAAGCTGTGCTTTGGGAGGTTACTCTGACAGTAGAGTAGTATACATCAGAGAGGAAGGAGAAGAAAGTCAGGAACACCAGGAAAGAAGACTGTGAACCATTGGGGTTACTTTCAGACATAGAATGAACTAGCTGTCATTCATTCACTCATCATACAAATATTTATTCAGTGTGGTTCTATAGGATAAGCACTAAACCATAAGGTCAGTTTGAACTGTAAGGTTGGTGGTTCAAACTCACCAGCAGCTCCTCAGAAACCCCATTCAGGGTCGCTATGAGTTAGAACTGACTCAATGGCACTTAACAACAACAACCACTATCAGTCAGATAGGCCTTGTATATAACCTATTGTAGTGTTTAACTTTTGTTTAATAGTTTTGTTTTTCCTGATGCCAAAAGTAGTTTCTGATAGATAAGTTTCAAATATGTAGATTTATGAAGAAGAATGACTCAGAATTCCACTAGTTAAAATAAATTTGATACTAGTGTGAACATGTGAGTATAGATTATGTTGTTGGACTTATTATATACATACACACATATGTGTATTGTGCTTTATTAATTTAATTTTGTTGTTAAAGGCCATAGAGTTCAGTCCAACTCATAGGGACCATGTATATGGTTTCCAGTGAGTTCGAACCACTGACCATGTGGTTCAAACTGACCTCGCAGTTCAGTAGTTATTTAACAGCACCACACCAGGACTCCAATTTAATTTTATATCATTATTGCTTCCTATCTTTTCAAAATTTACTGAGGTCTTATGCATCATATTTAATTCTTACAACAAAACTCTAACATTGTTTTCTTTTAAGCTCTAGTTGAAGACAATGATATATGGAGAATATGAGTACATTCCCAAGGCTATTTGGTCAGTGGATACTGGGGAGGGAACACCATTCCAAGGAAAACTCCAGTGATCAGACTTCTGATAACCAAATCATCAGAAACATGACTTTTAATGATTTTTGTTTTAAGAACTAAAAAGAAATTTTTCCTTGTGTTAAAATGATTGCATACTTATTTTAGAAAAAAAATGGGAAAGAATAATTAAGAACATAAACTATTTAGTAATTCTATAATCCAGAGTCAACTACTGGTACAACATTTTGTGATTCTGCTTTTGTATTGATATTTATACATATTCATTATCTGGATGATTTTTCTGTCCTTTAGTTTAGTATTATTCAGAGCCTCATACTATTGACATTTTTCTTTTCTCTATCATTAAATTAGAACTGATGTACCTGGATTTGATATTTAGCTACAGTCAGAATAGAAGACTTACCCTTGATTTTTTTCTAAATAATAATTTATGTCATTATGTATTTCCATTTTAATTAATACATTAAAAAATATTGAAAATCTCTGCACTGGACTGCAAACCACAAGATCAGTGGTTCAAATACACCAGCTGCTCCTCGGAAACCCTATACAAGGTTACTATAAGTTGGAACCAACTCGAGTACTTAACAGCAACAACAAAGGCATTGTCCATACAAGAAAACTAAGCTATGAATCAAACAGAGTTCTAGATTTTACAACACCTATTCACCAGCCGCTACACCGGAAACAGAAGAGGCTCCCTTCTCCCGTAATGATTTAAGGAGCTCTGGTAGCGTAGTGGTTACAAATCTGGCTGCGAACCGCAAGGTCAGCAGTTCGAAACTACCAGCTGTTCCGCGGGAGCCCGAGATGAGGCTTTCTGCTCCCGTAAAGATTTACAGCCTTGGAAACCCTGTACAGGGTCGCTATGGGTCAGAACCGACTCGACGGCACTTAACAACAACTTTCTACTGGCACTAGATGAATTCTCTTCTTCAAGTAACAAGTGAAGGGTGGTTTGATATTCCATTTGGAACCCAATTCCTAATATTACAGGCCTGCATTTGATGCTAGCTTTGGTTGAAGTAGTTATGGTGATGGCTTCAGGTTTGATAGAAATCTCATCCTTTTTTTCCCTTATTTTGTGTGTCAGTCTTCATTTTGGGGATTATGAGGCTTTTCTTTTTTTGTCTTCAGAAGCATTTAAATAGAATTTGGAGAGAAACTGATTAAGGAAACACACATCAGTGATTCAAGCCCACCAGCTGTTCCATGGAAGAAAGATGAGGCGTTCTGTTCCTGCTAAGATTTATAGCTTTAGAAACACTTTATAAGGTAACCATGAGTCCGAATAAACTCCATAGCACTTAACAACAACAACAAACTAGAGGTAGTTGTTAAACCAGAAACTTGGGCACTAATAGTAAGCTAAAATTTGAAGAGTCATTCCAAATTATTTTTTTCTATGATTGAATGTGCTTATGTTTGTTTTGCCACTGTTGTGTCATGACTTTCTATTAAATTACCGTGTTTTACCAGTTTTTGTTACTACCAGTTTCTGCTAATTAATCATGGAGATTGGAGTACTCAAAAATTTCAGTTAGTTAAACATAAAGGGAAAAAAAAAAAAGAGGAGATGGTAAATAAGAAAAATATTCATTTAGGGCACTGCTATTACTCTTCACTGTTAGTTTATTTTCGTATAGAAAGTGAAGGATATGCAAAAATCATATAGCTGATAAGTAACTTAGACAGGACTTGAACCTAGGTCTTACTTATTCTAAAATTAAGGGTTCTTTCAATACATGATGTCGCTTTCTCAATTATGTAAAGATAAGAGAAAGTCTGCAGGTTGTAGTGATAAATAACAGATTAAAAAAGAAATATTATAAAATGAGAAATTTAGATAGAATCTTTAGGCTTATCAAAAATTGAACCAGGACAGAAAGCTTGAGTCAAAATGGGTCTTACCCCAAGTGGGACCCTCCAGTGGTTCACAGCTCTGTGATAAACCTTAGGCCACAGGAAGGACTGCCTGGCAGCTCTCTATCTATTCAGTCATACTTGCTGTGGAATCAGATGAGAAAGCTCTTGAAACTTGGTGGTTCCTATTTGCTTCCTCATTGCTGTCCTTTTACTGCCATGAGTATTCAAACAAAGTTTAACTAGACAAAGAACGCATAACTGCTGCTATGTTCAATAAAATGATGACTAAAGGTCTGTTTTATTTTGTTTTTACTTTTATAAAGTAAGTTCTATTTTCTAAAAGGTTCTGGGATTTGTCAGTTGTTAATGTTACTGTAGGCAGTTGAGTCACATTGAAAAATTTACTAAAAATGGAATTTTTTTTGCTTTGTTATTTTTTTAAAATAATGAAAGTTCTCTTTTCCAAGTCAATGGCAATGTCAAGGATAAACCAACAACTAGGAGTTTAATGCATAAAATAAGGACTTGAAAGCCATACATTCAAAGACAGAATCATTATTTAAGTGCAAATGAAATTACACACCAAGCCTGAAATAAATAAGCCATTGTTAGTGACATGAGGAGCAGTTTGTTTTCTCTGGGGACCAATCCTCCAGACATAGTTTGAAAGGAAATTTGAAAAACAAACAAAACAAAAGCAACATGTTAAACATTCCATCATAAATATAGAAGGAAATAAAATAACTTTAGGCTTAACTTAAAAATCAAGTGTATATGTATGTCTTAAAACAAGAAATATGCAGATACTCTATTTGTTAGATTATTTTTCAGCATTTATGACAATTTCATAAGCATGATAGATAGCCTAGAAATTAGTACAGTGCAGTAGACTGATCCCTACATTTGATGACATAGTTTTAGACTAAACTCCAAATGATAGCACCCAGAGATGAGAAGCAAGTCAAATTTCTCTAACTTTCTTGTGTATAACACGAAGGCCTTGTTTTTATATTTTTTACTAAAAGATAGCTTTTGTCTAAATGTTCTTCCATGATCTCAATGTACGTACTACTGAATATGTCATGAAAAGCCAAATTTATCTTTGGGAGTATCTATCCTATGGAAAAGAGTACTGATGTGGTATTATAGGATAAAGTACTAGACTAAAAGATCTGTTTGAACTAAAAGGTCGGTGGTTCAAACTCACCAGCCGCTATTCGAAAACACTTTTCTGGGTGGTTATGAATAAAAAAAAAAGGACTCAATGGCACTTAATGACAACAATAGCAATCCTATGGAGGAGTTATGAAGTAGGATGACATAAATATTTCTGCTTTGCATTTTCATCCTGAAGGAGTGGCTCATGTGAGACTGTACTGAAATATTAATTTTTATGTTCTCCTCATTGCTGTAAAGTAATTTGTTGTTATTGTTGTCAAGTGACATGGAGTCTGTTACAACTCACAGTGACCCTATGGGCAACAGAACAAAATGCTACCTAGTCCTCTTGGGCCCAGAGTCAGTGACATAGCCATGGAGGACTGGAGTGGAGGGTGAGGTGTCTACTGGATAAGAAGAGAAGGCCTATCCACAAGAGCACCCACACTTGCAGATAACACCCATTTGAGCTAGCCTCAATGACTGGATGATCAGAGCTCAACTAGAAGAAGAAAGAAAAGGAAAAAATGTAAACTGATACAATTTGATGAACTGACCTACACCTATGGATGCAGTAGCTCAAAAGAGGGAACAAATCTTTGCAGCAGGGATCATTCCCACCCCCTCCATACACACAGTAGATAGGGATGGGCAACTTGGATATTGGCTATCCAAAATGGGGGGGAGGGGGACTACAAAGGCAAGAAGTGACTGACTTACAACTTTCAAGAGGGAACCTAGATCCAGAGGGTGTGGAGGAAGGTAAAATCTCCAGTAGTATCCAATCTGTCTAGGCGGGACTGATGGAAGGCAATGAGGATAGGTCTCTTGTGATACAAGGGTGAATAACTGTTACCAGGACTGATTGTGAAGGTTGTAAATGCAAAAGTACACATTTTGTGGCAAGGAGGGGAGTGATTAACTTTCCAGTCTAGGAGTGGAGGTCCCTGGAACCATGAAGGGAGAGGGGCAGAAAGTGGAACCCTACCCAGAGAGTCAGTGATCCCCGAGATGGAGGCAGAGATGATGACATGGAGAGAAGGAGCAGCTGGGAACCAGGGAGGGAGAGGGGCTGTGTACTGAGGACCAGGGGTGGGGGAGCAGGCTTATAGGATGTACCCTTTTGTTACTTGGTGATGCGTGGAGGGGATTGTAACCATGGAAATGAAATAATATATGATAGGATTAATGTAAAACTGATGTTCTCCCATGTAAACTGTCACATAATTCACAATAAAACTTATAAAAGAAAATGCTACCTGGTCCCGCATCATCCTCACAATTGTTGCTATGCTTAAGTCCATTGTTTTAGCTACTCTGTCAATCATCTTGTTAAGGGTCTTTTTCACTGACCCTCACTGACCCAACCCAAAAAAACCAAACCTGTTGTCATTTTGTCAATTTCAACTCATAACACTCTATAAACAGACTGCCCTTACTGGGCTTCCGAGGCTGTAATCTTTATGGTGTGGCATTGTATGATAAAGCACTGGACTGCAAGGTTGATGGCTCAAACCCACCAGCTGCTCCTCAGAAACCCTATACAGGGTCGCTATGAGTTGGAACTGAATCGATGGCACGTCACAACAACAATCTTTATGGAAACCAACTGGCACATCTTTCTCCCACAGAACATCTAGTGGGTTCTAACTCAGAACTTTCAGTTAGCAGCCTATTTAACTAATAGGGTCCTTGATCCTCTACCAAGCAAAAACAATCTTAATGGGGTTGAAATATTGCAATTTTTTTTGTCCCCTTCCATCAGATAAGAACTCCTATCCAAGGAGTTATTAGAAGAGCCATACTAAAAATTCTTCTTTAAGAACACTGTTAAATGCTGCCTGATTCTCCACCTCTCTCAGGCCCTCCTGAAAATTATTCACTTTCTTGGAATCTTAGTGCGGTGCTGTAGGAAAGTACTGGACTAATAACTGCAAAGTAGGAGATTCAAACCCACCAGTCTCTCTTCAGAACGGACTCAACGGCAATTAACAGCGGCAAAGATCATACCAATATTTGATTTGCTTTCTTTGTTTTCATGGCACCAATTCTGCAGTTTTTAATGCTGATGTCTATGTTGTTCATTCATGAGCATGCAACAATATCTACATCATCACTGCCACCTGGCCGACAATTAATTTTAGACACCATCAGTCAGAAGATGTGTCCTTATTTCAGAAATCTTCAAATAAGAATAAATGTGCAACTTGGAACAGTGAAACACAATGTATGTCTGCTGCGCTCTTATTTATTGTATTCACTTTTTATTGATTCTCCTACTCCAGAGTGTCTGCTTCAAGAACATATTTCTGCTGTAACTAAAGTAGATATATGTGTATTCAAATAAATATTCATTCAGCGTTTGAATAAATAGCACTTGAATCAATGAATTAGTAAGAACTGGCCCAAGACAAACAATCCTTGTTGCGGCTGTTAGGTGCTATTAACTTGGTTCCAACTCATAGGGACGCCATGTACAACAGAACGAAACACTGCCTTGTCCTGTGCCACCCTCAAAAATGTTCCTATGTTTGGGCCCATTGTTGCAGCCACTGTGTCAATCCATGTTATTTAGGGGCCTCCTATTTTTTGGAGTCCTGGTGTGGCACTGTGGGTTAATGCATCAGACTGCAAAGCCGTTTGTACCGCAAGGTCGGTGCTTCAAGCTCACCAGCTGCTCCTCAGAAATCCTCTACAGGGTCGCTATGGGTTGGAACTGACTTGATGGCACTTCACAACAACAAATTTTTTTTGCTAACTCTCAACTTTAGCTAGCATGGTGTGCTGTTCTAGGGACTGGTCCTTTATGACAACATGTCTGAAGTATGTGAAATTAAATCTTGCCATCCTCTAAAGAGCATTCTAGTTACACGTCTTTCAACACTGATTTTTTGTTCTGGTTTGTTGTTGTTGTTAAGTACCTTCTAGTCGATTCTGACTCATAGTGGCCCTATGAAGGATTTCTCAGGAGGAGCTGATAGGTTTGAATCACTGACTTTGCGGTTTGCAGTACAGTGTTTATTGTTCTTCTGGTAGTCCATAGTATATTCAGTATTTTTTGCCAACACATAATGGAAAGACATCATTTGATCTACCACCTTCCTTCTTCATTGCCCTGCTTTTATGTGCACATAAGGTCATTGATAACATCAAGGCTTAGATGAGACACACCTTAAAGAGATTTCTTTGCAGACAATTTGTCCAATGCCATATGTCCTTTGATTTCACAACTGCTGCTTCTGTGGACATTGATTTTGGATCCAAGCAAAACAAAATCTATTCCCATGAAGTTTATCATGATGTTGCTGACTGGTCTAGTGGTAAGGATGTTTATTTTCCTCGTGTCGCGGTGTAATCAATACTGAAGGCTGCAGTATTTGATCTTCAGCAGTAAGTGCTTCAAGTCCTCTTCACTTTCAGCAAGCCAGGTTGTAACTGCTGTATGTTGCAGGTCATTAATGAATTTTCTTCCAATCCTGTTGCCACACTGTACTACTGTACATAGTCCACCTTTTCAGAATTTTCGCTCAGCATGTACATTGAATAAGTATGGTGAAATAACACAACCCAGATACCACCTTTTCTGATTTTAAACCATTCGGAATCCCCCTGTTCTGTTCTAATGACTGCTGCTTGGTCTATGTACAGGGTTTACATAAACACAATTAAGTGTTTTAGAATTGCCATTGTTTGCAATGCTCTGCATAATTTGTTAGGATCCTCATAGTTAAATGCCTTTGCATAGTCAATAAAACACAGGCAAACATCTTTCTGTTATTCTCTGCTTTCAACTAAGATCCATCTGACATCAGCAATGATATCCCTCATTCCACACCCTTTTCTGAATCCTGTTTGAATTTCTGGCAGTTACCTCTCTATGTACTACTACAACCATTTCAAAACATATTTTCAGTGAAATTTTACTGTGTGTTATATTAATAATACTGTTTTATAATTTCCACATTTTGTTGTGTCATCTTTCTTTGGAATGTGCACAAATATGGCTCCTCTTTCAGTCCTTAGGCCAAGTAGGTACCTGTCTTCCAAATATCTTGGCATTTATGAGTGAGAACCGTCAATGCTGCATTAGTTCATTCAAATAACCATGGGGCTTAAGAAAATTACAAGAGAAGTATAGATAGTAATGAAACAAAACAGTTTGTAACGTATGTTGTTGCTGTTAAGTGCCATTGAATAGTTTCTGACTTGTGGCTACCCTGTATAGAGTTTTTTCCAAGAAGCAGTTGGTGGGTTTCAACTGCCAACCTTGAGGCTAGCAGTCCAGTGCTTATCCTACACAGCCATACCAGAACTCCATTGCAACAAACAGTACAGAATAAATGAACTGAAGTCTGTTAAATTGACTGATGTGATCTCTTTACTGTTAGTTTATACTGACAATAAAAAATAAAAATCAGAGTCAAAATTCAACAAATTAAAGTAGAAAAGTTTAATATTTTTGTAGTACAGAGAAAGATTTTGTTCAATGGAATATATATGTGTGTGTACATATATATTTGTGGTTGTTGTTAAGTACCATCGACTTGGTTCCGACCCATAGTGATATAGAGTTTCCAAGGAGCAGCCAGTGAGCTTGAACCACAAACCTTAGCAGTTCAAACAGCTTTGCAGTCTGGTGCATTAATCCACAGTGCCACACCAGGACTCCATGCACATATGTAATCTCAGGTATGCATAAAACATATTTCCTGCTTAGAGATACCTAGACTATATAGATACCTATGGGTTAATGTGCCAGACTGCAAAGCCGTTTGAACTGCAAGGTCGGCGGTTTAAGCTTACCAGCTGCTCCTTAGAAACCCTATACAGGGTCGCTATGGGTCAGAATAGACTTGACGGCACTTGACAACAACAACAACATTCTTTAATAATCTGCACACTCTTTGTTTCTTTGACAGTATCCAATGAAAGGGTCTGCCCTTGAAATTTCTAAAGCACTTCTTTAGGATTCATTTAAACATATCCTAAAGACTAATCTAAACATGTATATGGTGGGTAGGCTACTAATTGAAAGAGCTAAGTCATTGTACTTGATTTATAAATAGACTTTCCTATATGAAAGTGGAGCCAGGATCAATGTGTCAGATAAAAGAGGCCAGATGCTAAAGAGAGTGGTCCTATTCTCTATATAAACCTCCTCAATGGATAGACAGTATGGGGGAAATAGAGCTACAACTAACAGTCACTTTTTCAATCATTTTGCTGAAAATTATATAAAATTAAATTCACCCCAAGTATCTTTTGGTAATTGTCAAAGTTTAAATAGCCCATATTCAATTATATTAATAAATGTGAATGTTTCATATATTGTCAATATTCTAAATTGCTGTACACAAATATATATTTGGAACTGTTTATTTAGAAGAAGCAAAACAAATAACAGTTCAATGTAACTATAGGATTTCTTAAACTTATTTGCAAATGTAACTGGAATATTTGCAAAAATCAACTCTGAATAGACTTATACAAAATCCCTTTGAAAAATCCCATGGAAGTTACAAACCACATTACAAAGTTTTGTTTTTTTTTTCCTTATGGTATCCAGACCCTTGATTATTAGAGACCATAAGCCCTAGCTAGAAACTAGAAACTTAAATCAGTAACTTTATTTTTATTGCTAAACGAAGCCTGAATTCATATAATAAGAGAGCAGTGGAGATGAGATTTGACAGAATTCATTAATGTGCCAAGGATGTGGCCAACTTGTCTACAACTAGTTAAAAGGCAAATACACAGATTGATCATTTTCCTTTCCAGGACTTTACGTCACAATACACATGGCCTGTTTCCTAAAACCTTCTGTCTAATGTTTAATAGATTGATGGAACTTCAAAAACAACACTCTCTACCATCCTGCTAGACAAGAGGGGACCTGGAGATACACTAGGTTAGCAGAAAAACTATTTGCAATCTGAACTAGAAAGAATTAGACTCTTCGTACATTTTCTACTTTAAGCAACAACAAATCCTTTGGAATAGAAAGTGCTATGGCTTGAAACAGAGATAAAAAATTACTGGTACAAAACATTTTGATGTGTTTTTACTTTTAAAATAGTTTACCTTTAGTTTTCTATGTGCAAAATGGTGGCAGTGATGGTTGTATGCCTTGGAGTCAGTTCCGACTCATAGCGACCCAGTATAGGATTTTAGAGGCTGTAAATTATTTATGGGAGCAGAAAGTCTCATCTTTCTCCTGCAGGATGGCTGGTAGTTTCAAACTTCAGACCTCAAAGTTAGCAGCCTGCCTAGTAAATTTATCAATATGGGCTTCCATGTCAAAGATGACAAAATCAGCTTTAAATTCTCTTGAAGAAGATTGAATGTAGCTACGAATATTACTCCCTGACCTCTGATGCTGCTACATCTGCAATATTAGGCAGGTAACACAGCATCTCTGAGACCCAGGGATCTGGTCTCCTATGTTGCTCATAGCCACCCAGGACAACTTTAAAGTGAAGAATAAGATAAGGAATGCATGGATAGAACAGGCAGAACTTTGAAATAATGATTATTCTAAGGCAGAAAGTTGTTTTCAAAGCTCATTTCATCTTTGAGTTATTTACACTTAAAAAATCCATCTTTCTGTGTCCCCATGCATGTTCTTTAAAAAGCTTGTAGTGCATTATTCACGGAACTCATCTATATTTTCTATAGCCACTATATCTATAGTTTCATCCTTAATTGTCCAACCTTCTCTCTATATTAGTCTTTAATCATATTACTTTCCAATCTTGGTAAAATTATTTAACTTCCTCTGCTTTATATTTGTGTGCTCAGTTATCTTCTGTTTAAAAAAAAAAATTAAAGATTCTATCTGAGAAAATTCAATAATTTAGATAAATCAACTGTTCTTTTTCAGATTAACATTATGAACCAATAAATACACTGCTGAGACTTTGCATTCTCCTGTTTGAACAAATGCAGACTCTGTTATGATCCTGGAGAATCCATTGTGCCCCACTGAAACTAACATTTAAACTTCATGATATTAAAGAAAAATCAGAGATGTCAAACAGGGGCTGGGTAATTTAACTTCTCAAACACCCTTAAGCCACCCAGAAAGGGTCCCTTCATTCCCCTCTGTTGTCTGATAACCAAATTTAACTTGACTTGTGTAACAGCCAGCCATAGTTTTTCAGCCCAGTGAAGACTAATTGGCATGTCACATACCATTTCCCTGAACAACTTGTATTATAAAGTTTACTGTATATCATGTGCGGCTTGAACTATGCACGCTTAAATGCATGGACTGTCAAAAGAGCAAACAAATCTTGTCTTGGAAGAAGTACAGCCGAGTATTCCTTAGAAGTGAGTATGGTGAGACTTTGTCTTACATACTTTGGATATGTTATCAAGAGGGATCCATCAATGGTAAGGACATCCAGCTTTCAGTGACAAAGAGGAAAACCCTCAACAAGATGGAATGACGTATGGCTGCAGCAATGGGTTTCAACACCGCAACTTTGCCACTGTCAGGACGGTGCAGAGCCGGGCATTTCATTGTTATGTATAGCTTCACTATGAATAGGGATCTGTTGGAAGCAATTTGACAGCACCTAACAACAACTCTGGTAGCATAGTGGTTACGAATCGGGCTGCTAACCTCAAGGTGGCCAGTTCGAAACTACCAGCGGTTCTTCGGGAGAAAGATGAGACGGTCTGCTCATCTTTAAATATTTACAGCCTCGGAAACCCTGTGTAGGGTCACTATGAGTCGGAACCGACTCCACGGTACTTAACAACAACAACAACTCCTGGGAGTCCTGGTGTGGCACTATGGGTTAATGCACCAGACTGTATCGCCATTTGAACTGCAAGGTTGGCTGTTCAAGCTCACCAGTTGCTCCTAGGAAACCCTATCCAAGGTCACTATGGGTTGGAACTGACTCGATAGCACTTAACAGCAACTCCTGGTATGGTCCTGTAGGATCAGCACTGAACTGTGAACCACAAGATCAGCAGTTTAAACCCACTTAGAAGCCCCAATTGGAGTCATTAAGAGTCGGAACTGACTCAATGGCACTTAACAACAACACACATGGATTTAAAATGATTTTTAATTATAAAGTACTCCATAGTTTGCAAAGAAAAATTTAAATATACTACCTTATTTGATTTTTGCAACAGCTTTATACAGAAGAAAAGCTACTCATGATTCCCATTTTAGAAACTGCGAACCTGAATCTCTAAAAGGTTAAACCACATGCTCAAAGTCACTGGGGTCATAAAAGACAGAACAGTCTTAGAGGACAATTTCCTGACACCTGGATTAATGTTCTGTCAATTAATTGCCTCCCACCATCATCCTCTGTCATCTATTCAGTCTTCGAGCACCTCACGTTAGCTTCAATTTACCACTGGCAGCAAAGTGGAAAATGCTCTGTGTCTCAGTCCTTGGATATATCACAATACCTTTCTGGGTCTCAGTTTCCTCAAGAATAAATGTTAAGGATTTGGATTAGATTCTTTTAAAAAACAAATCCATTGGTACTTTAGAAATAACAATGACCATAATGGACTATAACAATCTAAGATTTGAATCTTGGCTTTCCTGTGTCCTGGATAACTTCCCTGATTAGTCTGAAAGCATTCTAGTGAAAAATATGTAAAATAATACATGTAGAAAGATTTTCCAAATGGCAAGCACTCAATTAAGTGTCAATTCCTCCTTTCAATGCTAACACTTGTCATGCTATAAAAATGTATACATTATTTTTCATAGTGGCAGTTTCATAGTTATCCATAAATACCATTGCTAACTTTACTTACTCAAAAGGTAAAATATTAAATGCTTTAAACCTCTATATAATCAAAAATCATTTTCTGAAATATTTTTTAAGTAGTTAATCAGAAGGATATTAACATTGCTTATTTCCTCGGGATTCAACTTGGAATGCCTGAGATTCAATGAAACCAAATGTGAGCATATTTTCTTAACACTCGTCTTTCCTTTCTAATAGGAATGAGAATATTAAGTAGACTAATTGTACATGTTTGAGCAGATGGAATATTATTGCGTAGACTTATCCTTTGGGCAATAAATAAAAAGAAATAAGTTCACGTGGAATAAAATTTAAATAAACTCCAAAATATAATATAGCATATAAGAAAATAGATAATTCTGCTAGCTCAAGTATTTAATAAAACCTCAGAAATTAAAGTATGTAATTTATTTAAAAAAAAAAAATTTAGGTTTACTATGAACCAGTTAAACTTTGGAAAGAATTAAACCATAGTTATGAGAAAAGGGGGTGAGAAGTCAGAAACAGTCACATCAACAAAAGGACAACTCACCAGGTACAATGAATATGAAGGTTTTGATTATGTTGTAACAGGGTTAAATCAGATTCCAGATAAAACATCAAACAGACACGCTAAGGACCTCTTCTTTCTGTTTATCTTGTTACAAAGTAAGAAACATTTGGGTAACTTTTTTTTTTAAGTTCTAATTTTTATTTTTAACATATATTCATTTGAAGCATCATTTCAGGTCCAAGTGCCATGTGGAAAATGACTGTTGTTCCAGGAATGGGGAAACGGTGAATACTGGAAGACACCCAAGTTAAAAACATCTAAATATCCTGTGAAAATACCCATTTTCTCTAAGAATAGATCCACACTAAGAATCTAATTGTATTTTTGTTTATTTGTTGCTTCACACATTCAAAGTAATATTATAAGCAGTTTTTAGATAAACATAATTAATCTTTGACCCTATCAAAGTAACTACCCACTTAACATGTCTATATTTTGTTTACTGCAAAATTCAGAGCCATATTTTAATGTATTATACCATTCATGTTCTAAGCATGCTGTAATCCATTGTGAAAGGAGTTTCAGATTTAACATTTTTGTTTTGCTTTCTAACAAGTAAATATAAATATTTTATTTTATAAAATATTAGAAACTAAAGAGAGAATGAAATTTTGAAAACAATGAAATAAGTGTTTATAAATTTCACCTTATTATTTTCAAAAGTTTTATACATATATATATATATATATATATATACATACATACATACATACATACATACATACATATACATATGAAAAAAGCAGCTTGCCTCTGTAAATACGATATATAATAAATTTTTTAAAAAGTGATGATAAAATAAAGATATCAAATTAATCACTGTGTTTTATATTCTGAAAACATTTTAAGTCATCATTGTGACACCAATTTCTGAGCACTCAGATGCAGTTTAGATTTACATAGAAAAGTCACTGTCAAAATCACTTCCTTCTCTCTCCCACCCTTTTTCTTTTCACAAAAGGTTTATACTAGAATATGGTAGTTAACCTTACCAAAATTATAATAAAACCCTGATTTTAAGATGTTGCAATCCCCAATGCTTCTATATACCTACTTTATGGTAAAGGATATGACTTGTTATAACAAAATCCATTTTAGATAAAGCTTGAGATGTTTCCTGATGGATATAATGCAGCTAAACTTCACAATATTATAAATTAAAAAAAAAAAAAATCACAGACAGAGCTTCTAAAAATATAAATATGTGTGTGCCGTGGAGTTGGTTCTGACTAACAGTGACCATCCCTGTACAGGGTTTCTGAGGCTATAAATGTTTATGGGAGCAGAAAGCCTCGTCTTTCTCCCACAGAACAGCTGGTAGTTTTGAAATGCTGACCCTGAGGTTAGCAGCCCAAATCATAGTCACTACACTACCAGAGCTCCTTACCTCCTTGTGTGTGTGTGTATGTGTATGTGTGTGTGTGTGTGTGTTAAGCGTTATCGAGTCAGTTAGGGTTTCCAAGGAGTATCTACTGAGCCTGAACAGTGCACCTTGCGGTTGAAACAGACTTTGCAGACCAGTGCGTTAATCTGCAGCTCCACATCAGGACTCCTTATACGCATACACGTTGTTGGTAAGTGCCGTCAAGTAGATTCTGAGCCATAGCAATCCTGTAAAGGGTTTCCAACGAGTAGCTGGTGAGCTTGAACCGCTGACCTTGTGGTCCAAACAAACTTGCAGTCTAGCGTATTAAACCACAATGCCACACTAGGACTATATAAATACATATAACAACAATATATGAGAACAACACACACACATATATAAAAAACAATATATATCTGTGCTCTGGTAGCGTAGTGGTTACGAATCGGGCTGTGAACCGCAAGGTCAGTAGTTCGAAACTACCAGGTGTTCCAGGAGAAAGATGAGGCTTTCTGCTCCTGTAAAGATTTACAGAAACCCCATACAGGGTCGCTATGAGTCGGAACCGACTCCACGGCACATAACAACAACAATAGAGACCTGTCTCTTATTAGCAGCCATGATTCTTGTTGTGTGCCACCCTAGATAGCATTTCTGAGGCTGCTAATCTTTACCGGAGCAAAAAGCCTTATCCTGGCTCTGAGGAACAGCTGATGGAGCCAAACTGCTGACCTTATGGTTAGCAACCCCACAGGTAGCCCACTATACCACCAGCCCCCCTTAGCAGCCATGCTTTGTCTTTATTCTTTATTCTTCCAAGTAACTTATTAAGCTTCATCTTCAGTATCCTGTCATCAATAAAAAATAATAAAAAAGTAATTTGAAAGAAAAACTTGAGGATTTTTGAGAAACATAATGAACTTTACTTACAGTAACTAAACTAGAAATAAGAACAAAAGTATGGTCATGATTTGACTCCCTAAAACTCCCTGTAACGGCTTTGACATTCAGTGATCACTATCCGGTTCAGCAATGTCATAATTACACAACCTAGAGCTGACAGACAGTTCACTTGATTAACGGATTGTACGGATGCCACTAGAGGTTTCAAGTTGGTCTATGGAGATACAAAAATTAGCTGTGCTTTTGCAAAATGCAGACTAAAGTATATCTGCCAAGGCATCTACAATATAGGCCCTTGGATCCACAGGGAAAAAATTTAAAGCAGTAAAATCTGATCACCATTAATCTGTTACTACTATTCCCATGCCTTACAGGCAGTAGGCCAATGGGCCATCTTTGACACTATTCAATACAAATTCAGATCATTTATAGGAGTTGAGCAATTGCAAATTTGAATTTAAAATGTAGCCTATTTTATGTGTATCTTCTTATTCTACCATTTTTATATCAATTTAATATAATTTTGCTTGTCTATTTTCTTGCTCTAACTCCTTTTTTATAAATTTTGCTATAATAGGCTCTACCTAGAAAATTTATAACTATGTGCAAATTACTGTGTTTGCTTTAAGTAGCATTTTCAATATGCATTTTTCATTCCCACTGCTCAATTCAGTGCTCTTATGATTCAATGGTACCCAAAGCTTGTACTAATAAATAGCTCAAAAGAGGTTTATTAAAACTTTACCAAGAAATTCTGTTAAATAAAATATTTTCATGGTGTGCTTATTCATTCACTCATTTATACATCAACTATTCATTAATTGTCTGTGCCAGGCTCTGTTCTTTCTATTCAATATGGTTTATAGGCAAAGTAGAGTCATAGATACATTCTAAGTAAACACAATGTCACTATATTGCAATTTACAATAGAGAAAACTTTTCTGAGTCTAATAGTTCCTCTGGAGTCCTGGTATGGCACTGTGGGCTGTAACTTGACTGTAACATCAGTTTAAACGACAAAGTTGCTGGTTCAAGATCACCAGCTGCTCCTTGGAAAGCCGATACAGGGTTGCTATGGGTCGGAACAAACTCTATGGCATTTAACAACAACAATAGTGCCTCTAGAAAATGGTATCATGCTATTTTGTTTAGACTTGAGCCTTATATATTACACCCCAGGGCTGGTAACAGCTGTTAAAAAGCCAAAAGTTACTAGTTACACAGCTCTGGATTGTGTTCATTTTATAGTTATTGTTATAAGTTAAAAGTCTATAGCAATAAAAATGACATCAACAAGAATAATAATAAGTATAATATGCACCAAATAATGTCTACAGCTTTATTGCAGGAGGACTAGTGGAAAAGTTTGTGGACTAGCTGATTCAATGAAAGGCCTGTGAGGAACAAATCATACTGGCCTTTCAACTTCCATCAGGTGGCAAAGCACGCTAAAAAGAAATTCAAGTCTGCTTTACAACTTGATAAACAAACTTCAAGTCACGGATAAGAACATAGTCAATACCATATTAAAGAAAGATTTTAGAAAATACATGTTTAGGTCATAAACAGATTAAAATACTTTTAATGTCTCGAATTAAAAACAATTCAGTTTTTGCTAAAATAGGAAGCATCATAGGCCAATAAGGAAAAGGTAAAAGACACATCTGTGTGGCCGACCAGTAAAATGTTATGGTCTTTTGGAGGAAGGAAACCACATAGGAAAAAATATCACAATGTAAAATAATGTAAAACATTGAACACAACATCTAAAAGACCCCTTAGGTCTTTTCAAATACAATCAATATTTAAACCGTTTCCCTCAAATGACTCTAATTTATATATTTGTAAATTATATCTATGAATATACAAAAATTACATGAAGTAAAATCATACACAAAATGGGAAAAAAATAAAGGAGTGGATAAAAATGTACTCAACTAGCAGATCTAATATTTCCTTTTTGGAAAAGATTACATGGCTCACACCCTGAGTTCTGAGTATCCCACTTTGTAGTCATTTTCTAGAAATAGAAATTGCCTGAAGACAAAGTTGCTGTCAAAAGAAATAGCATTTTACGAGGTATTAAACTTCAGCAAGGGAGTACTTTGGCTCTGTACCATTAACACTGAACTGCGAACTGCAAGGTTGGCGGTTCGAGCCTGCCTTTTGCCTCTCTGGAGAAAGATGAGGCTTTCTACTCCCATAGTTTTACAGCCTTGGAAATGTTACACAAAGTTGCTGTGAGTCAGAACTAACTTATCGGCACTTAGCTCTGCATAGGGCATCCAAGGAACTTGCAACAACAAAGAGCAAATTCCACGAACAATGGTGTTTTAAGCTACTAGTAAAACTATATCAACCCTGTAGTTATAGTCCTAGGAATTATAAAGATCAGGCCAACCTAACACTGACCAAGATCAAGAGCAGGGCATGTATGCTCTCAAGCAAGATACTGTTCTTGTATGTCCTCAAGTCTATTCTGACTCACAGTGACTCTATTGGACAGAGTAGAACTCCTCCATAGCGTTTCCAAGGCTTCGTGGGAGCGCCTTAGAAACCCTCTACAGAGGCATTAAGAGTGGGAAGGAGTTTAACAACAATGCCAGTGCTATAATCCCACTTGGGAATCAATTATCTTTATTATGCTAATGAGAGAAGATTAGCATAGTGCCTGTCCTGAGTTATTCTCTTTAGAGACACAAAAGAGAACAAGCAAGCAAGTGAAAAAGGAGAAATGGGAAAAGAGAGGTGTGAAGCCACATGAAGTTTACTCAGGAATACAAGCTGAGAAGAGACCAACAAGGACCTTTTTCCAGAGCTCACACACAGCTTTTCCCTAGTCAGCATCCTGAAGCCGTACATCTAGCCTCCTAAACAGTGAGAAAATAAACTTCTGTTTGTTAGAATATCCATTTGTGGTACTTCTGTTATAGTAGATAGCTAAGCTCCATTTTGTTGTTGTTGTGAAGTGCCATGGAGTTGGTTCTGACCCATAGCGACCCTGTATAGGGTTTCCAAGGAGCAGCTGGTGAGCTTCAACCACTGATCTTGCAGTTCAAACGACTTTGCAGTCTGGCACATTAGCCCACAGTACCACACCAGGACTCCATAGTGGAAGCATATTTACAAATGAAAACAGACAAAACAAAAATATCGCCAACAAGCCAATGCTGACTCCCAGTGACCTACCAGGACAGACTAGAACTCCACACAGGGTTTTCAAGGTTGTGAATCTTTACTGAAGCAGACAGCTACGTCTTTCTCTCACAGGGCATGTGGTAGATTCTAACCACCAACCTGTCCATTAGCACTCAAGCATTTAACCACCGCGCCACTAGGACTTCTTTCGTTAATTAAACACTCTTGTTTAATGATAAAGGCAGCAATTAAGCAATGCTTTTCTAACCTGATTTGAACCCTTGTGTATCTGAAAGAAGTAATACTGCATATTTTTAAATTAAGTTTTGCTCACCATTTCTGCCTATTATTTTTCCAGTTCATTTGAGGTTTCTCTTATTTAGTGAGTCAAGATGCTTGCATTATAATGTCCCTCTGGATGGTTCATCTATTAAGAATTTATTTATTTATTTTAAATACTTGGGTATTGGAGGAATACTAAAGGGCAGGAAGTCACATTTAACAGCTTGACTCAATATTTGCCAATCTAGCATTAGCTAGAGCCATGATATAAATGCAGTCCTGGTGTGGTGCTGTAGGATAAGCACTGGACTCTTAACCACAAGGTTGGAGGTTCAAATCCTGTAGTCACTCTTCAGAAACCCTCTACACAATTGTTGTGTCAGAACCTAATCCCCGTGCACTTAATAACAACAACAAACAATGATAGAAATAAATGCTTTTGTTTAATCAGGTTCATACAAGTGTATATAATAGAAGTGAAATGATTCCATTTCTCAGGAGATTGAGATCCCGTGAGATTTTATAGAACCTTAAGAAAAAAAGGAGTATAAGAAAGCGATTATACATCCTACAATTAAAAGTATTTGATCTACAAAAAAGTATTTGATCATATGGCCTAAGATTAATGCAAAAATATTATGGACTGAGATTTAAACCAAATTGGTTGTGTATGCATTTACTTATCACCCACTAGGCATGGCAGAACTCCATCTTATTATGTTTAAAAGTATAAATCTCAAATTTGTACGTCATATGGATGGAATGTATCCAGCAATAAATATGCAGTTTAGAAGAACCTTTGCAATGCTGTAGAATAATTTGGACAGCTGGTGTTATTGGTTGATCTACAAGGTTTTTGGTGTTCTTATCAATCTGCTCTTTTACACTTAATTTAAATTTAGTATAAATATTCACTGTCAAAAAAATTAAATTGGGGGAGAATGATCTCACATTTTAACTCAGGATATAAAACCAGAATATTAAAAGATGAAGTATATGGATAGGTGAGTTTTTGTGGTTCAAACGGAAATGGTGATAAAGAAAATGATCATTTATTTTTGTTCATGCAGGCTTAGTTTGACGGTCTAAAATGAAATAGAAGAATCTTCCAGTAGCCAGTTATATGGTATACATGTTGTAATTATTAGGGGAAAAAAACTTTGCTAAATTACTAATAACACACAACATTTGTTGAACACTTTCTACTTTCCAAGTCATTTTCATATAAATTACCTCATAGCAGTCTACATTTATTATAGGTAAATTGGAGTGTTATAAACTAGCCTTAGGTTTATACAGGCAGGAGAAGAAGTCTTTAATCCTTCATCTTTCATATTCAGGAATAAGGAGTATAGTTTAAGAGGTGTTTATAGAGTGACTACTGAGTGGATTTGTCCCATTTAAATTCCCTGTGTGTTACCATACTTTATAGTAGCATCTTCCTGGTGTGGTTTTACAGCCCTTGTGAACTATTTCAAGAACTCATCTTCGTATTCCTGCTTTGTCCACCCAAGACAACAATGTCTACTTTGAATAGCACATGATCAGTCATGAGAGTACAACTTAATTGTGTTAATCTCCTTGTTCAAACAAGGCAGTGTTTCCAATGTGATTTTGAAGTGACCTCAAATCTGCATGGTGGTAGTGGTGGTGGTTGTGTGCCATTGAGTCAGTTCTGATTCATAGTGATCTTGTATAGGGTTTCTGAGGCTGAAAATCTTTAGGGAGCAGAAAGTCTCATCTTTCTCCCATGGATCAGCTGGTGGATTCAAACTGCTGACCTTGTGGTTAGCAGCACAATATATATATATATAACCCATTATACCACCAGGGCACCTGGTGACTTCCATAGAACAACAACAAAAATGGCTTGATTAGGTTCTGCATAAACTGTAGCAAGCTCATAGGAAAGGATGTCTGGGTCTCAAAAAAAGATCACATTTAGCTACTTGGAACATAGAAAAATTCAATAAATGGTTATATCCGTTGTGTAAATAGAGGAACCAAGAGAAGAATTTTGAGAGGCAAATTGGGAACAGGAAAGAGTGGCACTATGGGTTACATGGGAGAAAGATGGGACTGTCTCCACCTATAAAGATTTACAGTCTCAGAGACCCTTCAGCGGGTCACTATGAGTCATATCCAACAAGATGGCAGTGGACTTGATTTGATTTGGTTTTTGTGTTGTAGAGTAGAGGCTTGCTCCATAAGGAACTTATGAAAACCAGCTAGCATACAGAATCAGAATATATACAAAGCTTTCATTTCTTAAAATGTAAAAGAAATGTTTTATTAATGGTCAAACTTAAGTTTAAAAAGTGTTCAGATAGAGATGAAGCGTTCGTCTATGAAATCGAACATTGATTCACTGCTACATCAACACAAAAATATCTGCATTTCTTTTCTAAATTTTCCTGTATACATCACTCAGTTCTGAATTGAGCTTACGTGTCACTATAGTATAAATACTGATTATCTATCTAATCAAAATTATGAAATAACAACTCTACTGGGAGTATAAAAAAGCCTGGCAAAACAATGGTTAAGTGGTCAGCTGCTAAAGGAAAGACTAATAGTTTGAACCCACCCAATAACGCCACAGGAGAAAGACTGGGCTATCTGCTTCTTTAAAGATTACATCTCAGACAGCCTTATGGAGAACAGGATGGCTCTCGGACACCAGGAGCCAGAATGAACTTGATAATGCACAATAACAACAGCATTGGGAGAACGGAGTGACAAGGATATACTGGGGAAAACATGGGAGTCATCATTAAGTGCTGTCAAGTCAATTCTGATTCATCGTAACCATGTATAGGATTTCTATGGAACAGTTGGTGGGCTTGAACTTCAAACATTGTGGCTTGCAGTCTAGTGCTTATCCTACTTTACCAGGAGTCTGCAAAGGGATGTTAAATCTTTAGCAGTATACTTCTCCTGTACCGAGAGGTTAATAGATCGTGTTTACAATAGAAAATCCAAAAAGTTAGCACTAAATATGAAATAGCACAATAGTAATAATTTAGAATGACAGTTCTTGGATTATTGAAGTATATATCATTTATATTTTTTTAATCTAATGTTTTAAACATTTCAAGAAGAAATTTAAGCAGAGAGGAATCCTTTCTGTTTTCAATTGTGACAAAATAAAGTGATGTTGATCCAAACATCAAATAATGAAGATTTTTAAAGGAATTGAGAAAGAGCTAATGTGTATATGGTAGCAACCTGGTCTTATTGCTGTGAAGTGCAATGCAGTTGTTTGTCCCTCACAGCGACCCTGTATAGGGGTTCTGAGGACTGGCTTCTGGGTTTGAAGCACAAACCTGGTAATTAGCATTCTAGTGCTAATCCTGTAACATCACACCAGGATTCCACTACCTGATCTTGTTAGCCATAAAGCCCATATGATCATTATAGAAAGGTCAGGGATTCTGGTGAAGAAAGACTATTTAAAGGAGAATTAAATATCTCTTTACCACACTCTAAATATTTGTTGAAAAAAAATTCCTTACCCCATAATAAATAAGTGTTTATTTTATTTTTACTATACACCCCCAAATTAGTTATAATTCTTCAGAATCTATTTTTTATTTATATCTTACTTTATATAATATTTTAAATTCCGTAATGTAAATTTTCTCTTTTTTTTTTGCTTTGTATCTCTTGCCTGACCAGATGGCAGTGAATCAGCCAATATTCTCTTCACGGAAGGCCTACCATGTGCACATTGTAATATATTAACATCCTAATGACTTATCACAGATCTGTTTCCAAAAGTCACAACCAATAATAAAAACACAGATCTGACCTGGAAACAAGATTGTAATATCTGAAAATATCCTGATATGGCATTCTTGTTGGATATCTGTAATGGACACTGTTCCTTGTTCACCACATTTCCATTACCACCAGTTACCCCCAATAGAACATAAATTTTGTAAAGGTTACCACCCCTTCACCAACCACATATAGCTCAAGAGTCTCATAAGAAGTCATCCAGCCTGCACTCCAAAGGCCCAATGATAATATTTCTAACTTGCCAGTGATAACTTTAGAAATAGACATATGGTCCAATTCTAATCAATGAAACATAGATGAGACTTACTATCAGAGAAAGCTCGTTTTCCTTCTGTCCAAGAAATAGGATATCTCTCATTCTCATTCTCATAAGCTCTATCTCTCTTCATCTGTTTCCCTCCCGCCCTCCCAAACTAGATAAACAAGACATTAAGTGTCCCTGATTGCTGTTGACAGCCACCTAATATCCAAGAAATGAACTAGCCATAGGATGAAGTCAGATCAGTGGACAACAGACATATAGAAATTCTTGATGATAACGTTGGACCACAATATGAATCGATCTAAAGCCTGCCCACTGTCTGAATTTTCTGTTATATGTGTAGTGGTTTCTTATGTTGCTCGTAAGTGCAGAACTTCAATGATTTCTTATACATCACCATTAATTGGGCTTTCTATTTTTACATATATATGTGATAGAACCCTGTTTAATGCTCAAATTGATACTTAGAATGATTAAAAGTTGTAAATTTCAAAGTGACTCCATTTTCACCTTTTTCTATGGGTCGGAACCGACTCGATGGCACATAACAACAACAACAACAACCTTCATTTTAAGTAACGCCAGAGTTTAGGACTCTGATGAGCTATAACAAATGTCACTTGTCATGGATGAGTCTTACAAACACACTTATGTTTGTAAGTGTGTGTGAATGGAAGTATTCTAAAGACTATGTAGCACAAGAGAGAGCACAATAAATGGTCAGGAAGGCAACAGAGCAGATGGGAGAGGGGGTGGCTTTAAGAAATGCGTGGAAGTCAGATCTTAGAATAGCCTATAAAGCAAACTGTTAGTGCTAGTTTGAGACACTATTAAGTCTGATCAATATGAGATTATAAGCAATTGTGAAAATTCACAATCTATTTTTTTTTTCAGTTACGAGGTGTTTATCTAATATAGAAACTCAAATAGTTTAAAGAAAAAGATGATTTTTAATGAGGAATTATAATTCTCCACGCTCTTTTTTGCTTTTTCCATTTTCTGTTCTCTGGAGGCAGTCTCTTTTCTTTCATTTTACTGAATCTTTTTTCTAAATATTTCCTGTTTTTTTTTTATTTGTTTGTTTTTTTAATGTTGCCATTTTAAACATTGTCTGGAACATTCCTATTATGTGAGAGGTTAAGGCTTTACTTCCCTTAATTCTCTGTCTCTACTGTACATGGGACTCCCTTATCATCCTCTACTAGAGTCTCCCAATAAAGTTACATTATAATTGTGATTCCAGTTTTCTAAGTGTTAAGTGCCCTTCAGTCAGCCTTGTGGTTAGCAGTCCAGTTTGTGTCTCACAGTGCCACACCATTCAACATTTACACTGTAAAGACTATATAAAACTACTTCACACCTGAGTCAGGAAAAGTTTTCAAGCTTCTAGTACGAAAAATAAAAATTAAAAAAGAAAAGAAAACATTTTCATCAATTCTGACTCATAGTGACCATTTAACAGAGGAAAAACTGCTCCCTAGAGTTCCAAGATGGTAAACTTCATGGGGACAGATGCCATATCTTTCTCCTGTGGAGCAGCTGGTAGGTTCAAACCTCCAGCCTCTTGCATAGCAGCCTAGAGATTAACCACCTAACCACTGCCATATAATTGATTTAACTCAATCTTAAAGTGGTGGTGGTGGTGATGTGCCGTGGAGTTGGTTCTGACTCATAGCGACCCTGTATAGGGTTTCCGAGGCTGTAAATCTTTACAGGAGCAGAAAGCCTTGTCTATCTGCTATGAAGCAACTGGTAGATTTGAACTGCTGACTTTTCGGTTAGCAGCTCAGCCCATAATTTACTACGCTACAAGAGCTCCTGAATAGTAAAGTAAGAATTCATTTTTCATTACCATGTGTGAAGGGGGTAAAGGAGTAGCATGAGCAGATAGGTAGAGAAGGAACAATCATGCGAATGGCCCATTAGTTGTCCAATGTGCATTTGGGAAGGAAAGTGTTAGGAAACAGAGCAAAAGAGAGATTTTGTAGTCATACTATGCCATCCTTGGAATGCCAAACGGAGGAATCAATCTGTCTTTATCTAGAAGAAAATTGAAAACTACTGAGGGACTTTGAAAGTGGGAGTGAGAACAGTGATCTAGTCTAAAAGATTACTCTGTGTAATTTGGAATAAACATAAAATATTGCTGAGAGGTAAGGTACAGAATTATTTTAGTATTTTATTAAAAAGGCTGTGAATTTGTGTGAAGTATAAATTCTGAAGTGAAAATGTCCCATTGAAATTATTCTTACAGATCAGAAATGTAATAATTTACAACAGGTGGCTGAATGTTTACGTATGTATGAGAAGTTGTGTTACGTATGTATGTATGAGAAGTTGTTTTAAAAATTACTTCCACTGTCAAATCAAACCCATTGCCATTGAGTTCTGACTCATAATGTCCCACTATAGGGTTATTCCAGAACACTTAATTGTGCTCTTGAGGAATCTGTACCTGGACCAAGAGACAGTTGTTCGAACAGAACAAGGGAACACTGAATGGTTTAAAATTAAAAAAGGTGTGTGACAATATTGTATTCTTTTACCATACCTGTTCAACCTTTATGCTGAGAAAATAATCCAAGAATCTGGGTTATATGAAGAAAAATGTGACATCAGTATTGGAGGAAGACTCATTAACAACGTGCAATACGCAGATGATACAACCTTGCTTGCTGAAAGTGAAGAGGATTTAAAACATTTACTGACAAAGATCAAAGAGCACAGCCTTTGGTATGGATTACATCTCAATGTCAAGAAAACAAAAATCCTCACCACTGGACCAATAAACAACATTCTTATCAACAGAGAAAAGGTTGAAGTTGTAAAGGATTTCATTCTTCTTGGATCAACTATCAACATTCATGGAAGCAGCAGTCCAGAAATCAAACAACGTATTGCATCAGGCAAATCTGCTGCACAAGACCTTTTTAAAGTGTTGAAGAGTAAATATGTCAGCTTGCGGACTAAGGTGCATCTGGCCCAAGCCATGGCAATTTCAATAACCTCATATGGATGTGAAAGCTGGACAGTGAATAAGGAAGACCATAGAAGAATTGATGCTTTTGAATTATGGTGTTGGAGGAGAATATTGAAAATGCCATAGGCTGCCAAAAGAACCAATAGATCTGTTTTGAAAGAAATACAGCCACAGTGCTCCTTGAATGCCAAGATGGCCAAACTTCGTCTCTATTTGTCAGGAGAGACCAGTTGCTGGAGAAGGATATCATGTTTGGTAAGGTGGAGGGTCAGAGAAAAAGAGGAAGACCCCCAATGAGATGGATTGGCCAAATGGCAGCATCGATGGACTCAAGCATGGCAACAATAGTGAGGTTGGCCCAGGATCAGAGAGTGTTTCATTCTGCTGTGCATAAGGTTGCTATGAGTTGGTACCAACTCGATGACACCTAACAACAACAACATAGGGTTTTCTTAGATGGCCTCATCTTTCTCCTAAGAAGCAGTAAGTAGGTTTGAACGGCCAAATGTACCCACAGCATCACCAGGGCTCTTAAAAATCACCTACAACTATTTATTTTTATAGAATAATGTCAAATATATATCTCATCATTGAAACTGAGGTATATTCTCTTTCCATACATACAGCAAAACTTTTAAAATGTGTTTTTCATGTAGCAAATAATCCATGATGCCGAGTTTGCACTAACTGCTTTATTAAGGTACAGTGTGGTAACTGATTATTTGATTATTTTTTAATGTATTACTTGTAAAGTTAAGGCTCAAACTATGGCAATGAAAGATACACAGGATTGTCTGTTATTTCAAAAGCATAATGTGAAGTGATCATCAAAATCTGATTAAAAATCCTAAATAGCAAGAATGCTGGTCTCCTAGACGGAGTAATTCTAATTAACCTTATAAAAATGAGATTTGTACAGTATGTGGAAAATTTAAGGATATAAACAACCATTAAAAGAAAAGCCTAATCATATTATAATAATTATATTCAACTGGCATAATAAACAATAGTCACATAGCAGTACCATATTTTAAATGCTATCATAAATAATATAAAATGGTAATACCATATTGTATTACTCAAAATAATATTTTACATTATTCTTTTAAACATCCAAATAAGTTGACCTATTAACATAGGGATTTGAATAGATACTCTGTAGTTGCGTTTTAAATGTAGGATAGACGTTAAGTCAAATTATATATTAAGATATCTACAAATAAGGTAAAGATAAGTTTGTATTGTAAGACTGTGTGGTGTGTGTGTATTCAATACGTCTTAGGGTTGAGGTATGAAGAGGAAGAGAAAAAGGAAAAGGAAATTTGTTTCTGTTTAAAGCATTTTGTTAGATTTTTTTCTTCTTTTATGCTTATTAACTGGTATGTTGTTGTTGTTGTTGTTATGTACCATGGAGTCGGTTCCAACTCATAGCGACCCTGTACAGGATTTCTGAGGCTGTAAATCTTTATGGGAGCAGAAAGCCTCATCTTTCTCCTGCGGAACATCTGGTAGTTTCGAACTGCTGACCCTGAGATTTGCAGCACGATTCGTAACCACTATGCTACCAGAGCTCCTTATTAACTGGTATAGTAATGATAAAAATGAACATAGTGGTCTAGAAATGGACTCTAGCAAAAAGAAGTGTTGGGTTCTGAGTTGTGTGACTTTGGCAATATCCTTAAACATCCCAAGCCTCAGATGTCTTGCTGATAGAAAAAGAACAGTAATAATATCCATCCAGATGGTCATTGTTATTATTGTTATGTGCCATTGAGTCGGTTCCACTTCATAGTGACCGGGTACAGCATTTCGAGAAGTGGCTTGTAGGTTTGAACCATCAACCTGAGGTTCAAACCAACCTTGCAGTCCAGTAATTATCTTACAGTGCCACACAAGTACTCCCAAATGATCCTTAGTAGATTCAAATATACTAATGAATTTATCTTTTTTTTCTTGTAGGAATACTAAGTATTGTTAAGTAACTACTACGTTGTTGTTGTCAAGTGCCGTCAGTTTGTTTCCTACCCATAACAACACTGTATAGGGTTTCTAAGGAGCAGCTGGTGAGCTTGAACTGCTGACCGTGAGGTTCAAACTGACTTTGCAGTACAAGCGCATTAACCCACAGTGCCTACCAGGACTATATAATTGTGTGAATACGAAGAAACAGACTTCACTATGCTTCCATAAATATGTCATACAGGGCTCAATAATTGTGTTCACCTGAAAGGCAATTTGGACAACATTAGTTTTACCTTTTAATTCTGGAGTTTTACTCAGATGGCTTCTGCTGGACAACTTCATTGATGAACTCTGGAAAACTTCATCCCTCCCTCAAGGATCATATTTTTATTTTGCAATTCTGTATTGTGGTAATTTTCCTCATATGTAGTTTTGCATTTTTAGATGAATTGTGTGGTTGGTAGAAAAATTTTCGTCATATAGCAATATTCAAAAGACATGAACATATGGCACGTTAAAATGAATGTCCCAATTATAAGAATATTTGTCAATTTATCATATAGAGAAACCTCTACCCTAGACTGGTAACTAAAGTGAGTGAAATAGTCATTTGTTTCGACTTGTTATATATCAGTTTTTACATTTATTTCAGTTTAATTGTCTAATCCAAATCTTTTTACTCTCCCTGTGCTTGTTTTAGAAGAACATTTTATTGGTGGATCAATTTATGATATTATCTTAATGTAGTCCTAGGTTATTTTTACACATTGTTGTTGTAAACTGTTGTCAAGTTGGTTCTGACACATAGTGACGCAGTATAGGATATCCACGGTGCTGGTGAGTTTGAACTAACAACCTGTGGTTCAAACCAATCTGTGGTCCTGCACTTATCCTAAAGTGCCACACTTGTTGTATGTGCCGTGGTGTCGGTTCGGACTCACAGAAACCCTATACAGATTTTCCAAGGCTGTAAATCTTTCTGGAACAGAAAGCCTCATCTTTCTCCCGCGGAACAGCTGGTGGTTTTGAACTCCTGACCTTAAGGTTCGCAGCCCGATTGTAACCACTACGCTAGCAGAGCTCCATTTTTACATGACTTGCATACAAATTTATAATACTATGATGGTGGTCGTTGTGTGCTTTTGAATTGGTTCTGATTCATAGCAACTCTGTTTTGGGTTTTCAAGGCTGTAAAGCCTCATTTTTCTACCACTGTGTGACTGGTAAATTTAAACTGCTGATCTTGCAGTTAATAGCTCATCTCATAATCCACTGCACCACCAGGGCTCCTTTATAATAGAATGGGAAAGCATTTATTTAAATTATATTTAACCCTTTCAAGACCAAATCATTTTCTGCTTTGAAGTTTTTGTTGAAATCATGTGTTTTTAATAAAGTTTAAAGTAAAAAAAAAATTCTTTTTAAAGGAATTTCAAAATACTACAGTCCTGGTGTAGTGCAGTAAGATAAGGCTTGACTGCTAACCAAAACGCCAGTCCTTCAAACCCATCAGTTGATCCTTGAAAACCCTATGTAAGGTTGTTATGAGTTGAAACTGACTCAGTGGCACTTAACAAACAAGTGGGACACATCTATCCTATCTGGTGCTGGTGTTGGTTGAATGAGGTTTGTTTCTTCATATTCACACAATTATATAGGTCCTGGTGTGGTGCTGTGGGTTAATGTGCCAGACTCCAAAGCCATTTGAACTGCAAAGTTGGAGGTCCAAGCTCACCAACTACTCCTCAGAAACCCTATACAGGATTGCTATGTATTGAAACTGACTTGATGACACTTAACAACAACAACAACTAGAGGACAGCATGCATCAGATGATATATACAATATTAGTATCCCACGAAGTCTAAGAGGGGGACTCCTGGACTGGCACTGTAGAATCAACACTGCACTGCGAAACACAAGGCCTGCAGTTCAAACCCACTAGCTGCCCCTTGGAAACCATATATAGGGTCACTATGAGTCAGAACTGACCCATTGGCATGCAACAATTTAACAACAACATGCCCCAGATATGGGGAGCATTATATCTTCCACAGATCACAAAAGGTTTAAGACCTCCCCTATGGTTTTGATGTACACTGACTATCTGAACACCACCACCAACTGTCTAATACAACTATAAGCAAGAACACTTTTCTTGGTTAGCTCTTCAACAGTTTGTGTTTCCAATTATATAAGATCCAATTCTCAAATCAACAGATCTCACTTATTGCTTTTAAATGCCTTCGAGTCAGGTCCAAGTCATAGCAACCCTCTTTAGGGTTGACAGGGAGCAGCTGGTGAACTTGAACTATTGACTTTATGTTTCAAATCAACTTTGTAATCCAGTTTATCCTACAGTACCTCATGAAGACTCCTGACTTCATAAGTTTTAAATGAACTTAATTTAATTCTCAAACTATTACAAAAATTGTCTCAAAGTAAGGGGACAAAAATGGTGTACTAATCTTGTTTGAGGAGCTCTGGTAGCATAGTGGTTATGAATCAGGCTGTGAACTTCAAGGTCAGCAGTTCGAAACTACCAGCTGTTCTGCGGGAGAAAGATGAGGCTTTCTGCTCTCGTAAAGATTTACAGCCTCAGAAACGCTGTACAGGGTCGCTATGAGTTGGAATCGACTCCACGGCACTTAACAACAACAACAATCTGGTTTGAAAGGAACTCTGGTAGCGTATTGTTTATGAGTCAGGCTGTTAACCTCAAGTTCAGCAGTTCAAAACTACCAGCTGTTCTGCCCCTGTAAATATTTACAGCCTTGGAAACGCTCTTTGGTACACCACTCTTTGGTACACCACCATCACCATTTAGAACTAGATATGTGAGTAAGGGAAAAAAGCCAGATACCTGTAAATTGAACAACAAATAATATTTGTTAAGAGTCGCCAAAATTAATCTTTATAGGCTTGATAAGAAATATTTCCATATGTGTATTTACCTATGCTGCAAATATATCCATGACTATAGCAAAGGCACTCTCGTAGCATAGTGGTTACGAATCAGGCTGCGAACCACAAGGTCGGCAGTTCGAAAATTCCACGGAAGAAAGATGAGGCTTTCTGCTCCCATAAAGATTTACAGACTCGGAAACCCTGTACAGGGTTGCTATGGGTTGGAACCAACTCGATGGCACTTAACAACAACAACATAGCATAGTATACAGAAGGCAAAGTTATGAAAATTTCTTACAAATAACCAAACACCTTAAGGGAATGTGTCTGTGGGACAGGGGCTCAGTACCATGTTCTCAGGGGACATCACAGTCAATCGACATCACATAGATAATGTTCTACATCCAAAGATAAGGTTCTACAGCTTACTTTGGTATGTAGTGACTGGAGTCTTAAAGCTTCTGTGCTACTTTTGGTCTCTCCCCATGCAGAAGAGTGAAGAAAATTGAAAACACGTGGAACAGTTAGTCCAATGTACTAATGGACAATGTGAACATCAGCCTACATGACCCTGAGTCCAGAAGATCTAGATGGAGACCAGCTACCACTACCAACATTAGAAGGTCTGTAATAGAGTGGAATCAAAATGTGGAAAAAAAATCAAAATCATGAAAGAGACCAGGCAACTTGGTTAGGCAGAGGTTAGTGGAACCCCTAAACTATGGCCCATTAGCCATTCTTCAGGTCTGGACCTGAACTCACTCCTATGGCTCAATTTTCAGTAAAACAATAGGTAAGTCTATAAGTGGAACAATAACACAAGGAAAATATGTAATTATCAACCATTTGAGATCAAAAGGATGGCACTTACACATGGACAAAGTTCAGAGGGTTAAGAAAGAAGGAGGAATTGAAACCATGAAACAAAGGGAGAAAATGGGATAAGTGATATTAACATTACAGGGATTACAATCAGTGACATGAAACAAAATGTGCTTGAATATTTTAATGGAAAACTGATTGGATCTGTAAACCTTCACTCAATTCACAATAAAAAGGTCAACAATAAAATAAAATGGCTTCAAGTGTATTTAAATCAAGAATGAGAAGCAAGGGTAGGATTTGAGGCAGTATTAGACACACCTATGTGGATGTGTTGGCAACACAGAAGGTGATAAGAGTACTTTATATTTACTCTACCATGAAAATTGTTGGACACTGAGATGAAGGAAAATATTTCTTTGACTATATATAGATATTCAAATAAAAAGCTTTAATATGGCATTTCCTCAGAAGGTTGAAAATAGAAATACCTTATGATCCAGCAATTCCTCTACTTGGTATTTATCTGCAAGAAAAAAGAGCCACAATCCGAGAAGATATATGCACACCAATGTTCATAGCAGCACTATTTACAATAGCAAAAAGATGGAGGCAACTGAAGAATGGATAAACATACACACAATGGAATACTATGCTACCTTGAAGAACAACAAGGAAGCTGCAAGCCACTGCATAACATGGATGAACCTTGAGGGCATTATGTTGAGTGAAATTAGTCAGTCACAAAAAGAGAAATACTGCATAGGAC
>NW_006408563.1:13311194-13312419 GCF_000296735.1 Chrysochloris asiatica | reverse complement strand
TAGAAAGAATGTTTATCTTTAGAGTATTTCTAAGTGATATCATTTAGATTGTTCTTTGCCTTTCAGTCTGAAACTAGGATGTGAGTTATGTGAGTACAGGCACTTTGTTCTACCCATTGCTGAAATCCAGAGCCTAGAACAAAGCCTGGTACATAGTGGTAGTTGTTTTACACTAGCTGATCAGTACAAATGCTTGCTGTTTAGATGCTACTCCCTGAACACACTACAAGATCCTACATGTATATACAAAAATGCTTAATTAGCATTTATTTTGGTGTCATTAGGTGCCAAGTTGGTGCAGACTCATAGTGACCATATGCACAACAGAACAAAACACTGCCCGATCCTGGCCCAACCTCACAATCACTGCTAGACCTGAGCCCATCACTTCCACTGTTGTGCCAATCCATCTTCCTCTTTTTCTCTGACTCTCCACTCTCCCAATCATAACATCCTTCTCTAGGGACATGTCCCTTCCAATAATATGTCTGAAGTATGAGAGACAATGTCTGGTCATCCTGGCTTCCAAGGAGTACTCTAACCACATATCTTCCAACATGATCTGTTTATACATACCCTTAATCTTATCACAGAAGTTAAACTCTAGGTTCTGCTTGTACAAATCTTGTGAAACATTTCTCAACAAACGAAGAGCCAAATTCTGTGGCATACTTTGGTCCTCATCCTAAATAAAACTATTTCATCCATTTGCAGTCTAGGTCATTCCGTCAATCCTAAAATGTTCTCCTTCATTTTATCTTCATTATATCCTAGATCTCCTACTTTTGTATCTTCTTATCTGATTCTCTTCTATAAGTCCTTGTAGGTGAAACTTCTACATTATCTACTCCCCCTATAAATATTGCCTAAAGCATCTTTTCAAAACCCTTGTTTTTAGCTGCCTGTCATCTTTCTGCTCACAGTTTCTAAATCCACATCTCAAGTCATCTTCTCTTTTAAAAATTATAATATTCATCCTTCATATTGCTCTATTATTAATGGATGTTTGTAGCTGTTTCCCCTCCATTTTCAGTTGTGCCCCATTAGCAAATGAAGGTCTCAATAGCTTTACTCAATTTGTGTCACCATAGTCAATTCTACTTTTAGGAGAGAGCGCTTCTCCAGTTGTATTTTTCTAGGCTTTCTAAGCTGAAGAGCTCAGATTTTGGAACAATATGACAATATTCTTGTCTTATCCATAATGGGGCACAACTGAAAATGGAGG
>NW_006408563.1:13277660-13308709 GCF_000296735.1 Chrysochloris asiatica | reverse complement strand
AGGCAGTGTTAAGTTCTGCTGTGCATAAGGTCGCTATGAGTTGGTGATACCAACTCAATGACACTTAACAACAACAAATGGGCAAAATGTTGGTGGAAGAATATGGAAGGAATACAGAGTCACTGTACCACAAAGAAATGGCTGATGTTCAACAATTTCAACAGATAGTACATGATATGAGCCAATGGTACTGAAAAACTGAAGGCTCAGGTGCACTGAAAACATTAGCAAAAAAGGAAGTTCCCGAAATTGATGGAATACAAATTGAAATTTTTCAACAAACCAATGCAGTACAGGAGGAGCTCACTCATCTATGCCAAGAAACTTGGAAGCAACTACTAGCCAACTGATTGGAATAGATCCATAGTTATGCCCATTCCAAAGAGAGCTAACACAACAGAATGTAGAAGTTATTGACTTATATCATTAATATCACATGCAAATAAAATTTTGCTGAAGATAATTCAAATGGCTGCAACAATTCATCAACAAGATTTGCCAGAAACTCAAGCCAAGTACAGAAGAGAACATGGCATGAGGGATATTATTGCTAATGTAGGAGAAACCTTGGCTGAAAGCAGAGCATATCTGAAAGATATTTACCTGTGTTTTATTTGCTATGCAAAAGCTTTCAATTGTGTGAATTATGACAAGCTACGGATAGGTAACATTGTGAAGAAGGGGTGTTCCTGATTACTTAATTGTGTTTATGAGGAACTTGGAATTGACCAAGAGAGTTGCTAGAACAGAACAAGGAACACCAAAAAGTTTACAATGAGGAAAGGTTTATTCTTTCATCATACTTGTTCAATCTGTAAACTGAGCAAATAATCCCAGAAACTGAATTATATGAAGAACATGGTATCGGGATTAGAGAACATTCACTTATAATCTGCAATATGTAGATGACACAACCTTGCTTACTAAAAATAAAGAGGGCTTAAACTGTTTCCTGATGCAGACCAAAGATCACAGCTTTCAGTATGGGTTGCACATCAATGTAAAGAAAATAAAAATCCTCACAACAAGATGAGTAAATAACACTATGACAAACAGAAAAGATTGGTATCAAATACTTCATTTTGCTTGTATCCACTGTCAACACTCATGGAATCAACAGTCAAGAAATTCCAACACTCATGGAATCAACAGTCAAATCTGCTGCACAAGACCACTTCAAAATATTCTAGAACAAAGATGTTAGTTTGTTGAGTAGGTGCCTCTGACCCAAGCCGTGGTATTTTCAGTAGCCTCATATGAATGGCAAAGTTGAACAGTGAATAAGGAATACCGTGGAACAATTGATAAATTTGAGTTATAGTGTTGGAGAAGAATATTAAAAGTAACATGGCCCACGAGAAGAACAGGTATATGTTGGAAGAAATACATCCAGAATCCTCCTTAGAATACTGGATGGTGAGTCTGTCTCTCATACTTTGGACACAGTATCAGGTGAGACTCATCCCTGGAGAAGGATATCCTGCTTGGTAAAGTAGAGGGTTGGTTAACAAGAGGATGGCCTCCAAGGAGATGTATTGACACAGTGGCAGCAGCAATGGGATCAAGTGTACCAATAATTGTGAGGACGGTGCGGGACCAGGCAGTGGTTTGTTCTGTTGTGCATAGAGTAGCTATGAGTCAGAATCAACTCAATGGCTAGTTTTTTTTTTTTTTTACTTGTGAATTATGTGATAGTTTACATGGGAGAACATTAGCTTTACATTCATCCTATCTTTTCATTTCAATGCAATGGTTACAATTCCCTGCAAGCATCATCAAACAACTAAAGGGTACACCCTGCAAGCCTGCCCCCTGGCCGTCAACACACAGACCGTCTTTCTCCCAGAGTCCATTGTCCCCAGCTGCACCAGCTCTCCATGTCATTGTCTCTGCCTCCATCTCTGGTGCCACTGCTTCTCTAGATAGGGTCCCACACTCCGCTCTTCTCCCTTGATGGTTCCAGGGACCTCCGCTCCTGGACTGCAAAATCAACCACTCCCCTCCTTTTGTTATAAAACATCTACCTTTAATTTTCCAACACTCACAGTCTGACCTGTAACAATCATTCACTATTGAACTACAAGAGTCTTATCCCCATCTCCTTTCTTCAGCCCCGTCCAGACAGGTTGGAAACAACTCAGTGGAGATTCTACCTTCCCCCCGCTCTCTCTGGAACTAGTTTCCTTCTTGAAAGCTTGTAAGCCAGTTACTTCTTGCCTTTGTAGCACCCCTCATTTTGGGTAGCCAATGTTTAAGTTGCCCATCCTTGTTGACCATGTGTACCGAGGGGGTGGGAATGATCCTCACTGTAAAGATTTGTTCCCTCCTTTGAGCTTACTATATCCACAAGTATAGGTCAAGTTCATCAAATCGTAGTGGAATACTCTTTTTTCCTTTTATTTCTCCTTCTAGTCGAGTTCTGGTCATCCAGCCATTGAAGCCAGGTCAAATGGGTACTATCTGCAATTATAGGTGTTCTTGTGCATCTCCCCTCACTTCATATTAACCGGATGCTTCACTCTCTTCCCTAGTCCTCTGTGGCCATGTCCCTGTCCCTGGGTCCAGAAGTCCCCAGGTCTTGCCATACTGCTGCCCAACCAGGTCTCAACCCAGGTTGACAGGAGTCTATTGGACATGGTTGGACTAGCTCAAAACTTCATTGCTGTTTATCCCCCACTTCCCCTTATGTGTGACCAATGTGGTCAGTAGCAAGACCACATGCCTGCTCGTGTATTCCCCTTGAGTCTTATCTTAGTCTTGGAAGGGGGTTTGATGGCTTGATGATTCCTGGGCAAAGGACTTGCTTATTTTTGTAGTAGTTAATCAGACTGCCATTATTGTTTTTGATTTTTCCTGCTTGTCTTTCTTTCAAGAAGTATCTTTTGTTCTTTTAGCCACTTCAGGCTAGTCTGCTTGTCCTTTCAGTGGAAATTTATTAGGGAAATAATTTTAGGGGAAAAAGCTTGATAACTTATATAAAGTGGGGAGATTTCTTGAAAAAAATACAGCTTATCTAAATGGATATAAAAATAAATTAGCCCTGTGTGGGGCACTGTGGGTTAATGTACCAGACTGCAAAGCTGTTTGAACTGCAAGGTCAGTGGTTCAAGCTCACCAGCCACTCCTCGGAAGCGCTGTACAGGGTCACTATGGGTCAGAACCGATTCAACGACACTTAACAACAATATGTCTATTAAGGAGTCCTGGTGTGATGCTGTGGGTTAATGTGCTGAACTACAAAGTCTGTTTGCTCAGCAAGGTCAGCAGTTCAAGCCCATCAGCCATGCCTCAGAAGCCCTTATACAGGGTTGCTATGGGTCAGAACCAACTTCATGGCACTTAACAACAACAACATCAACATATCTGTTCGAGAAATTGAATTCACCAAGTATACTGTACATAAATACCACAAAAAACTCTTAGCTTAGCTGATGCTAACAGGAATTTCTATTAGATAATTTAAGGAAGAATCAATACCAATATTACACAAATTATTTTAAAAATCTGAAGGAAAGATTTCCAAAATAGCTTTATAAAACCAGCTATCTTAGTTCTCTATTGTTGCTATAAGAGAAATACACAAGTGGTTGACTTCCAAAGGCAGAAACTTACTCTTTCACAATTTAGGAGGCTTGTTGTTTTTGTTATTGTTAAGTGCTGTCAAGTTGGTTCTGACTCATAACAACCCTCTATAGGGTTTCTGAAGAGTAGCTAGTGAGTTTGAAATTTTGGTCTTGTAGTTCAAACCAACTTTGCAGTCCAGTGCTTATCCTATGGCACCACATCAGGACTCCAACCACCAACTCTAGAGAGTGACTTAGCTGTTTGACAGCTCTGAGGAAAACTTGTCATCAGTCTTCTCCTTGTTCTAGTAATTTCTATGCAAGGAACCCTTGGTCCAAAATAAGGCACCTAATTCTCTACCCATCTATGTTAGCTGTAGAGATCTTTCCCTTTCTGCTAGCTTAATACATTTCATATCTCAAAATAGATTGATTCAAGATACAACCTAATTCTATAGATTGTATCCTGTCTCATGAGTATCATAGAGGTAAAAATTTACAACATTTAGGATAATTACTTCAGATTATAATATAGAGAATAATTAAATAATCATAACCCAGTCAGGTTGGTACATGTTTGTTGGGAAAGCAATTCAATCCATAACATTCACCTTTGTCCCTCCCCCAAATCCATGTCCTTGATAGGTAAAATACTTTCACTCTATGATAATATCCAAAAAATCTTAAATCAATTTCAAGTTCAAATCTCCTGGGGCAAATTCATCTTCACCTGGAAACTGTTTTCAAAGTTCAATTGTGAAACAGGCACAAGGTATACATTCCCATTATAAATGGGAGACAATGAAGGGAAAGAAGAGATAATAGGTTCCAAGCAAGTCAAAACTTATCAGAACAATTGGCATTCGCTCTCAACACCTGAATCTCACTCTCTGTTCATGGACATCATCTAGGCAGTGGCCCTGCACTCCATACTATGGGTGTTGGCCACACTCTCTGGATTCTTGCTCGAAGCCATCAGACCCTAGACTTTAGCTCTATCCTCTAGACTCACTGAAATAGCAACTCTGCCCCTCCATGTTGGGCATCCCCATTCTTCAACCTTGACTGAGTGGTGTCCTTATTTCATTGGCCCCAGCAGGCCTCAGTCCACAGCAGCCTTGCTCCTCAGCTTTTTTCTCATCCCACCTAAACTCCAGAACCAATTGGTGAAGATCTGACTCTTTGAATTCTAAGTAGACTGTGGTTTCACCCTTAGTAATCCTAAAAGCCATCACCTCACACTTTGAGACTTCAAAGGTTGTTGACCCTACCTTTGAGACAGAGTCAACTCTGCTTTTCCTCCTTCTTGTCTTTCAATTTCTACTTCCTAATTCCATGGTTTCTTGAAAACACAAGCTCAGTCTCTGCTCTGCTTGAGCAGGTATTACTGAGCTCTTTAGCTCTACCAATAAGTGCCAAGAGGCACCCTATTCTGCCAGTTAATCTTGGGATAAAGGCACTCAGCTCTCTTATTCTATACCTTTGCAAGCCTTGGTTTGGCAGACTCAATATTACTATGAAATAATTTATTTAATACTATTGTTGTTGTCGTTAAGTGCCATCGAGTCGGTTCCGACCCATAGCGACCCTGTACAGGGTTTCCGAGGGTGTAAATCTTTACGGGAGTAGAAAGCCTCATCTTTCTCCCGCGGAGCGGCTGGTAGTTTCGAACTGCTGACCTTAAGGTTTGCAGCCCGATTCGTAACCACTACGCTACCAGAGCTCCCTTAATACTATTAATCAACATTAATTTCCCGGTTCTGATCATTGTGTTATGGTACAGTAAGATATTAATAGGAAAAACTGAATAAAAGATATATGAGAACTCTGTGTAAATTTTAGTTATGTCTTGCAGTTGTTATAATAAAAAACCTTTTAAAAAGTCAATTATCTCAAAATTAATCTAGAGATTCTAGTATAAACCAACTGTAATTCCAACAGACATTTTTGTAAGAGTTTATAGGCTAATTTTAAAATTTATTTCAGGATCAATTGCTGTTAGATTGTGGGGATTGTAATCAATGTCACAAAACAAACAGTGTATGAATTGTTGAATATAAAACAAATTTGCTCTGTAATCTTTTACTCAAACCCCAGTACTAATAAACACATAGAATTTATGCTAAATTCCATAGTAATCCAGCTGTGTTTTTTTTGTTTGTTTTTTTTCTGGTAATTTTAAAGTAGTGATTATTTGGAAAGGACTTGAGGGAATTTTCTGGGGAGATGATAATATTGTTTTTTTTATAAAGCTTGGGTTACATAGTTATAGCATTCATCAATATTAAGAGAATATAGAATTAATTATGAATTTAATTTTATGTGAATTTTATAACAAGAGAAGTAAGCTCTGAGTAAATAGTGAAACTTTGCTAATAATTTTAATAATGGTGAAGTGTTTAAGAGGATCTGAAACAATGTCTGTAATTAACTTGAAAATCATAAAAAAAAAGATGGATCATTGAATGGACAGATGATGGATAGATGGATAAATCTGTGATAAAGCAAATATAGTTAAGTAACCTGTCATTAGCAGAATCTAGAAAGTGAATTTATAGATTTTTACATTCAAATTATTTAAATTTTGTTGTATGTTTGAAAATTTTTCTTTAAAATTTGGGAAGTAAAGGAATCAACAATCTACAGCTAGCTACTTTCAGTTAACTGATAACTCAAAACCATACCTAATATTGCAAGTTGGAATACTTGTCAAAAATACAAGGAGGAGTAGGTTGTACAGGGGCAGATTCAGTGAAGTTACTAAAAAGAGCAGTCAGTGGGTAGAGGCCATCACTACTTAGATATGTAACGTCAAGAAGCACTTCAGAGTGAGGGTCTGCATCGGCCTCTCCTTGTGCACTCTTCTCCTGTTGCCTCCTCTTCCACCACATTGTATTTATGGTCACAAGTGAACTCTAATCAGACCAAAATGAGCAGTCAGGACAGGAATGTTAATTTATTTGGGAGAACAATAATTTTCGGGGGAAAAATGGACCAAGTTTCTAGCACTCTTGCCAGCATGTACCATTATTAAAAATAGCATGACAAGATGAAGGATAGGATAGTTCCCCAGCATTAAATGATCCAGAGTAGAATGAAAGGGTATGAAACTAGTCTTTGACAGCCAATTTACCCATCCCTCCTGGCTTTTTGCAATCATTCTCTAACCTACTGGCAAAACCTATTTTCCTGCTTAAACTAAAAGCTTTATTTTCAGGACTACGTAAATCGTCATCAATAGTGTAAAGCATCTGCCTTCCCAGAGGTGTTTAGCACAAGGTGAAGACAGTAGGTAATACAAAACTTAGGCATGAGTAGAACTTTTGCCTGATTTTGATTTTGCAATTGAACTGTGTGTCTGGTGACTTACTCTGTTTATGTATCAGAGTAGGTTTCAGAGAGATGTAAGGAAATGCTAAAACTAACTATTGCTCCATATTAGCAATCTATCCCAAATAAGAGAATATGTGGCAAAATTTCCCCATGATTGAACAATGAACACAAAGAGATTGGATATTAAAGCTTACATGAAGTTGCCCTGGAAGTGAGAAGAACCACGTTTTAGACACAGTCAGCTGTAAAGTTTCAGATGACTGAATTCCTTGGAGATTTCTGGGACCTCAAATCCTTTGGTGCACGTAAAATCCAGGCTTTAGAATGGAAAAGAGAGATAGTCCTAGGCCAGCATTTATTGTATGGAGAAGAAGCTTCCAACAGAAATTTAAATTATTGCAGACAGAAGCAAATAACTCAATCAGTGTTATCGCTAGAAAAACAAAATTATCATTTACCATGATGTATTAATAACTTATCAAACAACAAAGCTAATAAGAGTTTGCATTAAAAAAAAAAAAAGAAAAAATAGTACATGGAAGCAGCATCTGACCGCCTCTGATTTCACAAGGGGGAAGGAGAATCAAAAACCACATCAGTCCAAGCTGAATCCTATGAGTCTGAGGTTACACAAGCCTTGATCCACTCTCCTACTTTACCAATTTTGACATGAGCTGTCCCTCTCCTGGCACTGTCTGTTCAGTCGAGATTGATAAATCATCACAGTGGCCACCGAGAACTCACAGATCATTCTCACAATTACAGGGTTTATTACGGAAGTTAACAAGGTACAATTCAGGATTAGAAAATGCTAGGATACAGGTCTTTAGTCAGCAGAGCCTCTTATCTGTTGTCCCACTGTGGTAGATCTCTCTCTAGCTCTCAGCCCCATGGCCTGGTCTTTGCTCTGGTTAGGCAGTGCTACAAGGCTCTATTGTAGGGCAACTGATAAATGATCACAGAGCACGCCACTCCAAATGTGCTTGGCTCTAGCTTCATGGGTCAGCAAACCTAACTCCTCCCGTTAAGTGCCTGGAGCATCCTCACTCTTAGTTACTTGCTCCATGAAGTTAGAAGCCCTCACTCTGTGTCATGCTCTGGCTCTTGGTTCTGTTGCTGCCACTGCTTTGCCACTTCCTTACTGTTACAGCTTTCTGTCCCTGGATTGAGGAGATTTAATGAATAGGGAATCCCAGGGTCCAAAGGACATGTTCCATGTCCGACTCTTCTTTTATGTTTTGTCCGTTGCTGAGATGGCTCATTTTATAGTCCAGTTGGAGTTCCAGGCATTTACAACCACAATAATCACTCACAAATGAATCATATAATGCTATCAGCATCTTCTCCCACCTCTTACACTGATTAATGAGAAAAAAGAGTTGTTTAGTGGAAGCTACAAAAGCTATGAGCAAAACCACATATTAAAATATTCATTGCACTGCAAAGTAGTATGAAAGCAGGGATTGTGATGACTTTTGTCCCCTATTGTCCAAAGTTGTTGTTGTTAGGTGCCATCGAGTCGGTACTAACTCATAACATCCTTATGCACAGCAGAACAAAACACTGCCCAATCCTGGGCCAACCTCACTACTGTTGCCATGCTTGGGTCCATTAATGCTATCACTTGGCCAATCCATCTCATTGGGGATCTTCCTCTTTTTCTCTGACAATATGTCCAAAGTACTAGAGACAAAGTTTGGCCATCTTGGCCTCCAAAGAGCACTCTGGCTGCACTTCTTCCAACACAAATCTGTGTGTTCTTTTGGCAGCCCATGGCACTGTCAACATTGTCCTCCAACACCATAATTCAAAAGCATCAATTCTTCTACGGTCTTCCTTATTCACTGTCCAGCTTTCACGTGCATATGAGGTTACTGAAAATACCATGGCTTGGGTCAGGCGCACCTTAGTCCTCAAGCTGACATCTTTGCTCTTCAACACTTTAAAAAAAAAGGTCTTGTGCAGCAGATTTGCCTAATGCAACACGTCATTTGATTGCTTGACTGCTATTTCCGTGAGTGTTGATAGTTGATCCTAGAAGAATGAAGTCTTTGGCAACTTCAATCTTTTCTCCGTTGATAAGAACGTTGTTTATTGGTCCAGTGGTGAGGATTTTTGTTTTCTTTACATTGAGATGTAATCCATACCGAAGGCTGTGCTCTTTGATCTTCATCAGTAAATGTTTCAAGTCCTCTTCACTTTCAGCAAGCAAGGTTGTATCAGATGATACAGTTCCAATTCATGTCGCAGGTTGTTAATGAGTCTTCCTCCTATCCTGATGCCATGTTTTTTTGCAAAGTACAATCCCAAATAAAGCGTTTTTCTTTAAAGCACTTGGTACTAGACACTTAATAATTTAATGCTAATAACTAGGTTTGTTTGATTTTTAGTGAAGACCCCCTTACTCTCTTATTTGAAAAGCTCTCTCAAATTCATCTAAACTGCAATTATATTTCAATAGAAATAATTTGCCTTGGCCCTTGAGAAGAGCTGATAAGTGTTCCACAGAGGCAACCATCTCGCATCCAAAGCTCTGAAAAATCATCATTTGAGTCATGTCTACAGGAATCTATGATTCAGCCATGGTTAGTGGAAGCTAAGCGGTCAATTGTGGTTATCTTTGAACCAGCATCTTAATATATTATATAAATTGACTTAAAAAGTTAGATGAATCATAAGTAACTTTGAATTCTTTAAAATACATAGCAACCTAATTCAATAATAATTTAAGATGCATTTTAAACTAGCCATCATATAAACATGAAGTAAAGCAATTCTCTTATACCTTTGGCTTGTTAGAATGTCATTTCATTTTCTATTCTGCTCCAAACTTACTGTGCTCAATTGATTTATGAAGCTTAGTCTTTAGAGTGAAAAGAGAGAGAGAGAGAAAACAACAGAGGAGGGTATGCTAGTGGGATTATGGAACTTCCTCTTCCTTCAAAAAAGAATTATTACTGAAGTCTAGTCTAATGTGATGATTAATTTTACAGAGCCGTTCCTGACCGGTGTCACTATAGCAATGAAAATAAACTACAAGACTAGGATTTAGCCAGAGGGGAAAAGTTCATTAAGAAATAAAAGTGGAGACAAAATTGCTCATTAAAGTGGCTAACCAGGGTTTTTATGAGAAGATGGATTTTAAAAAATAATAATTTATGGTTGTGATGTCTTTTAAAAGAGATGAATTCAAGTGTGACTCATAGATTCCAGTTACAGTAAAATTCTATGGAATATAACATCTTAGTTCCATGGAAACAGAGGACAGCTGTTGTTGTTAAGTACCATTGACTTGGTTCCAACTCAGCTACCCTGCATAGGGTTTCCAAGGCTATAAATCTTTGCGGGAGCAGAAAGTCTCATCTTTCTCTCATGGGGAAGCTGGTGAGCTCAAACTGCCAACTTTGTGGTTCACAGTCCAGTGCTTATCCTACAAAGCCACTTTTATAATATTTGAAGTACAGGCAATTTCCGGGTCACAAACATTCAACTTACAGACAACTTCTACTCGCCCTATTGCTGTTAAGGGCTATTGATTCAGTTCCAATTCATAGCAGCCCAGTATAGAGTTTCTGAGGAGCAGTTGGTGGGTTTGAACCACCGACCTTGTAGTTAGCAGTCTAGTGTTTATCCTACAGCTCCATACCAGGACTTCCACAAGGACTTTCTCTTTCATGTTATGTAACTATGCCCTCACTTTGAAAGGACTGAATTGATCTTTAATACCAACAAATTGTTCATCACAATTTCCTTCACTCACTGTACTTGAAGCTTTTAAATCATCTAAAAGACTTCAAGGCTTTTCTTGCACTAAAGTAAGAACTGTATGCACCTGTTCTGAATTATCTACAAATTGTAGCGTAGTGGTTACAAGTTAGGCTGCCAAACTCAAGGTCAGCAGTTCGAAACTACCAGTGGTTCCGCCGGAGAAAGTTGAGGCTTTCTGCTCCCGTAAAGATTTAGAGCCTCAGAAACCCTGTGCAGGGTCACTATGAGTCAGAAATGACTCCACATTACCTACCAACAACAACAACACTTATGACCAGATATCATTTGTAACAGAGGGCTGACTGTATTTTAGCATGAAACATTACTTGTTCACAAGTTATGAGAACTATACCTCTAACTACAGAATTATTGGGGGTGGGGGGTGGGAGTGGGGGGAAGGAGGGATTAGTCCAAGGCAAGGAAAATCCCAGTCAAGATGCTGCTATCTAAATCTGAATGCAAAGAAGCTTTTTTAAAAAGTTGAGATCACTTTTAGAAAGTCCTAGAACTTCATTAGGAGTCCTGGTGTGGCACTGTGGGTTAATGTGCCAGACGGCAAAGCCATTTGAACTGCAAGGTTGGCAGTTCAAGCTCACCAGCTGCTCCTCAGAAGCCCTATACAGGGTCGCTATGGGTCGGAACCAACTCGACGGCACTTCACAGCAACAACAGTACTTCATTAAACATCTGAAGGACTTGCTTTAAGAATCAGTTGGTCCAATGGAAACCAGTAAACATACCAAAATCTGGATATTTCCTTAGCTATAAAGAGAAAGAAACTATGAAATTCATCCTTCAAAATAGTACCATATCTTCTAATTATTATTCTGTCATTTAAGATCTATGTACGTCTGCTGTGTACCCACTCTGAGCTCAGCATTGTACTGACGATATTAATGTTTCCAGCTTAGAAGTTTATAATATAACAAAAAACAGAATAAAGTTTTACTTTTACATATCAGGGAGTTTGAAAAAGGAAGACTGATGACTCTTAGGACATTTGGAAAGATTTCATGGACAAAGATGGAAATGGAATTTTTAATGCTAGCTAAACTAGAGCAGGCAAGAACAATGTGAAAGGCTTCTAGAAAACATGAAAGGCTTCTAGCTTGGGACCAGACATGGTTCATAGCAAGTGTACAATGTTTGCTTAACAAATATCCTTTGTTAGTGAATAACCTGAGCAAAGACAAAAGCATAATGGAAGGAATATTCAAAGTGAATCAGATATATGGAAGTGATAGAAAAAACATGTAGGAGGCCAATGACAAATTCACAGCAGTTACCATTTTTTAAATGCTTATTATGTGCAAAACATTATATCACAAATTACTCATTGTGTTATTGTTAATTGCCATTGAGCTGATTCCGACTCATCGCAACCCTCTGTAGGGTTTCCAAGGAACAGCTGAGCCACCAACCTTGTGATCTGCAGTCCAGGGCTTATCCTACAATGCCACGACAGTGTTTAATTCTTATTAAAAAAAAAAACCCTATGAAAGGGCTTTTATTGTCCGTTTTAGAGATGAGAATATAGGAGCTTTAAAAGACTAAGCAACATGTCCAAAACACGGCTAAGTCACAATTCAAGGACAGGAAAATCTGGACGACCACTGTTAAACCAGGAGTACTAGTATGGTGCTGTGGGTTAATGTGCTAGCTGCAAAGTCGGTTTTATCCACAAGGTAGGGGGTTCAAGATCACCAGCTGCTCCTCAACAATCCAAACCAGTTGGCAGTAATTGTCTCTGACTCATGGTGACATCTTGTGTGCCAGAGGAGAACTGTACTCCATAGATTTTTCAATGGCTGATGTTTCAGACGTAGATCACAAGATCTCACTTCTAAGGCACCTCTCAACCTTCACCCTATTGATTAGCACATTAACCACTTGTAAGACCAGGTTAATCACTGCTTTGCTGTTAGTTGCTGTCAAGTTGATTCCAACTTATGTAAACCCTGTGAATGGTGAGAAGAACCATGGTCCATAAGGTTTCCAAGACAGGGACTTTTCAAAAACAGACAACCAAGGTCTGTCTTCTGAGACAACTCTGGACAGGTTAGAACTACCAACCTTCCATGTAGTGGTTGAGCAGTTAGCCATTTGTGCCACCAAGGTATTAGTGTTAGTTTGTTGTTGTTGTTATTGTTGTTGTTGTTGTTGTTAGGTGCCATCGAGTCTGCTCCAACTCATAGTGACCCTGTGCACAACAGTACAAAGCACTGTCTGGTCCTGTGCCATCCTCACAATTGTTGTTACACTTGGAGTCTATTGCTGCTGTCACTGTGGCAATCTGGTTTGTTGGGGGTCTTCCTCTTTTTCACTGCCCCTCCACTTTACCAAGCATGATGTCCTTCTCCAGAGATCTGTCCCTCCGGAAAATATGTCTGAAGCATGAGAGGTGAAGTCTGGCCATTCTGGCTTCTAAGGAGCATTCTGGTTATGTTTCTTGCAACATAGGTTTGTTTGTTCTTCTGATAGTCCATAGTACGTTCAATATTCTTCTCCAACACCTTAACTTATCAAATACATCAATTCTTGGATGGTTTTCCTAATTCATTATCCAACTGTGATGTGTGTATAAGATGATTGAAAAGTCCATGGCTTGTGTTAGGCACACCTTAGTACTCAAAATGGCATCTTTGCTCTTGAACACTTTAAAGAGGTCTTATGAAACAAATTTGCCTAATCATTATGTCATTTGAGTGTTTGACTGCTGTTTCCATAAGTGTTGATTGTGGATCCAGCAAAATGAAATATTTGATAACTTCAATCTTTTTATCCATTGATTATGATGTATATCCATAATTTATTGGTCCATTTGTGAGAATTTTTGTTTTCTTTACATTGAGGTACAATCCATATTTAAGGCTAGTTTTTTGTGTTTTTAATCTGCATCACTAAGTATTTAAACTTTTCTTAGCTTCCAGCAAGCAGAGTTGTATCATTTGTATACAATATGTTGTTAATGAGTCTTCCTCTAATCTTGATGCCACATTATTTTCTATAAAATCCAAGTACTCAGATTTCTTGTTCATAATAAAACATGAATAAGTAGAGTGAAAGAATGCAACCCTGGTGCACGCCTTTCCTGATTTTAAACACCACAGGATCCCCTTGTTCTGATTGAATGATTGCCTCTTGTTCTACGTACAGGTTCCTCATGAACACAGTTAAATGCTCTGGGACTCCCCTTCTTCACCATGTTGTCCATAGTTTGTTAAAATTCACACAATTAATAGCCTTTGAATAGTCAAAAAGCACCAAAAAATATTTTTCTGGTATTCTCTACTTTCAACCAAAATTCATCAGATGTCAGCAATGATATTCCTTGTTCCACGCCATCTTCTGAACCCCGTTTGAATTTCTGTCAGTTCCCTGTTGATACTGTTGCAGATATTTTTTAATTATCTTCAGCAAAACTATGATATTAATGATATTGTTCAATGATTTCCTTCTTCCATTGGGTCACCTCTCTGGAATTGTTACAGATATGGATCGCTTCAAATCAGTTGGCCAGGTAGCTAGCCTCCAAATTTCTTGGCTAAGATGAATGAGCATCTCCAGTGCTTCGTCAGTTTGTTCAAAGTCTGTATTCCATCGATTCCTGGATCCTTGTTTTTGGCCAGTGACTTCGGTGCAGCTTGAACTTTTTCATTCAGTACCATCAACCGATGCTGTTCATATGCTACATCTTAAATGGTTGAACTTCGACATTGAAATATGTCTATAAAATAAAAGATTAAATGTGAGACTACTAGAAGAAAGACTAAAACTTTCTGGGGCAAAAATAAGAATGTTTAGAATGATTGGCCCTTTTGGAAACTCAGATGGGATGGATGGGGGAAACTAAGGACCAAATTCAATTCCACTAATAATAAAGTTGACCCCAGGAAAAAATTTACTTTGTCATTTTACCTCTCTGACTTGTACTTTTGAGTTAGTTGCTCTGCTTTTAACAAGTTTCATATTTGCGTTGAATTACTTTTTTCTGATCTAAATCAGAAACTCTGGTTGGAGACTTTGTGAGTTATTGGTTGCCACTCTAGTTTTATCTTGGGCATATCTCCCTTTCTAGGCCTTTTTCAGTTCACTACATAATTATTGTTATTGGCAATTATTGTTATATGCTGTAGGATTATGTAGGGTTAGCACTGAACTACTAACTACAAGTTCAGCAGTTCAAAGCTGTAAACTGTTGTTCTCAGACTTAGAAACCCTAATCAGGGTTGCTATGTGTCAGAACCAACTTGTTATATATGTATATATTGTTGTCCTTAGGTACCGTCAAGTCAGTTCCGACCCATAGCGACCCTGTATAGGGTTTCTGAGGAGCATCTGAAGAGTTTGAACCAGCAACCTTGTGGTTCAAACTGACTTTGCAGTCCAGCACTTTAACCCACAGTGCCACACTAGGACTCATATAGTGTTGTGGATTAATGCTCTGGACTGAACAGTCTGTTTGAATCACAAGGTTGGCAGTTCATGTTCCCCAGCCACTCCTCAGAAATCCTATATAGGATCACTGTGAATAAAAAGCATTTAAAAACAACACACGCACGCACACACATATATATGTGTGTGTGTGTGTGTGTGTGTTATATATCCCACACATTGCCATTGAGTTGATTCCAACTCAAAGTGACCCTGTGTATGGTGTCAGAGAATATAAATCTTTATGGAAGCAAATAACTTCATCTTTCTCCTTCAGAGCAGCTGGTGGGTTTGAACTGTCTACATTGTGGTCGACAATTCTATGCTTATTCTACAATGCCTATATATGTATGTGTGTGTGTGTTTGTATGTGTGTGTAGTTGTTTTTAAGTGCCATTGAGTCAATTCCAACTCATAGCGACCCTGTATAAGGTTTCTGAGGACCAGCTAAAATGACAGTCTTATGGTTAGCAGTCTGGTGCTTATCCTTCTATAGCAGCACACCAGGACTCTCTCTCTCTCTCTTTGTAAGTATAAATAATAATATTTACATATGTTTTTGCTGTTATTAAGTGCTGCAGAGTTAGTTTCAACTCATAGCAACACTGTATAGGGTCTCCAAGTCTGTAAATGTTTGTGAGAGCAGAAATCCTCATCTTTGTGATTAGCAGTCCAGAACCATAGCACTTATATATGTATGTATGTGTGTGTTGTTGCTGTTGTTAAGTGCCGTCAAGTTGGTTCTGACTCATAACGACCCTGTCTAGGGTTTCTGTTGAGTGATTGGTAGGTTTGAACAATTGATTTTGTGGTTCAAATCAAGCCTATGGTCCAATGCGTTATCCTACAGGGCCACACCAGGCTCTGTGTATGTATCCCCCTGCCTCAGTTCAACAGCATGATGGAAATGACTCTGAATCTAAATTAGAAACTCTGGTTGGAGACTTTGTGAGTTATTGGTTGCCGCTCAATTTTTATCTTGGGCACATCTCCCTTTCTAGACCTTTTTCAGCTCACTACATAATTATTGTTATTGGCAATTATGCCCGTTTCAGCTGCCTAATATTAAATGATTGTGCCACTTTTGAATTACCACTTGAGAAGCAGAAAACCTGCTGAATGTATTCTTTTATTACCCATGACCCTACAGGATGGCAGATTGGCTAGGAAAAAAAATAAATAATGTGGGTTAGTAAATACTTCTAGTGCTTATTTACCCTCACTCTTGCTCACCCCTCTTTAGCCCCACAGTTTCAATCCCAATTCCCATCTATTTTGGTTTCAGCTGATTATATTGTTCTTTTATTTAATTTTTCCCTTGTATTTTCCATTCACTTAGCACAGGATCCCACATTAAATGAGGCTCCAGGCTCACTTAAGGATGCATTTTGCAAACCAAATAAAGCAAAATTATCAGTAAATTCCAATGTTTTATTATGGTCCTTTACACATGCAGAGATCCCAGTAAGGCCTTAGTTATTAAAATAATTGTAAGACAAGGATTCCAGATGCAATTAATACTTTTTTCTAACCCTTCCATTTATTTTAAGCAAGTATTAAGAAGACTCTAATATATTCAAGTTGAAGAAAAATATTTTGAGAGAACTTGGGCAGGCCAAAGTTGCCAAACCAGAACTTACCATAAATTACTTAATATATAAGAAAATGCTGAAATAAGGACAAATAAAGATCTACCAGAGAACATACAGGAGTCCCGGCGTGGCACTGTACTACTAACACCAAGATTAGCAGTTCAAACCCACCAACTACTACTTGGAAACCCTATACAAAGTCACTATGAGTCAGAACCAACTTCATTGCACTTAACAACAACAACAACAAAAACCACAAGTTAAGTGGTTTTGAGCTCCCAAAGTCACCTAGTAGGATGTTGTGTCATCATAAATGGTAATAAATGAAAGCGATTTCCGCAGCCATAGTCCCAAATCTCTTCATTCTGAAGGTGAGAAAACTCCGTAACATCAACTAGATGATTAACAGAAAAGTGGAGACTGTCCCAGGGACCTCCATTTCAGACCGATTTGCCGTCGCAGAACTAGGCAGTCCAGTCAGCAACTCTGGCTCATTTCTTGATTGTTTTTGGATTTTAGACATATATTCTACGGGTTCATCTTTCCCTCCAAGTTATTCAAGCTAGTATTTTTTTTATTTAAAACCAAATTGCATTCTCAGCATATTTGGAGTGAGTTCTATATAGCAAAATGCTACCAGCCAGGGAAGTGTCCATTGTAAATGTGTTTGCTCATTGGGGCAATGTTCTTGGGACTCCCAGGAAAATGTTCCTTGTTTTGACATAACGGCCAGAATTATGAGAGGTTGGGACACTTGGCTTCTACTAATCCTTGATAAGAAGGCGGCTTCCAGAACACCACCTAGAGAGACAAGATTCTTCCTCTAAGCTGCCAGCATCTGTCTTCAGGCCAAGGGAATATTTCTGGATTTTCACAGGCATATATAATGTGTGTATGTGAATGCATGTGTATATACATATGTATATGTGGATGTATGAAATAATTTTTTAAATACTGGATTATTTTTCCATCCCTATATTTACATGTAAAATACAAAAACAAAAACAGATCTTAACTCTTGGAAGAAAATAAACAATTTAACCAAGATATACACACTCAAGATATTCATAAAAACTGTGCTCACTATCTGCTATTATATTTTTAAATTATTATATCCATTTATGTACAAAAGTCTCCTCCTCAAATCTCCTTACACACTTTGAATCTCTTGCTCTCTCTCTCTCTCTCTCACACACACACCTTGCACACACTCTTGTTTAGTTCCATCCCTATCAGAATATGGGGAGAAGTAATGAAGATCAGTTAATAGTCAACTTTTATTCATTGGTGTGTGAAATTCCCTCCATAATTGTTTAGGTTGTTTTAAGAATAGAGGAAATTATTAATAGTTAAAGAATTTATTACGAGTTCATTCTACACACAGCAGGACTGAAAAGAATGGGACACACGAGGGGGAAGTTTTGAGATGGCCATTCAGTTGGAGAACTGGTAGGAAAGATGGAGTCAGTTGAGAAAGTAATGGATTATGAGTCAATACTAGTCTGATTGAAGATGATTCAGGGAGGAGGAGAGTTTTTTTTTTTTTTTTTTTTTAAGGGGGGGGGGCAGAAGTTTGTCCTATAAAAGTTCATTACTTCATGTTGTTGTTGTTGTTGTTAAGTGCCATCGAGTCGGGTCCGACCCATAGCGACCCTGTACAGGGTTTCCGAGGGTGTAAATCTTTACGGTAGTAGAAAGCCTCATCTTTCTCCCGCGGAGCGGCTGGTAGTTTCGAACCGCTGACCTTAAGGTTTGCAGCCCGATTCGTAACCACTACGCTACCAGAGCTCCATTACTTCATATATACATATATTTTGAAGTATAAGCACTTGCTGTTGCTGTTGCTGCCGCTGTCGGGTGCCATACAGTCACTTCTGACTCAGTGACACTCTGCACAACACAATGAAACACTGCCCAGTTCTGGACCATCTTCACAATTGTTGTTACTCTTGAGCCCATTACTAACTCTACACTTTACCAATCATGGTATCTGTTTCCAGGGACTGGTCCCTCCTGATAATATTTCCAAAATACAACAAACAAAGTCTTGCTATCCTAACTTCTAAGGAGCATTTTGGCTATACTTCTTTCAACATAGATTTGTTTGTTCGTCTGGCAATCCATAGTATTTTTAATATTCTTCTCCAACGATAACTCAAATACACCAATCTTCTATATATAGTCTTTATTCATTGTCCAACTTTCACATGCCTGTGAGGCTAACGAAAATACCCTGGGTTGGGTAAGGTGCACAGACTGATATATTTGCTCTTGAACACTTTAAAGAGGACTTCTGTAGCAGATTTCCCTAATTTGGTTTGATTTCTTGACTGCTTCAATGAGTATTCGTGGTGAATCTAAGCAAATTGAAGTATTTGACAACTTCAATCTTTTCTCCATTTATCTTGATGTAATTTATTGATCCAGGGTAAGGATTTTTTTTTTTCTTTATATTGAGGTGCTACCCATAATGAAGGCTGTGGTCTTTGATCTTCATTAGTAAATATTTTAAGTTCTTTGACTTCCAGCAAGAAAGGTTGTATCATCTGCATATCACAGGTTGCTAATGAGCCTACCTCCAATCCTGATACTACATTCTTCTTCATGTAATCCAGTTTTTCATATTATTTGCTCAACAAACAATCTGAATAAGTATAAGGAAAAAATACAGTCCAAACACCTTTCCTGATTTTAAGCCATTCAACAATCCCTTGTTTTTTCTGTGTGAAGGATTGCAACTTGGTGTATGTACAGGTTCCTTATGAGCACAATTAAGGTTCTGGAATACCCATTTTTGCAATGTTATCCATAACTTGTCATGATTCACACAGTCAAAAGCCTTTGCATAGTCAATAAAGCACAAGTAAATGGCATTCTGGTATTATCTGCTTTCAGTCAAGATCTACCTGACATCAGCAAGGACATATTTCCTTTCATGTCCTCTTCTGAAACCAGTTTAAATTTCGGACATTTCCCTGATGATGTACTTTTACAACTGCTTTTGAATTACTTTCCATAAAAATTTGTTTATTTGTGATATTAATGATTTTGTTGTCCACATGTCACTGGGTAATCTCTCTTTGGAATGAGCACATATATGGATCCCTTTCAATGAGTTGGGCAGTTAACTGTCTTCCAAATTTTTGGCATAGATGAGTGAAAAACTCCAGTACTCCATCTGCTTGTTGAAAGGTTTCAATTCATCATATCCCTGAATTCCTGGGGTCTTGCTTTTCAAGATTTGTTTTTCCAATGTTTTTAGTGCAACTGGGGCATCTTCCTTTAGGACCTTTGGTTCTTTATTATATGCTACCTTTTTGAAATGGTTGAAGAACAGCCTTTTATATATATATACAGTGATTCTGTGCATTCTTTTATCTTCTTTTGATGCTTTCTGCATCATTCAATATTTTGCCCATAGAATCCTTTAATACTGCAAGTCAAAGTTTGAATGTTTTCTTCAGTTATATCAGCTTAAGAAATGCTGAGCATGTTCTTCCCTTTTGCTTTACTAACTACAGGTTTTGCACATTCATTATAATATCTGGCTTTATCTTCTCAAGCTGCTCTTTGACATTTTCTGTTCTGCTCTATTAGCTCCTCATTTCTTACAATTCACTTTAGATACTCTACATTCACAAGAAAGATTCAGAGAGTCTTCTGACATTACTTTTGGTCTTTCCTTCCTTTCTTGTCTTTTTAATGACCTTTTGCTTATTTGAAGTATGATGTTTTTGATGTCATCCCACCACTCTTCTGGTCCTCAGTCACTAATGTCTAATGTATCAAATTTGTTTTTGAGATAGTCTCTAAATTCAGGTGGGATTTGTTCATGGCCATATTTTGGATCTCATGGACTTGTTTTAATTTTCTTCAGCTTAGCCTGAATTTGCATACGGTCTTCCTTATTCATTGTCTAACTTTCACATGCCCATTGAATTCTTTCTGATTTATAGTCAGTTCCTACTCATAGTGACCCTGTGTAAGGTTTGTGAGGAGCAGTTGGTGAGTTTGAACTGCCATTATTGTCGCTCAAACTGACCTTGTGGCCCAGTGCTTATCCTACAGTGCCACACACGATTCCATGCCTATGAGGTAATCTAAAAGACTATGACTTGGGTCAGGCACACCTTAGTCTGAAAGTGAAATTCTTGTGCTTGAACACTTTAAAGAGGTATTTTGCAGCAAATTTGCCTAATGCAATAAGTGTTTTGATTTACTGACTGCTGTTTCCATGAATGTTGATTGTTGATCCAAACAAAATTAAGTCTTTTGAAATTTCAGTATTTCCCCCATTTATCCTGATGTTATTTATTGGGGCAGTTGTGAGGATTTTTGTTTTCTTTATATTGAGGTGCAGTCCATACTGAAGGCTGTAGTCACTGATCTTCATCAGTAAGTATTTTAAGTTCTCTTCACTTTCAGCAAACAAGGTTATGTCATTGGCATTTCATACAGGTAGTAAATGAGTCTTCCTCCAATCCTAATATCATGTTCTTCTTAATTTACTCCAGTTTCTCAGAATATTTGCTCAGCATGCAGGTTGGAAAAGTACAGTGAACGGATATAACCCTGGCACACACCTTTCCTGATTTTAAAACATTCAGTATCCTCTTGTTCTGATCTAATGACTGCCTCTTGTTCTTTGTACAGGTTCCATATAAGAGCAATACAGTGTTCTGGAATACCCATTCTTAGCAATGATATCCATTGTCTCTTATGACAAACAGAGGCAAATGTATTTGCTTAGCTAGGAAAGTACAAGTAAGCATCTTTCTGGTATTCTCTACTTTTAGTCAAGATCCTAATGTTAGCAATGATAACACTTATCCCAAGTTCTCTTCTAAATCTGGCTTGAATTTCTGGCAACTCCCTGGTGATGGACGGCTGCAACCATTTTTGAATTATTTTCATCCAAATTTTACTTGCGTGTAATACTAATATTATTGATCATTTTTGCGTTCTGTTGAGTCATTTTTCTTTAGAATATGGATCTCTTCTAATCTGTTGGTCAGGTAGTTGCCTTACAAATTTCCTGACATCAATGATAAATACCTCTAGTGATGCATCAGTTTGAAACATTTCAGTACGTATTCTATCAAATCCTGACTGGATTATTTCAATCTGTATTCCATCAATTTCTGAGGCTTTTTTTTTTTGTCAATGCCTTCAGTGCAACTTGGATTTCTTCCTTCAAAACCACTGATTTTTAATCATATGCTACCTCTTAAAATGGTTGAGCATCGACCAATTCTTTTTGCTACACTGACTTCTTTTGATATTTCCTGCATCATTTTAGTATTTTGTCCATACACTCTATCAGTATTGCCAACTGAGGCATGAGTTTTTTTCTTCAGTTCTTTCAGCTTGAGAAATACTGAGCATGTTCTTCCCTTTTGGTTTTCTAACTCCAGGTCTTTGCACTTTTCAAAATTGATAATACTTAATTTTGTATTCTCAAGCTTCTCTTAGAAATTTTATGTTCAACTTTTTTACTTCTTAATTTCCTCCATTTACGTTAGCTTCTTTATGCTGAAAGTAACTTTCAGAGTCTATTCTACATCTATTTTGGTCTTTACTTTCTTTCCTGTTTTTCAGTGATGTTTTACTGTCTTTATATCTTGATGTCATTCCACAACTCTTTTGGTTTTCAATAATTCATGTCTAATGAATCAAATCAGTTCTTGAGATGGTCTCTAAATTCAGGTGGGATATATTCAAAGTCATTTTTTTGGATCTTATGGATTTGTTTTAATTTTCTTCAGTTTCAGCCTGAACTTGCATATAAGCAATTGATGGTCTGTTCCACAGTCTATCTCTGTCCTTATTTTAGCTGATGATATTGAGTTTTTCCATTGTCTCTATAGTCAATTTATTTCTGTGTGTTCCATCTGGTAAGATCCATAGCATAGTTGCTGCTTATGCTATTGAAAAATGTTTCTGCAATAATTAAGTCATTGGTCTTATAAAATTCTGTCATGTGATATCCAACATCTATTCTATCACCATGGCCACCTTTTCCAATTACTGATTTGTCCTCTTTGTTTCTAACCTTTGCATTCCAATTAGCCGTAATTATAAATGCATATTTATTGCATACTTGATCTTTTTCAAACGGAAGAAGTTGGAAGAATTCTTCAATTTTATAGTCAAAGACAAATTAATAATCATGGTATTAAGTGGTGTTCCTTGTAAGTGTATGGATATCATACTATCACAGACAGTATTGTACATCAAGATAGCTCTTGAAATGCTCTTTTTGATGATGAATGTGATACCATTCCTTTTCAATTTGTCACTCCCAGCATAGTAAACCATATGATTGTTTGATTCAAAATAGCCATTCCAGTCCATTTCAACTTATTAATGCCTAGGATATCCATCTTTATGCATTCCTTTTCATTTTTGTTGACTTCTAATTTTTCTAGATTCATACTTTGTACATTCCACATTCTGATTACCAATAGATGTCACAGTTGTGTATTCCCATTTTAAGTTGTGTCACATCAGCTAATGAAGATCGCAAGACCTTTGCTCTATTCCTATCACTAAGGTCTACTTCACTTTGAGGAGGAGCTCGTTAAGTCTTACTGTAGTGTTTTCCAACTTGAGAGGCTCAGCTTCCAGCACTATGTCAGGCAGTATTCCACTGCTATTTATAAGGTTTTCAGTGGCTAGCCATTCAGAAGTGGCCCGTCCAGTTTCCAATTCTGTCTTAGTCTGGAAGCTCTACTGAAATCTATGCATCATGTAACCCTCCTGGTATTAAAAATACCAGTGGGAAAGCTTCCAACATCACAGCAACATAGAAGCCACCACAGCATGACAAACTGACAAATGAGTGTCAGTGTGCCACCATAAACCTACATCATTTCAAAGGACTTACTTCCTCAAATTAGATTATATTTGAGTAGATCTAAGTCATCTTCACACAGAATCTAATGGTCTTTCAAAACTCATGGCCATCTACAGGTATGTTCTTCACTGGGGACAGGCTTCTCAAAATACGATAAACACTGGACTGCAAACCACAAGGTCCATGGTTCAAGCCTGCCAACTGCTCAGCAGGAGAAAAATGAGATTTTCTGCTCCTGCAAAGATTTAGAAGCCTCAAAAACCATGCACAGGGTCGATACAAATCTGAACTGACTTGAAATCACTTAACAACAAAAACAGTTTTACCTCAGCAGAATCTTTAAGAATGACAGCATGGTTTCAAGACATAGAAAAAGTGTATTTTCTATTTCATTACTGTTATATTTAATTTCTCAATTGAGTTTTATAGCTTTAAAGGTTTCACGTATTCTCTTCAGTATTAAATAGAAAAGTTAAGTCAATAAATATCAGGTACTAAATAATATTCTTGCAAATTCATGAATTATTCATATTAATTGCTCATAGATTTAAAAATTATTTGCTCTACATTGAGAGACTTAGCAATATTTACTAGCACTTAACAACAGCAGCAAATGTCAGTAAATGTTGCCAAATCTTTCAATGGAGTCCTGTTGTGGTGCTGTAGAATAAGCACCAGACTGCTAGCCACAAGGTCAGTTGTTCAAACCCACCAGCCACTCCTTGGACATTCTATAGTAGGTTACTGTGAGTCAAGACATAACAACAACAATATTCTTCATTTAGTAACTATCTTGTTATATGACATTTCACATTTACAATAGTAAAAAATCAACTAGCTGACTATTTTGCATACTATTGGCAAATATCTGGCATTAAATTCTGTGATGTGAGACAAGATTAATGCTGGTTGTGATGGTTAAGATTATGTGTCAACTTGGCCAGGACATGATGTTCAGTGCTTTGGCAGTCATGTAATGATGTAGTCATCCTGTATATTGTGATCCGATGTGGCTAGTCTCCATTTTCACAGAATGCCAATGTTCACATAATGATTTGCTTTTTGGAACCTAACCATGTCAGTAGTGAAGAGTAGGGGTGTACAAGGAGGTTTTGAAAAGTTCATGGAAAAATACAATCAAAAGATAATGAAAAATTTCCATGACCTTTTATAAACCCCCTGGTATATATGGAAATCTTCTATTTTTGCTATTTATTTGGGTAGCATAGAAAAGTATAAACTTTTCAGAGAACTTTTAAGCCATTAATAGGGATACAGACTATAGTCAACCTCATATGGAGCTACAAATGCAAATAACTAATATGACAATTCAAGAGAAAGATAATTTCATATACAGCTAAGTTTGCCAATGACAGAGTTGGAGGACACCAAAGCTAAATTGGAGTCCTCGTGTGTCACTGTAGGATAAGCACTGGACCACAAAGTCAGTTTGGATTGCAAAGACAGTGGTTCAAATTCACCAGCTGCTCCTCAAAAGCCCTATACAGAAATGACTTGACGGCACTTAGCAACAACAACAAAGCTAACATGAGAGTATGGGGGCTCTGGATGATAAACGCTGGTCTTCAAACTACAAAGTCAGTGATTTGAGTCCATCAGTTGCTCTGCAAGAGAAAGATGAGGTTTTCTGCTCCCACAAAGATCTACAGCCTCAGAAACTATACAGGGTCACTATCAGTAGGAAATGACTTTACAGCACTTAATAACAACAACAAAGCTAACTTATCTTCCATGGGACTAGTAGGTTCGCTTTAACATAGATTGTGCTATTCCATTTTCAGTAATATTTAAAAGGAATACGTTAATACTACATTTTAATGTCAAGAACATATAAATAATCTCTTACCTTCATTAAGGAGCTCTGGTAGCGTAGTGGTTACGAATCGGGCTGCGAACCTTAAGGTCAGCGGTTCGAAACTACCAGTCTCTCCGCGGGAGAAAGATGAGGCTTTCTACTCCCGTAAGGATTTACACCCTTGGAAACCCTGTACAGGGTCGCTATGGGTCGGAACCGACTCGACGGCACTTAACAACAACAACAACCTTCATTATTATAACAGTTCAAATGTTTCTGTGGTCTTGATCGTCTTACAGTCCTTTACTTCTGTGTGTCCTTAACTTCTGCTTCTCCCGTTTGCTCCCACATCCTAATGAAACCACTATGATTTCTCTACATTTGCTTTACTATCCTCCAGTTCAATCTCCTCATTCTGTTAATTTCATCATCATAATAGCATTTCAACCCAAATTTACCAGGATTACTAGTGCAACTTCAGAACTTGACTTCGTCTCAAGTCTTGTCTCACACCTCCATATTTCAATTTATCTGATACTTCTAGAATTATTTTTTTAATATACAGATCTGATGCTACTCCCCTGACTTACACCTCTTTGCATGAATTCCCACTGCCTTCAAGATAAATCCCAAATGGTTTGATTCCAAAGCTGATATTCATGGGGATTCATAATGAGGTTACTGAGCACTCAAAATAAGGAAAGTGGTCATTAGACAGTGACACAGTGTTTTACCAACTATGCAGGTGAGTCAGATATTATCAGCACTCCAAATATACTAAAATGCCCGTCTATGTCTATGACTGATGACAGCACTGAGCATGCATGTGAAATTATTCTGTAGAATAGAAGAATGACAGAGGATTATGTGGCAAATCATTTGTAAATCAGCCATGGCTCTGCCTATGAAATGATCCACAACAGATGGGTTTTGAAAAGTTTGTGTGAGATGAGAAACAACTCACAAACAAAATTTACGCAGTTACTCAAAGGAAGATAAAAGTTTTTTTTTTGTTTTTTTTTTAAATCACTACTGGTGACAAGAAATAGAGTAATCACTACAAGCCTGAAAGTAAATAGAGTATGGAATGAAAATATTCACAATCATGGACAAAGAAAATGTTCACAAGTCAACCATCAGCTAAAAAATTGATGCTTACAGTTTTGTGGGATTCTCCAGAGCCAGTATTGGAACTCTATCAGGAAAAAGGTTCTTGTTACAGTGCTTGTTACAATGAGATGCTCACTGAAGAGCTAAAGCCTCAATTTCAGACTGGACATAGGGGATTTCATTCCAAGGGCATTGTGATCTTGCATGACAATGCATGTGCACACCTCCTTTTGGACACACTGATGACACTCTGCACACACTTCATTTTGAGGTGTTTAAGCATCCTCCGTGATGATACAACCTTGCTTGCTGAAAGTGAAGAGGACTTGAAACAGCCTTTGGTGTGGATTGCATCTCAATGTCAAGAAAATTAAAATCCTCACCATTGGACCAATAAACAACATTCTTATCAATGGAAAAAAGATTGAAGTTGTCAAGGACTTCATTCTTCTTGGATCAACTATCAACACTCGCAGAAGCATCAGTCAAGAGATCAGACGATGTATTGCATTAGGCAAATCTGCTGCACAGGAACTTTTTAAAATGTTGAAGAGCAGAGATGTCAGCTTGAGGACTAAGGTGCGCCTGACCCAAGCCATGGTATTTTCAATCACCTCATGTGGATGCAAAAGCTGGACAGTGAGTAAGGAAGACCGTAGAAGAATTGATGCCTTTGAATTGTGGTGTTGGAGGAGAATACTGAAAGTGTCATGGACTGCCAAAAGAACCAATAGATCTGTTTTGGAAGAAGTGCAGCCAGAGTGCTCCTTGGAGGCCAAGATGACTAAGCTTCGTCTCTCATACTTTGGACATATTGTCCGGAGGGAACAGTCGCTAGAGAAGGATGTCATGCTGGCTAAGGTGGAGGGTCAGAGAAAAAGAGGAAGACCCCTAATTAGATGGATTGGCCAGGTGGCAGCGGTAATGGGGTGACAGGTGGCAGCGGTAGTGAGGTTGGCTCAGGATCGGACATTGTTTCATTCTGCTGTGCATGGGGTCGTTATGAGTCGGTTCCGACTCGATGGCACCTGACAACAACAACAACAACAAGCATCCTCCCTATAAGGAGCTCTGGTACTGTAGTGGTTACGAATTGGGCTGCAAATCGCAAGGTCAACAGTTCGAAACTACCAGCTGCTCCACGGGAGAAAGATGAGGCTTTCTGCTCCCGTAAAGATTTACAGGGACACTATGAGTCAGAATCGAGTCCACCGCACGTAACAACAAGCATCCTCCCTCTAGTCCTGATCTTGCTCCACCAGATTCTCACCTGTTTGGGACCCTGAAAACAACCCTTCAAGGATGAAGATTCATCTCTGATGAAGAAGTGAAGACAGTGGTACATTCGTGGCTCACAGCTCAGCTTTCAACATTTTTTAATAAGAGAATACAAAAGCTTGTTGACAGATAAACAAAGTATATTGATAAGTAAGGAGATAATGTTGAAAAATATTGTATTTGTCTTTTCTAAAAGTTGACTAAAATAAATTCTACAGACAAATTTTTTGACTCACGGGCATATACCTACCTTCCCCTGATCCTTTGCTAACGTTTCTCCCTCAACTACAGATTAAAAATAGTAGTCACTCTAATTATAGTATATAGAGAGTTCATTGGAGTTTACAAAGTATTTTCTCATACATTATTTAATTTAATATTCATTACACCACAAGGTCTGTGGTTGGAACCCTCCAGTTTCTCCATTGCTGAAAGAAGAAACGCTACTCCCAAGAAGATTTAAAGTCTCAGAAACTCTATACAGGTTGCTATGAGTTGGAACTGACTCAATGGCACTTAGCAACAACAACAACACCCTATGAGATTCACTTTTATGTTGATTTTAACAATGAGAGATATTCCAGCTAACAAGTATCAAGTAAACAACCCAGGATCATTGAGTTAGTGCAAGCAGGGATGGTCTATCTTGTGTTCTTGAACTCTTTGCTCTTTCTGCTATTTTCATGGCATTTTTTAACCTCTCTCAGCAATTGTCAACCAGGGTTGAATACCTTGGGAGATTTTAATAAATAATGATGCTTGGACTATACCCACAGAAATTCACATTTAATTGGTCTGGAAGAGGTTCTGGCTTTCTGTGTTTTGTAAAAGTTTTCCAACCATAATGGTTTAAATAAACACATATTGCCTTCTTCAGATATTCCTTGATGTCAGAACTATCTTCCAGTCCTTCACTGTCTCTTCATACTTTGCACATATCACATGAAACACTTGTGAATGAAAAAAATTCTAAACTATTTCTGCTACAAGACATATCCAGAACACTAATCATAACAAATTCATGTGCAATGAACAAGATTATTGTCAGAATTCTGAAAACTGAGTTTAAAAAGGTCTAAGAAAAATGTTTGTTCACAGTCTGGGGTTTTAACTCTCACCCTAGAAAAATAAATATGCTCTGGCCAAAGCAGTTTGTGGGATGTTTTTCTAATCAGTTTTGCAGTGAACTGGTCCCACTAATCTTCTAATCTTGGTAATACCTAAATTATGTTTTTGTTTTGGGTTTAGTTTTGACTTTGCAACTTTTGTGTCTTCTTTTTCTCTCATGTACCTCATATTGGAGGATACTGACAGGATTGTAGTAAATAATGAAACAGTTTTTCTTTTCTTTCAGCTCAGCTGGGTGATATGCTCTCACACTTACTCATCTTTAAAGGCCTGGGATGTACATTAAAAAAAAAAATTAAAATAAAATAGAACTTTATTAAGTTATGTTCTATTATACTTCAGAGTACTAGGATAATGACATTTATGAGAATGACTGAAAAAAAAAAAAAGTCATCCTAATCAGTTCTCATCCAAAATGTCCAAAAGAACAGCTCCCTGCCCTCTCCTCACCCTTGATTTGAGTATTTTTCCAAAAAAGACATATCTGCAGATGTTATAGATATGACTGAGTAAAACAGAACTCTCCATTAGCAATAGGGCTGTTGTTAAATGCTATTGAGTCAGTTCTGACTCATAGCGACCCTGTATGTGTTTTCCAAGGAGACACTGGTGAGTTTCAATCACCAACCTTGTGGTTCAAATCAACCTAGTGGTTTAGTCCTTATCCTACAGCACCACACCAGGATTCTTGGCAATAGGGTGGAAACCCTGAAATTGAGTAAAAAGGAACGGTACAGATGGACTTGATGACATGGGCTAAATGGTTTGTAGCACAGAGTGTACCAGATGTCCCCAAGCAAGAACTGGGAAAGAATATTCAGTATTGAGTTCCAATAGTACATTTCAAACATTTTTGCCTTGGATAGTAAGACATCCATATTCATAAGTTTCTTCTTTTGACCCAGTATATACAGAAGTATCTGATGTGTGTATGTGTGTGTATTTAAAGCTAAATTTACAAGAAAGAGTTCTGCAATCCATTAGTGGATCATGAAATCAATTTTGTATGTGTCAACCAGCACTAAAAAAAATGAGTATAAAAGAAAATATCAATAATACATGAAAGTATTATTGTTTTGTTACTTTTGTTTTACACACTGATTTTCCAAAGAAATCAGCTTATAAAAACACTAAATCTAAAGAAACAACAATTAAGTAACAATATCTGTGAAAGGCGATAGAATAAACTTTTATTAAACATTGGGTCCAAACCTTTCAATCATTTATCCAACAAACATATACTGAACAAATACTATGTTTCAAGCACAATGGTAAGCAGACGGTAACATATCTTAAGAAATTTCAAGTCCAAATCAGCCTCTCCTCTGATCACTGATTATGTCAATTTCAGCCTTACCAATACTAAGAACTAGACCCAGGACCCAGTTGAGAGAAAAGGAGAAGCAAAAGGGGAAGGTAGGCATAGCTGGAAAAATGTGTGTGTTGCTATCATACCATCATTTTCTTATAGCTTTGGCATCTTTGGACGTGATACCCTGTACACTCATTATCAATTGTCATTGTTCAAGTTGCCAAGTAGCTTATTTCTCTCTAAGATGGGTACTCTTGACAGTGAATTCCCTTTCGGTTTCACCAAAATTTACCTGCCCATATCTCCTAATCCTCCACTGTAATGTATTACTTCATTATCTCTGTGGTGAAACTAGAGGCTCTGAGAAGGTTCTTTCAGGTTGAGCAATGCTGAGTGTGTTCTTCCCTTTCAGTTTTCTAACTCAAAGTCTTTGCATATGTCACTATAATACTTGATTGTCTTCTTGAGCTGTCCTTTGATATTTTCCATTCAGGTCTTTTACTTATTCATTTCTTCTATTTACTTTAGCCTCTCTATACTGGAGAGACAGTCTCAGATCTTTTCTGACATCCATTTGGGGCTTGTCTTACTTTCTTGTCTTTTAAATGACCTTTTTGTTCCTTATGGTATTTTTGATGTCATGTAACAACTCTCCTGATTTCCTGTCATTGGTGTTTAATGCATAAAATCTGCTCTTGAGGCAGTCTCTAAATTCAGATGGGATTTGTTTCATTTTCTTCAGCTTTAGCCTGAACTTGTGCATGAACAAATGATGGCAAATTCCAGTCTGCCCCTGACATTGAATAAGTCTTCTCAAAATTCTATCAAGTGATCTCCAGCATCATTTCTATCACCAAGG
>NW_006408563.1:13268892-13275150 GCF_000296735.1 Chrysochloris asiatica | reverse complement strand
CAAGGCTCCAATAGTTGGTGTGAAATTTGAATAATGTGCTACTAACTGGTCTACCTTGTAGTTATATGAACATTATCCTATCACAGACAGCATTGTTATCAAGACAAATCTTAAAATCTTCTTTATGATGATGAAAGATTTATTTCATTCACATCATCAGCTGTACTTTGAAATGACAACTTTTTCTTAGTCAAATTATGAATACCATTCAACCTGAGGGGCTCATTTCCCAGCACTGTATCTGACAATGTTCTGCTGCTCTTCATTAGGTTTTCAGTGGCTAAACATTCAGAAGTAGTCTATCTCTCCTTCTTTCTAGTCTGCCTAAGTCTGGAAGATTAGTTGAAAACTGTCTACCATGGGTGACACATTGGTATTTAAAATGCTAGCTGCATTGCTTCCAGCATGACAACATCCAAGCCACCACAGTACAACAAACAGATAGATGAATGGTGGATCTTACTCACCATACTTGGTTAAATCATCTAACTATAAATTCCCATACCTCTTTTTACCTTTATTTTTTAATGGTAATCTATGATAATTCTGTTTAATGTTTGATTTAATGTTTGGTATGAAGTATAAATTCACCAGCAGTTTCTCAGGGAAAAGATGAGATTGTCTGCTTTCATGAAGATTTACAACTCAGAAATCCTACGTAGTGTCCCTATAAGTCAAATTCAGCTCAATGACAATATTTTTGTGTTTTGTTTTTTTTTAGTGAGTTGGATAACACTTCTGAGGCAATGACATTGAACTCTTAAGTTAAAGCCTTTGGATAAGTATACATTAGTGAGGGAATTGTAGGAATCATAAAGGACAGAATTTTATGAGTAGGAAAACTCTCTTTATTAGTTGTGTACTTTTGAAGTAATTTTTAAAACTTTTCTAAATCCATGTTTTCATGTATATAAAATAAAGAAAATAAATGAATCTTGGAGGATTGCTTATAAAGAACTTATCAAAGGATCAGCAAATAGTTATTAATATAACTATTATTCATATTAACACACCAAACACTGAAGAGGATGAAGAAGCAATTGAAGAATTCTATCAGATTCTTCCTGGTATGGTGCTGCCTGCCGGTTAATGCACTGGACTGCAAAGTTAGTTTGAGCCACAAGGTTGGCGGTTCAAGCTTACCAGCTGCTTCTTGGAAATCCTCCACAAGGTCTCTATGTGTCGAAGCCAGTTTGAACACAATTAACAACAACCAGATTCTTCAGTTTGAAATTGATCAAACATACAATCAAGACGCATTGATAATTTCTGGTGATTGAAAGAATTGGTAGTTGAGCGTGACCTTCATGATTGAATTTTGCAAGACCTACTAATTCTTCACTGGAAAATACCTTTTACAGTAGCATACATAGGAATCATATTGACCCTATCCGTGGGAAAAATTGATGAAGAAACTTAATAGCATCAGGCAAAACAACACCAGGGATGGCATAGACTATCAGTTGAGCATATGCAAGTTCTGGTTAAAGCTGAAGAAAATGAAAACATGCCCATGAAAGCTAAAATCAGACCTTGAATATGTTGTTATTAGGTAGCTTCCAGTTGATTTTACTCATATCAACACTATGAGAAAAAGAACGAAACAGTGCCCATAATTGTTATGTTTGAGGCCATTGTTACTGCCACTGTGTCAGTCCATCTCACAGAGGGTCTTCCTCTTTTTGCTTACCCTCCACTTTACCAAGAGTGAGGTCCTTCTCCATAAAACTGGTCCTATCTCACTTTTAAGGAACATAGAACTGGTCCATGCTCACTTTTAGGGAACATTCTAGCAGCACTTCTTCCAAGACAGATTTATTTGTTCTTCTGGCAGTTTATGCTACTTTTAATATGTTTTGTCAAAAACATAAGTCAGGTGCATTGATTAATCTGCAATCTTCCTCATCCATTGTCTAACTTTAATATGCATATGAGGCTATTGAAATATCATGGCCAATTAAGAAATGCAACAAGAGATGCTGATGTCAGATGGATCTTGGCTAAAAGTAGAAAACACCAGAAAGCGTTTTTGACTATTCAAAGATATTCAACTGTGTAGAAAATTATGGATAGTATTTTGAAGAATAGATATTCCATCAAACATAATTGTGCTCCTGAGAAACCTGTTCATAGTCCAAGTGGTAGTCATTCAAACACAACAAGAAGATGCTGAATTTAAAATCAGGTTTAAAATCAGGTGAGGTGTGTGTCAGGCTTCTACACTTTCCATATACTTACTCAGTCTGTATGTTGATCATATAATCTGAGAAGTTGAATTATATGAATAAGACTGTGGTATCTGGATTGGAGGAAGGTTCATTAACAACCTTAAACATGCAGATGGCATAACCTTGCTTCCTGAAAGCGAAGAGGACTTGCAGTATTTATTGATGGAAGTCTAAGAATACAGCTGTAAGTATGGATTTCATCACACTGTAAAGAAAATAAAAATCCTCACACATGGACCAAAAATAACATCATGATAAACAGAGAAAAGATTGAAGTTGTCAAGGAATTTGCTTGGATTCACAATCAACATTCATGGAAGTATCAATCAAAAAATCAAAGGATGTATTGCATTACCAAATCTGCTGCAAAGGACCTGTTTAAAGTGTAGGAGCAAAGATGCCATTTAGAGTAGTAAGGTGTACCTGACTCCATCCTTTTATTTTCAATTGCATCATATGCATGTGAATGTTGTTCAATGGATAAGTAATATCTTAGAAGAATCAATGCGTTTGACTTATTGTGGTGGAGAAGAATATTGAAAGTAGCATGGACTGCCAGAAGCACAAATAAATCTGTCTTGAAAGAAGTACAACCAGAAAGCCCCTTAAAAGGAAGGCTAACTGGACTCCATCTTACTAACTTTGGATCTGATGTCAGTCCCTGGAGAAGGACACAATGCTTGGTATAGTGAAGGATTACCAAAAAAAAAAAAAAAAAGCCACAAAACAAAACAAAAACCAGGGAGATCCTCTGTGAAATACATTGCCACAATGGCTGCACCAATGGGCTCAAACACACACACAAAATTGTGTGGCTGGTGCAAGACCTGTTAGTGTTTCCTTCTATTGGACATAGGGTCATTATGAGTTGGAATCAACTTTCCAGCACCTAACAACAACAATCACATTGCACAACAGAACAAAGCAATGCTATAGTTGAGCCATTGCTGCTGCCACTGTGCGATTCAATCTCTTTGGGGGTCTTCCTCTTTTGTCTGACCCTCCACTTTACCAAACATGATATCCTTCTCCTGCGCCTGGTCACTCTAAAGTATGAGAGATAAAGTCTAGTCATTCTGACTTCCAAGGAGCATTCTAACTGTACACCTTCCAACACAGATTGCTTTATTTATTTATTTATTTATTTTTTTTGGTAGTCCTGAGTGCTTTTACTACTTCCCCCCAACACCATAACTCAAACACATCAATTATTCCACTATCATCCTTATTCACTGTCCAACTTTCACATGCGTATGAGGTTATTGAAAATACCATGGCTTGAGTCAGGTGTGCCTAGATCCTCAAACTGACATCTTTGCTCTTGGGCACTTTAAGGAGATCTTGTGCAGCAGATTTTCCTAATGCAATATGACATTTGACTTCTTGACTGCTGCTTCCATGAGTGTTGATGGTTGATCTGAGCAAAATGAAGTCTTTGACAACTTTAATCTTTTCTCCATTGATATAGATTGTTTATTGGTCCAGTGGTGAAGATTTTTATTTTATTTAAATTGAGGTGCAACCCATACCAAAGGCTATGTTCTTTGATATTTATCAAAGTAAGTATAGGTCCTCTTCACTTTTCAGCAAGCAAGGTTGTATCATCTGCATTTTGTAGGTAGTTAATAAATCTTTCAATCCTGATACCATGATTTGATTCATATAACCCCACTTGTAAATTCAGGGGGTATATGTTCAAGTTGATATTTTGACTCTTATAGATTTGCTTAAATTTTCTTCAACTTTAGCCTGAACTTGTATAAGAGCAACTGACTATTACACAGTCTGCCCCAGGCCTTGTTTTGGCTAATGATATGGAGGTTTTTCACCATATCTTTCCACAGATGTAGTCAATTTGATTTCTGTTTATTCCATCTGGTGTGGTCCATGTGCATAGCCACCTTTTATATTATTTAAAAAGGTATTTGTGCTTCGTCTCGGAGAAAACAACAAATGGTGGGTGACACTGGTGCAGCAGGAAGGCCCAGAGGCAGGAGTCCTCAGTGGCTTCCGCGAAGGTTTCAGCAGTGTCCTGCAGGGCTGGGTGCCCAAGGTGGTAGGGCCCGTGGACGAGGCCGGCCTCTCGCGGAGTCAAAGCCAAGGGCAAGGAGTGGCTCCCTGTCATCAAGTTGTGGCATCTGGTCAAGGGCATAAATATAAAGTCCCTTGAGGAGATTTACCTATTTCCATGCCAATCAAGGAGTCTGAAATAAATGACTTCTTACTGGGAATGTCCCTCAAAGATGAGGTTTTGATGATCATGCCTGTGCAAAAAGAGACGCACACTGGCCAGTGGACCAGGTTCACGGTGTTTGTTGCCATTGGGGACTACAATGGCCATGTCGGCCTAGGTGTCAAGTGTTCCAAGGAGATGGCCACAGGGTGGCCACAGCCATGCATGGGGCCATCATATTGGCCAAGCCGTCCATCATGCCCATGCAGCAAGGCTACTGGGGGAACAAGACCTGCAAACCCCATACAGTGCCTTGCAAGGTGACCAGCCACTGCTGCTATGTCCTGGTGCATCTCATCTCTGCTCCCAGAGGCACTGGCATTGTTTCAGCTCCTGTGCCCAAGAAGCTACTGCTGATGGCTAGTATGGATGATTGCTACACCTCAGCCAGGGGCTGCACTGCCACCCTGGGAAACTTCACCAAGTCTACCTTTGTTGCCATCTCCAAGACCTACAGCTATCTCGGACCTGACCTTTGGAAAGAGACTGAGTTCACAAAGTGTCCTTACCAGGAGTTCACTGATCACTTTGTGAAGACCCACACCAGAGTCTCTGTGCAGATGACTTAGGCTTCAGCTGTGGCCACTGCATAGTGGTTTTGATAAAAGAAAAATAAAAGTGAATTCAACCTGTTGGGGAAAAAAAAAAAAAAGGTATTTGCAATGAAGAAGTCACTGGCCTTGCAAAATTCTATTGTACCATCTCCAGCATCGTTTCTATCACCAAGGCCAAGTTTTCTGACTAATGATCCTTCCTCTGTGTTTCCAACCTTGGCATTCCAATTACCAGTAATTATCAATATGTCTTGATTGCATGTTTGATCAATTTCTGACTGAGGAAGTTGGTAGAATTTTTCATTTTCATTATCACTGACTTTAGTGACTGGTACACAGATTTGATTAAAAGTGGTATTAACTGGTATTCCTCATAGGCATGTGGATATAATACTAGCACAGACTTCATTGTACTTTAAGAAAGATATTGATGTTCTTTTTGATGATTAATGTGATTTCATTCCTTTTCTATTTGTCATTCCTGACATATAAACCATGTAACTGTCAGATTCAAAATGGCCAGTACCAGTCCACTCATCTCACTAATACCTGTTGTTGTTGTTAGGTGCCATCAAGTCAGGACCGACTCATAGGGATCTTATGCACCCCAGAATGAAACACTGCCTGATCCTGGGCCAATCTCACTACTATTGCCAGACTTGAGTTCGTCAATGCTTCCACTTGGCCAATCCATCTCATTGGAGGTCTTCCTCTTTTTTTTCTGACCCTCCACCTTGCCAAACATGATATCCTTCTCTAGTGACTGGTCCCTCCTGAAAATATGGCTAAAGTATGAGAGACAAAGTTTGGTCATCTTGACCTCCAAGGAGCACTCTGGTTGCACTTCTTCCAAAGTGGAGTTATTGGTTCTTTTGGCAGCCTATGGCACTTTCAATATTCTCCTCCAACACCATAACTCAAAAGCATCAATTCTTCTACAGTCTTCGTTATTCACTGTCCAGCTTTCACATGCATATAAGGTTATTGAAAATGCCATGGCTTGGGTCAGGTGCACCTTAGTACTCAAGGTGACATCTTTGCTCTTCAATACTTTAAAAAGGTCTTGTGCAGCAGATTTTCCTAATACAATACGCTGTTTGATTTCTTGACTGCTGCTTCTGTGAATGTTGATAGTTGATTCAAGAAGAATGAAGCCCTTGACAATTTCAATCTTTTCTCCATTGATAAGAATGTTGTTTATTGGTCCAGTGGTGAGGATTTTTGTTTTCTTTACATTGAGATG
>NW_006408563.1:13256414-13257662 GCF_000296735.1 Chrysochloris asiatica | reverse complement strand
AACATGGACCTCACCAGATAGAATACACAAATCAAACTGACTTTATTTATGGGGAGAAATTGTGGAAAAGTTTTATAACAGCAGCCAAAACAAGGATAAGGGCATTGTGGAATAGACTATCAACTGCTCATTTTCAATTTCAGGGTGAACCTGAAGAAAATTAAAACAAGTCCATGAAAGCCAAAATATTATCTTGAACAAATTCCGCTGAATTAAGAGACATCTCAAGATCAGATATGATGCATTACACACTAATGAATGAAACCAGAGGAGTTGTGATGTGGCATCAAGAACATCATATAAGAAGAAGTAAAAGTCATTAGGAAGACAAAAAAGAAAAGAAAAGACAAAAATGGATGTCAGAATAGTGTCTGAAATGTGCTTTCTAGTATAGAGATGCTAAAGCAAAAGGAAAAAAATAAGGAAGGAGGTAAAGGGCTAATCAGAAAATGTCAAAGGGAAGTTCAAGAAGAAAAAGTCAAGACCTGGGGTTTAAAAACTAAAAGGGAAGAACACACTCATCATTGCTTAGGCTGAAATAACTGAAGAAAAAATTCAAGCTTTGTATGATAATATTGAAGGATTTGGGGAGCAAAATATTGAATGAAGCAGAATTATAAAAAAGATGGAAGAAATACAGAGTCACTGTACCAAAAACAAGGTCAATGTTCAACCATTTAAACAAGTAGTATATGATCAAGAACCAATGGTTGTGAAGGAATAAGTGCAAGGCACACTGAAGACATTGACAAAGAACAAGGGTCTGGCAATTGATGGAATACAAATTGAAATCCTTCAAACACTGCTGCAGCACAGGAGGCACTCATCTATGCCGAGAAATTTGAAAGACAACTACTTGACCAACTGATTGGAAGTAACCCATATTTGCAACCATTCCCTAGGGTGATGATGTAACAGCATCATTGAGCAATATTAATATTTTCAGTAATATTAATGACAATATCAACAATACCACATGCATGTAAATTTTGCCAAAGTTAATTCAAAAACAGCTGCAACATTACATCGACAGGGAACTGCCAGATGTTCAAGCCAGATTTACATAAGGACAGGGAACCAAGGATATCATTACTAACATCCGATGGATTTGGCTGAAAGGAGAGAATAGCAGAAAGATAATTGCTGTGCCTTATTGACCATGCAATCTTTCAATTGTGTGGATCATGACAAGCTATGGATAAAATTATGAAGAATGGGTAGTATAGAACACTTCATTGTAATTATGAG
>NW_006408563.1:13253907-13255727 GCF_000296735.1 Chrysochloris asiatica | reverse complement strand
GAAATAGTTGAACATTAACCATTTCCTTTTGGTACAGTGACTCTGTGTATTCCTTCCATCTTCCTTGATGCTTTCTGCATCATTCGATAATGTGCCCAGAGAATCTTTCAATAACAAAAGTCTAGGATAACAATATTCTCTTGCTCTTCATCATGTTTCAATGCTCAAAATTCTGGTGCTGACAACCTTCCACTGCTACATAAAAATTTTTCAGTGACTAAATATTGAAAATTAGTCTGTCTCTACTTCTTCCTAGACTGTCTTCGTCTGGATGCTCAGATGAAATCTGTCTACTATGGGTGACGCTGCTGATATTTACTCCTGCTTCTGAAGACACATGAACCCGCTCAGACCTGTCCTACACAAGCAGTGAAGAGAGCTACATTCACAATTCCAGTCTGTATCACATCCACCATGGAACAGGTAGTTAAAGCCTAAGAACACAATAACATACAAACATCAATTAAATGTAAGTACAGCACAATGTCTTAGAGAAAATAGACAATTTTCAGCTTACATGAAGAAACAAGATAGAGTACCTCAAACAAGTGACCAAAATGCAGAGTTAGAAAATATGATACTAAGAATGGTTTCATAACTACTTGATAAGGAACTTGAAAGAATGATACTTAAATACCTTTGGTAGATTTAGAGAATGATTGAAATAATTGTAAATGAAATCCAGGAAAAAACAGGTAAAGCTTTGGAAGAATTCAGAAAACAAGCTGACAAAATAAATGGTAAATAGGAAACCATACAAAAACAGCAATTTGAAAACCAGAAGATAAATATTAAGACTTCAGAAAGAGGTAATCTAATGAAAGGGAAAATAAATAGAATTGAATCAATAGAAGTTCAAATTATTGAGCTTGAAGACAAATCTCTCAATATTCATTTGCTAGAGGATCAATCAGAAGAAAAGAAAAGAAAAATCAAAGAACGCCTAAGACTTATGTGGAACACATCTAGAAGAATAAAATATATATGATTGGAATTCCAAAATAGGAAGAGACCAAAACCAAACCAAGAAAAAGAAATAAACATAGAGAAAATTGTCCTAAGAGTTTTGGGAAAAGAAATCCCTTAATATCATAAAAGGTGAAAAAAATAGGCATTCAAGAAGTTGAACAAACTCCCAACAGGATAGACTCTAAAAGAAAATGACTAAGCCATATTGTAATCAAATTTCTCAAAATCAAAGTGAAGAAAAGAATACTATAAGCAGTTTAGGAAAAATGAAAAGTGAACTACAAAGAAGAATTGAAAATAAGAACTTTGATTTCTCAACAGAAACCAGGCTAAAACAAAAACAATATAAAACTCTGAAAGAAAAATAATTGCCAACAAGAATCATTTACCTAGCAAATTTTATGGTGAAATTAAGACATTTCCAGACTAAAGTATTTTTAAAAACCAGACCAATCTGACCAAAAAAAATAAAAAATACTAAAGGGAGTTTTTTGGACAGAGAACCAACATCAGCAGACAACTACCTGAGACTAAAATAAATGACAATATCACCCAGAGTTCAACCCAGATATAGAAGTATTCAAAGTAAAACGAACATACAAGACTGAAAATAGGGAGCCAAAGAAATCAGTTTGCAACAATAACAAAAAAATAATATCCTATAAAGGACAAAGAGGGAAAAATGTAGTTATAGAATTCCCAAATAAAGAGGAAAATAAAATAGAATTGTAGAAAAAAAAATAACCTTAAAACTAGACCAAGTCTTAGTCCTAGCCCTACCCCAATCCCTACTCTTAACATTAACCCTTTGTTGTTGTTATTGTTGTTAGGTGCTATCAAGTAGGCACCTA
>NW_006408563.1:13252325-13253515 GCF_000296735.1 Chrysochloris asiatica | reverse complement strand
CCTAACCATTGTCCTAGCCCTAACTTCTTACGCTTACCCTTGCCAAATAAAAAAGAAATTAAATTAAAGAAAATGAAGCTTTAAATCATCTCATGAGTAGTAAAGATTTGTTCATCCACTGAGAACCAATCAAAGGTGTTCCAGTGGTGCAGTTGGTTAAGAATTGGGTACTCATCACAAGGTAAGTGATTGAAACCCACCACTCTGGGGAAGAACTATGAGGCTGTCTACTCCTGTAAAGATTTACAGCTTCAGAAACTCTAGGGAGCAGATATATCCTGTCCTATAGGGTCACTACAAGTAGAAATGACTCTGTGGCAATGGACTTGGGCATAATCCATCAAAGTGGAGAAGTAATTCAGGGAAGACTCCTCTAACTTCCCCTTCCCTATGACCTTCTTGTGTGAGCTCCCTATGTCCTGGAAGATAATTATAACAGAGTGGAAATACAGGGTCTCTTTTTACTATTTTGTGGCAAATGCACTTAGTTGACTGATTGGTGGTGTTGGTGTTATGCCATGGAGTCAGTTCCAACTCACAACGATCCTGTATGGGATTTCTGAGGCTGTAAATCTTTATGGGAGCAGAAAGCCTAATCTTTGTCCCATGGAATGGCTGGTAGTTTTGAACTGCTGACCTTGATGTTATCAGCCTGATTTGTAACCACTAAGCTACCAGAGCTCTTTAGTTAACTGCCTACAGCCCTAGAATCAGATGAACTGGGGAAGGGCTCAGAGTGTAAAGAATCTGGTTTCCTGGAAATGTGAAGGATAGGAATTATTAGAGTCCCTGGAAAAATACAAAACCCTAAGTAAGGAATCTTAGCAGAAACTGTGCTATCTGACAATATAGCTGGGATAACTGGAATTCCTAACAAATTATCAGAAAGCCCTAGAGCAAAAAGAAAATCCATTTTCTAGGAAGAATTTTAATGTGTTTTTTTTTTTTAATTTTAGAAAGAAAAACATTATCTTCAGTTATGTCTCACAATCTCTTCTTCACCAAATAACTCACACCAAAACTTCATACTTTTTTATTGAAAAAGGGAAAAGTATTGAGATCTTTGTCAATTTACCATGTCATTTTATAATCTTTCCTAAGTAGTCATAAGAGAGAATTATTTTTTAATTATAAACAAATACCTGTTAGTTTAACATACTGTGTTGGCTTTCATGTTGCTATGATCCTGG
>NW_006408563.1:13240506-13245765 GCF_000296735.1 Chrysochloris asiatica | reverse complement strand
CACAGCAGAACGAAACAATGTCCGATCCTGGGCCAACCTCACTACCGCTGCCACACTTGAGTCCATCAATGATGCCACCAGGCCAATCCATCTCGTTAGAGGTCTTCCTCTTTTTCTCTGACCCTCCACCTTACCCAGCATGACATCCTTCTCCAACGATTGTTTCCTCCGGACAATATGTGCAAAGTATGAGAGATGAAGCTTAGCCATCCTGGCCTCCAAGGAGCACTCTGGCAGCACTTCTTCCAAGGGAGAGCTCTAAAGAGATGGATTGACACAGTGGCAGCAGCTATGGGATCAGGCGTGAGAATAACTGTGAGGATGGTACAGGTCCAGCCAGTGTTTTGTTCTGTTGTGCATAGGGTCACTATGATATAGAACCAACTAGGCTCCTAACAACAGCAACTTCAAGCTTTGACCTATTTATCTGTTTTTTTCCTTATGAAGAAGTAAACAATCTGAAGTAAGATCATAGCTTAAAAATAATAAGCCTGGGGACTTCCGGTTTGAGGGTGGGTAAGCAGACACAAGGAGCTCTGGTTGTGTAGTGGTTACGAGTCGGGTTGCCAACCTCAAGGTCAGCAGTTCGAAACTACCAGAGGCTCCTCAGGAGAAAGAAGAGATGTTCTGCTTCCATAAAGATATACATCATCGGAAACCTTGTACGGGGTCACGATGAATAGGAACCGAATCCACGGTACTTAACAACAACAACAAGCCTAGACAGATACTGAAAGCTACTCTGTTAAAACTCAAGGAAGAGAAAGACTGGCCTGCAGACCAGCTTTGGATCTTGTTTAAGGTTCCAGGAGCCAGTTTCCAGTGCCCACCTGTGAAGAAATCTGCCCATGGAAGCAAAATACGGTGATTTCTGAATCAATCTAGCCTGCAGCAGCCAGTAACCAAAAATCATCAAGCCGGAGGGTGGGGCCACAGCCAAATGGAGGCAGTGACCCAGTGCTAGAAGCCATGGAGATATGCATTTGGAGGGAGAGGTGTGACCAATTTTTCATATTTCACTTTTCATTTTTCACAAATATTTCCTATTTACTGTGATTGCACCTTCACTGCCCAGCCCAGACACCTTCAGGTGGGAGGGAGCACACCCCCAAAAGGGTCCAGCATTGCACCCACAGTTTTCCAACAGCACAGAGAGGAAACCTGCAGGCTGCTTCTTATGATGTCTGATTCTGGGACCCAGCCCCAAAGTTGACCTGGGAAAGAACCTTTATCCCTGCCTGCACAGCTAAGGCCTGTGGACAGTGTTAATCACAATTTTATTTTTGTTTTTGATTGGTGGTTTCTGTCTCTGCTTTTATATTGTTTCTGCCTTTGGTCCTTTTAGCCTCACTCTTCTCCCAGGGGTTGGAGCTTTCACCCACTACCTTACCCAAGAAGAGATAGCAACTGTGCCCATATAGGCAAGCTACAAGCATACCCTGTAATACCCCACTGTCTGGACAAGAGTCAAACACAGCTGCTAGGCATTACACATGAAAAGGGAAGCGTATCTCCAGATCATATCACCAGGAGATGCTCAGAAAGCTTAACAAAGCAAAATACATCCATTTAAGTATTAAAAAACAACATAACTGCTGAAAATGTCCAAGAAAACAAAATTAAAGATCTCAACAAATGTCCAAAAACAGAAAAAAGTAACTGAGACAAATGAGCTGGAAGCAGACACAGACTTTTCAGTAGAAGAGTAGGCTCTGGATCTGCCTGAGAAGGAATTCAGAAGAATGTTATGAAAACAAAATCAAATGCTCCGAAAAGGAGTCGAGGAAAATAAGGAAGAAGTCAGGATAGTGCTACAGGAGCAATCAAACAAGGTAGATATGGATTGGAAACAATCCACAACGTGCAAAAAGAAGTCCAGATGATTAATAATAAAATATCAGAAATGGATAATACACTGGAAGGGCAAAGAAATATAATAAAAGAGATGGAAGCCAGAACCAGCATGCTGGAAGACAAATCTCTCAATACTGCTGAGATAGAAGAGCAAGCAGAAAAAAGAATTAAATAATCTGAAGCGAGTCTAAGATTCTTCCTGGATAACATGAAGGGGAATAACTTAAGAATTGTTGGCATTCCAGAAGAGGAAGAATCACAGAAGTCCACAGAAGAGATAGTTGCAGAGCTTCTGGAAGAAAAATTTCCTAACATCTTGAAGGATGAGAAGATAAACATTCAAGAAGCTGAACGAACACTAGGAAGGATAGACCCCAAAAGAAAAACACCGAGACATATCATAATCAAGCTCTTCAAAAGAAAAGACAAGGAGAGAATCCTAAAAGCAGCCAGAGAAAACAGAAGTATTGTCTACAAAGGCAAGAAAATCAGATTAAGCTCTGACTTCTCAGCAGAAACCATGCAGGCAAGAAGGCAAGAAGGCAATGTGAGACATATATAAAACATTGAAAGAAAAAAACTGCCAACCAAGAATCATCTAGCCAGCAAAAATGCCTATCAAATATGATGGTGCAATCAAAACATTCCAGGACAAACAGAATCTAAGAGATTCTGCCAAAGCCAATCCAGTGCTTCAAAACATCCTAAAGGGAGGTCTTTGGAGTGAAAACCAGCAAGAACAGACAACAACCAGAGATTGACAGATGTGACAACACCACCTGGAACTCAGTGGACAGATAACAGGATTCAGAACAGAAAAAAAATTACAACAATGAATTCAGAGCACCTGTGAGCCAACCAAAGATCAAAATATTAACAATGTCACAGAAGGGAAAAATATAGGAAGAAGAGATCCAGGTTGTGAGGAAGTTGAGTAGATGTCAGGATACAATAGACTATCTTAAATGAAGGCAAAACTTAATATACTATGGCATAACCCCAAAGAAAATTAATACTTCACAATTTATGATGATAATGAAGATCCAAGCTGAACAAGGAAACATTAAAACTAAGAAGAAACTGACAAGAAATAGCACCAAAAACATGTATGTAGCACAAGAAGCCATGCAGAACAAAGGAACAAACAGCACCACAAAAAATTTAACATAATCACAGCAGCTTATTCATATCTATTAATAATTACACTGAATGTCAATAGAGTAAATGCACCATTGAAGAGACAGAGAGTGGCTGAATGAATAAGAAGACAAGACTTTTCGATATGCTGCCTGCAAGAGACAAACCTTGCACACAAAGACAAAAACACTAAAAGTTAAAGGATGGAAAAAAATATACCAAGCTAACAGCAATACAAAAGCAAGCAGGAGTGATAATACTAATCTCTGATAAACTTTAAGGCAAAAACCAGCATAAGAGATAAAGAAGGACACTATCTCATGATTAAAGGGTCAATTGAGCAAGATGACATAAACATAATTAACATCTATGCTCCAAATGAAACAGCACCAAGATATATAAAGCAAACCCTACTAGAATTGAAGAAAGAAATAGATAATGCTACAATTATAGTGGGGAGTTTTAACATGCCACTTTTGAAAAGGGATAGAACCATAAAGAATCTCAACAAAGCTACAGAGGAACTAAACAGCACAATCAAACAACTTGACCTCAGAGACATGTATAGAGCATTCAACCCAACAACAGCAAAATGCACATTTTTTCTAGTGCACATGGAATATTCTCCACAAAACAAGCCTCCATAAATTTACAAATATCAAAATACTACAAAACATCTTTTCAGAACACAATTCCCTAAAGTTAGCTATCAACAAAAAGACCAGGGAAATAAAGTTTGATACATGGAAACTGAATAACACCCTGCTGAAGAGCAACCAGATAATAGAAGAAATTAAACTTGAATTCAGAAAGTTCCTAGAAACAAACGAGAATGAAAGCACAACATACCAAAATCTTTGGAACACAGTGAAAGCAGTGCTGAGAGGACAATGTATTGCGATAAATGTACAGGTCCAAAAAGAAGAAAGAATTAAAATGAACACATTAACACAACATCTCCAGCAACTAAAAATAGACCAACAAAGGGAACCTACAGTCACCAAGAGAAAACAAATAATAAATCAGAGCAGAAATAAATGAGATAGAAAACAGAAAAACTATAAATAGAATCAACAGGACAAGAAGCTGGTTCTTTGAAAGGATTAATAAAATTGACAGACCATTGGCAAACCTAACAAAAGAAAAGAGGGATAATACACAAATAACATGAATTAGAAACCACATCGGCGATGTCACAATGGAACCAAAGGAAATCAAAAGGATAATAACAGAATACTATGAAGAGTTGTATGCCAACAAATTCGAAACCTTAGGAGAGATGGATACATTTTAAGAAAAACACGACCTACCTAAACTCACACAGAGTGAAGTAGAAGACTGGAACAGACCCATAACAATAGAAATTGATGAGGTCATTAAAAAACTCCCAACCAAAAGAAGTCCAGGTCCAGAGGGCTCCACTGGTGAGTTCTGCCAGACATTAAGGGAAGACTTGTCACCAATTCTATTCAAATTATTCCAGACTATAAAGGAGGATGGAAATCTCCCTAATACATTTTATGAAGCAAGCATAACCCTCATGTCAAAACCAGGGAAGAACATCATTAAGAAACAAATTATAGGCAAATATTTCTCATGAACATAGATGCAAAAATTATTAACAAAATCCTAGCCAACAAAACCCAGAAGCACATCAAAAAAATATTACATCATGACAAAGTGGTATTCATATCAGGGATGCAAGGATGATTCAACATTAGAAAAACAATCAATGTAATCCACCATATAAACAAGAAAAATTAGAGAAAAAAAACAACACATGCTCATATCAATTGATGCAGAAAAGACATTTGACAAAATCCAACATCTATTCCTGATAAAAACATTCAACAAAGTAGGAATTGTAGGGAAATTCCTCAACATAATCAAGAGCATATACACAAAATCAGCAGCCTACATTACTCTCAATGAAGAGAAAGTCAAAAGTCTTCCCTCTGTGAACAGGAACCAGAAAAGGATGCCCTTTGTCACCTCTCCTATTCAATATTGTGCTTGAAGTCTTAGTCAGAGCTATATGGCAAGATAGGGTAATCAAGGGCATCCAAATTGGCAAAAAGGAAGTAAAACTCTATTTGCAGATTATATGATTCTATGTATAGAAAAAATTGATGGAATAAAAATTGCAATCTTTCAAGAAAGTGAGGTGGCACAAGAGACACTCACTCATCTCTGCCAAGAAATTTGGAAGACAACTATCTGGCTGACTGATTGGAAGAGATCCATATTTGTCCCCATTCCAAAGAGAGG
>NW_006408563.1:13238633-13240406 GCF_000296735.1 Chrysochloris asiatica | reverse complement strand
ATTCTTATCCAATCTACCCTATAGCCCTGAACTTGCCCTACAGATTTCTTTTTGTTTCCTAAACACAAATAACATTTAAAAGAACCACAATTTGAATCTCTGAAGAATATCAAAACTTTTGTTTGACATGGTGCACGTAAAAACAAAGGCGCTCTGGTAGCATAGTGGTTACAAATTGGGCTGCTAACCTCAAGGCTGCTAGCCGTTCCACGAGAGAAAGATGAGGCTTTCTGCTCCCGTAAAGATTTACAGCCTCGGAAGCCCTGTACAGGGTCACTATGGGTTGGAACTGACTCCACCTCCACGGTACTTAACAACAACAAAATAAAAACAACAGAATCCTTAGGAGGAGTTAGAATCATTGCCTTCAGAAGTAATACTTTGAAAAACAATAGCTTCATATTTGGATATTTTTGTTTAATAAAAGTTTCTATGATTTTGTAATAATACGTTCTGACTTATCCTCATATTAAAATAAAAAATAATTTAAAAATTGCAAAACCAGATGGAAGTCAATAGGTTGCAAAACTCAACACTCAAAATTTGACAGTTAATTCTATGCCCAAAATATACAGAATCCCTGAAAACAAATAGCTTAATTTCACTTATTTGTCAAACTTTTGCTTTGGTGGCTCTGTAGGATAGCCAACAGACTGCTAACTACAAGGCTGGCAGTTCAAACCCATCAGCTGCTCTGTGGGAGATAAATGAGGTTATCTGCTCCAGTAAAGATTCACAGTCTCAGAAACCCTATACAGGATTAAAATATAGAATGGAATCATTGGAAGTGAATTCAGTTTGGCTTTGGTTTACATTGCCTGTAAGTGGAGTATGGTGTCTCTGTAGGATAAGCACTGAACTGTTTATCTGTGGGAGAATGATGAAGCTTTCTGATCCTTCAAAGATTCACACCTTCTGAGCACCTATACAGAGCTGCTATGAGTTGGAACTGACTCAAACACACTTAACCGCAACAAACACAATAATTATTTTCTGACCTTTGGGTTGTGTCTTTTCTGGGTTTTCCAAACCTTAATATCTTAAGACAAATGTCTCTAAAGTGGGAGGTCTGATAAGAGACACTCTTAGAGAATGAATGCCCAGTGAAGGGGGTAATGTCTGCATGATTTATGAAAACAAGGAGCTAAAAGCTTGAAAGAATTCCTCAAGGATGTATTTACATAAAACCAAAACCAAAAAAAAATAATCCATCTACTGATACACTGCACCCTCCCAAGCACCACTGCTGGATGCTGACTCTGGGAGTCAGATACCATGTTGCATCAGGGAACTAGGAGTTCTCATTTGGACTGAATAACTAAGCTCTAGCTACTAAAACCTACCATTCTTCTATCAGTTTGTCACACTGTGGTGACTTGTATGTTGCTGAGCTGCTGGAAAGTACACCACATGTATTTTAAACACCAGCAGGATCACCCATGATGGACAGGTTTCAGCTGAGCTTCCAGACAAAGACAAATAAAGGAAGAATGAGAGGTAGACTTTTAGCCATCAAAAATCTCATGATTAGCAGTGAAACACTATCAGATAGCACTTCTGTTGTTGTTGTTAGGTGCCATCGAGTTGGTATCAACTCATAGCAACCCTTTACACAACAGAATGAAATACTGCCTGTTTCTGGGCCAGCCTCACTATTGTTGCCACACTTGAGCCCATTTATGTTGCCACTTTGACAATCCATCTCTCTGGGGGTCTTCCTCTCCTTCTCTGACCTTCACCTTACCAAACATGATATCCTTCTCCAGCGACTGG
>NW_006408563.1:13236101-13237470 GCF_000296735.1 Chrysochloris asiatica | reverse complement strand
TATATAGAAAACCCCAAAGACTCAGTAAAAAAACCACTAGACCTCATTGGAGTATTCGGCAAAGTGGCAAGGTATAAGATCAACATACAAAAATCAGTTGGATTGCTCTATACCAATAAAGACAGTGCTGAAAAGGCCATTAGGATAACAATACCATTTACAATAGCTGCCCAAAGGATGAAATATCTATGAATAAATGTAACTAGAGAAACAAAGGACCTATACTAAGAAAACTACAAAACACTACTACAAGAAACCAAAAGAAACCTACAAAAATGGAAGAATGTACCATGCTCTCGGACTGGAAGACTTAACATTGTGAAAACGTCAATACTGCCCAAAGCAATTTACACATATAATGCAATCCCAATCCAGATTCCATCAACGTTCTCCAAAGAGATGGAAAAACAATTACAAAGTTTATATGGAAAGGGAAGAGACCCAGGATAAGCAAAGCACTTCTTAAGAAGAAGAACAAGGCTGGAAGCCTCTCACTCCCTGATTTCAAAATTTATTACACAGCTACAGTGGTCAGAACAGCCTGGTACTGGTATAATGAAAGATACATTGATCAATGGAACAGAATCGAGAATCTAGAAATTAACCCATCCACATACAGCCAACTGATTTTCAACAAAGCACCTAAGTATATTGTAAGGGGAGGTGATATTCTCTTCAACAGATGGTGCTGGCAGAATTGGAAAGCGATATGCAAAAGACTGAAACAAGACCTTTACCTCATGCCTTACACAAAAACCAACTCAGCATGGATTAAAGACCTAAATGTGAATTCCAGAATTAAAAGGCCATCAATGACAAAATAGGGGAAAATGTGAAAGCTTTAATACAGGCATACACAGACTGCCAAACACTTTAAAACTCACACAAACAAAAATAGAAAAAATAGATCAATGGGACATACTAAAAATTAAAAACTTATGTGCATCAAAAGACTTCATAAAAAGAGTAAAAAGAAGCCCACAGAATGGTAAAGAATCTTTTACAATGACACATTAGACAAGGGAATAATTTCCAAAATATATAGGAACTTACAACACCTCTACAAGAAAAGGACAAATAACCCAATTAAAAAATGGGCACAGGACATGAATAGACAATTCACCAAAGAGGAGATCTGGGCAGCCAACAAACATATGAAGACATGTTCACAATCACTAGCCATTGTTGTGTTTTTATGTGCTGTGGAGTCGGTTCCGACACATAACGACCCTGTACAGGGTTTTCGAGGCTGTAAATCTTTAGGAGAGCAGGAAGCCTCATCTTTCTCCTGCTGAACAGCTGGTAGTTTCGAACTATTGTCCCTGAGGTTTGCAGCCCAATTCGTAACCACTACGCTATCAGAGTGAGA
>NW_006408563.1:13234130-13234610 GCF_000296735.1 Chrysochloris asiatica | reverse complement strand
TTCACAAAACATATATATATATATCCCACTGTTCCTCCCATATCCAATCAGACTGTGTCTCTGTCTGTGTATCTACACACAGAACACTGTTGTTCCAAGGTTCTGTATAAATCGCCTCTTACCTCTATCCCCTTTAGCCCTTACACAACTCTGTGTCTTCACCTACCTTCATCATTCTTCTGGTAACCTCCCTCTTCTTGTGTATTGCGCTCCTTGTCACCCTATTTAACATGTGTCTATGACTCGATGGCACTTAACAACAACAACAAACCCTCTAGCCAGGGAATTACTCTCCATTCCTTTCCACTGTGGTAGCCATCAAAGAATGTTTCTTTTAGTACGAAAACCTTTTCTTGATATTTTACAATAGTGGTCTCATACAATACGTGTCCTTTGTGATTGACTTATTTTACTCAGCATAACGTTCTCCAGGTCTATCCATGTTATCAGGTGTTTCACAAATTCATTGTTATTCTTCAA
>NW_006408563.1:13228013-13234030 GCF_000296735.1 Chrysochloris asiatica | reverse complement strand
AGAGAGACTGGGACACTCCTACATTGCTGGTTGGATTGCAAAATGGTCCAACCACTCTGGAAATATTATGGCACTTCCTCGGAAAGTTGGAAATAGAAATACCTTATGATCCAGCAATTCCTTTACTTGGTATTTATCCACAAGAAATATGAGCCATAACGCGAGTAGATATATGCACACCAATGTTCATTGCAGCACTACTTACATTAGCAAAAAGATGGAGACATCCTAAGCGCCCATCTATGGAAGAATGGATAAGCAAACTTTGGTGCATACACACAATGGAATATTATGCTGCCCTGAAGAATAACAAGGAAGCAGCAAGCCACCGCATAACATGGATGAACCTTGAGGACATTATGCTGAGTGAAATCAGTCCTTCACAAAAGGAGAAATACAGCATAGGTCCATTACTGTAAAATATTAAGAAAAACACTCACACTAAAAGGGGGGAAATGATTTATTCATTTTATATTATTTATTTATTTATTTTTGTTGGTTACCAGTGTGTATGAGGTGGGATGAGGACAAGGAGGGGAAGGTGGAACACAGGGTAAGGAATAGACACAGGATAGTGGAGCACAGGGTATGGAATAGACACGGGATAGTTTGGATACTGGGGAGCATAGACTAGAAGGGGAAGGGGTAAGGAAAAATAAGGTGGGTAGGAGAATAGCTAGGCAGGTTTACATGGGCTAAATAGGACAGAGGTAAATAATGATGTAAGCACAAACATGGAACAACAGGGCTAGTGGATACAAAAATTGAGGCATGGTTTGAATAGGTAAAAGTGGGGAAATGATGTTAAGATGGTTGGCTGTCTTTTGAATCTTAGTTTCCCTTGTCTACTATTGTAAAATAGAAACTTGAAGGGGAGAGAGAGGAATAGCCAGAGACATCACCAGAGAAAGCTTGTAAGCCCATCTTCAGCCTATAACTGATTGGAATACCTAAAATGGGGCTAGAATTTGCCAAGTGTAGAAGGCTCCCTGCAGATCCTTTGCTTTGCACAAGACCATAGGTGGAATCCTGATCCTCATCCAGAATCATCTGAGGTGGGAAATTTCCACTTGAAAGGACAAGCAGAGCAGTCTGGAGCAGCTGGAAGAACAGAAGATACTTCTTGAAAGAAAGACCAGCAGAAAAAAATTTAAAAAAAACAATAACAGCAGTCCAATTGACTACTATAAGAAAAAAAAGCAAGTTGTTTCCCAGGGAGCCATCAAGGAAAGTGGTCAGGTCCCCTCAAAGCAAACCAACTTCTAAGACTTTAAAACTCAAATGGAATACACTAGCAGGCATGTGCTCTTGCTGCTGACCATGTTGATCACTGATAAGGGGGACTGGGGGAAAAACAGCAATGAAATTGTGAACTAAGTCGGACCACATTCAATAGACTCCTGTTAACGTGGAGTGAGACCTGGTTAACCAGCAGTATGACAAGACCTGGGGATTGCTGTGCCCAGGGGCAGGGACATGGCCCCAGAGGACTAGAATGGTGTGTGAAGCATCCAGCTGATATGAAGTGAGGGGAGATGCACAAGAACACCCACACTTGCAGATAGTACCCATCTGACCTGGCATCAATGGCTGGATGATCAGAACACAACTAGAGGAAGAAAGAAGAGGAAAGGAAAAAAAAAAAAGGAGTAACCCACTCTAAGTGGATGATCTTGACCTATGCTTGTGGATGCAATATGACAAAGGAGTGGACAAATCTCTACAGTGAGGATCATTCCCACTCCCTTGGTACACAGGGTCTGACAGGGATGGGGAACTTGGACATTGGCTACCCCAAGGGGGGACTACAAAGACAAGAAGTGACTGGCTTACAAGCTCTCAGTAAGGAACCTAGCTCCAGAAGATACAGGAAAAGGTAGATTCTCCACTGAATTTTTTCCAAACTGTCTGGATGGGGTTGATAAAAGGTGAAGGGGAAAGGACTCCTGTGGTTCAATAGGGAATGATTGCTATCAGGTCTGACTATCAGTGTTGGCAAGGTAAATATAAATGTTTGGTAACAAAAGAAGGGGAGTGGCTGATTTTGCAGTCCAGGAGCAGAGATCCTTGAAACCATCAAGGGAGAAAAATGAAGTGCGAGACTCTATCCAGGGAGGCAGTGACACTAGGGATGGAGGCAGAGACAATGACATGGACAGAAGGAGCAGCTCGGGACTCTGGACTCAGGGAGGGAGAAGGGCCGTGTACTGGCAGCCTGGGGTCAGGTTTGTGGGGTTACCCTTTGGTTGTTTAATGATGCATGCAGGGAATTGTGATCATTGCAATGAAACAACATACAATAGGATGAATGTAAAGATAATGTTCACCCATATAAACGAGCACATAATTCACAATAAAAACTTTAAAATATAATAATAATAAGCCCATCTATATGCAACTATTCATATTTTCCCATCAAATATTCAAGGAAACAACTAGTCCAAAGGATTAATGGACCATGTGAACCACGCCTCCACTAGCCTGAGAACAGAAGAACTAGATGATTCCAGTTAACACCACTGACAGTTTTAATTTGGACCATAATAGATGGTCATAGATTAGTTGTTGTTAGTTCCATCATAGTGACACTATATAGGGTTTCCTAGGAGCAATTGGTGAGCTTGAACTGCAAAAGATGCATCTCAACCTGACCTTACAGTCCAGCACATTAACCCACAGTGCCACACTAGGACTCCGTGCCCCTGGATCAAGTGGAAAAAAAATGTAGAACATAACTCAAAATCATAAAGAAAAACAGAGTTACTAACCTGATAGAGACTGGTGGAACCCCTAATACTATGGACTTTAGTCACCCTTAAAACCTGGAATTGAGCCCACCTGTCAGCCAAACAATAAATAGGCCTTTAAAGTGAAACATAACATCCATGGGAAACATACTCCTCAGAACAATCAACTGTTTGATTATATCTGATGATAGGGAAGCATTTTCATCTAGGCTCAGAAGGCAAGAAGGGGCAAGAAAGAACAAATGGAAATGGGATTCCCAGAGAAAAAATGAAGTGGAAAGAGTGCTGTTGTAATGAGAGGATTATAGTCAATGTTACAAAACAAAATTTGTATAAATTGTAGAATGGAAAATGAATTTACACTAATCTTTAACCCAAAGCAATAAAAAAAAGGTACCTATAATATAGACTTTATGGTGTTTCTTCACACAGCTGACTCTTTCCTATCCAAATATTATTTCTACTTCATAAATACTGCCTTGTTGTTCTTATCACCCGTTTCTACCCAACTCTCAGATTTCCCGCATGCACCCAAATCTAATGCCAACTTCCCTCCTCGACACACTACCCTTCCAGTAATCCTTAATGAATTACTTCCCTGACCCTGGTTTCACTTGACTCTTTGTTTATCTCATAGCAGTTTCATTTATTGGCAATGCTTACTGGGCAAGAGCTACATGTCAGGCATGATACACTAAGAATCCAGAAAGGCCTAAAGAACTCAGACTTTAAAGATACTTGGAGAAGACAAGGACGTAATTATAACATTGAACACTCAATGCTTTAAAATAATTTTTAGATGTACTTTTTATCATGTTCATTTTAAACTCCTTAAATGTATGATTCTAAGACTGCTTCTTTTTATTCCATCAAAGAAACCTCAGGCGAGAAACTTCACTCAATAAATAATGCCAATGAAAGGGGGGAGATGCTGAGTCCTCACCTATGGGAGTATGTGCATACCACATAAGAAGTTTCAGCTGGCCATATCCTGTAAGTGGCTATACTGGTCCACAAAAAGTGCAAGAGCTTATTTACTGATGTCGGTGACAATTCCCAATGGAGCTTTCCCAGCATCTGTGGAATTGGGTGTGACCAGTTTAAAATCATGGTGTATGCCAGTAAGCCTCATTGAAGAGTTGGCAGAGTAGGTAAAACCTCAAGAACCTGGGATTAACAAAGCCTTAATTTCAGACTCTATTGGTCAACTTAATCCTTATGAGTATCATACAATAATAAATTGAATAATACGATGTTTGGAAAATGTCTCCTGACAGAGTCAGACTACCCCAGAGAACAAGTGGGTCAGCGGTTGGCCATTTGGCTATTTTGAGGCATATTGTGGTTGACTAAACAGGAGAGGAGAGTAAATGGAATTGGTGGGCATTCTGTTCCTTTACTGAAAACTCCTTGCAGAGATCCACTGTGAGGTCTGGAATTTCAAAGCAAACTTCCTGCCCATTGGTATAAAATACAAATTTCAAGTATCACGCCCAAAGAAATTTCATGAAATTCATGCACTGGATCTTTTCTGTATAGCAATGAATTAGACAGCCTGGAATTTTTAATCCAAATTTCAACCATGAACAAACTGAGATGGTGAGAAGTTATATAACATGGTCTATAGCAACAACATAGTGGAGAATGAATATTACAGAACACTTAACTGTACTCATGAGGAACCTGTACATAGACAAAGAGACAGTCATTTGAACAGAACAAAGGGACACTAAATGGTTTAAAATCAGGAAAGCTGTAAGCCAAGGGTGTATTCTTTAACCACACTTATTCAGTCTGTATGCTGAGCAAATAATCTGAGAAAGCAGATTATGTGAAGAAGAACATGGCATCAGGAATGGAGGGAGGAACACTCATTAAAACCTGTGACATGCAGATACTGCACCCTTGCTTGCTGAAAGCAAAGAGGATTTAAAATACTTCCTGATGACTATCAAAGACCACAGCCTTTGGTATGGGTTGCACCTCAATGAAAAGAAAACAAAAATTCTCACAAGTGGACCAGTGAACAACATCCATAAAAACGGTGAAAAGATTGAAGTTGTCAAAGACTTGATGTTGCTAAGATCAACCATCAAGTCTTATGGAAGCAGCAGTCAAAAAAATGAAATGACATATATAGCATTAGGCAAATCTGCTGCACAAGACCTCTTTAAAGTGTTCAAGATCAAAGATGTCACTTTGAGGACTAAGGTGCACCTGACGCAAGCCACTGCATTTCCAATAGCCTGATATGCATTTGTAAGTTGGACAATGAATAAGGAAGACCATAGAAGAGTTAATGAATTTGAGTTATGCTGTTAGAGAAGAATACTGAAAATACCATGCACTGTCAGAAGAACAAACAAACATGTTTTGGAAAAAAGTACAGCCAAAATACTCCTTAGAAATGAAGATGACCAGAAATCATCTCTCATACTTCAGCCATATTATCAGGATAGACCAGTTTCTGGAGAAGGATATCATGTTTGGTAAAGTAGAGTGTCAGCAAAAGAAGAGGAAGACCCCTGATGAGATGAATTGGCATGATGGCAGCATCAATGGACTCCCACATAACAAAGGTCATGAGGTTAATGCAGGACCTGAGAGTGTTTGGTTCTGTTGTACTTAGGGTCGCTATGATTCCTTACCAACTTGATGACACCTGGTGTGGCACTATAGGATCAGCACTGGACTTTGAACTACAAAGATGGCAGTTCAAACCCAGCAGTCAACTCTAGGAAACCCTATACAAGGTTGCTATGAACCAGAACTGAGTCGACAGCACTTAACAACAACAACAATAATATAACCACAGGGCCAGCAGATCGAGAGAGATTTAAGTCATCTCATATTTTAAAGAGATGTACAAAGGACTTCAAAAGTTCATGGAAACTTCATTATCTTTTCATTCCATTAAAAACAAAACAAAACTTTTTATTGTGAATTGAGTGAAGGTTTACAGACAAGATCTTCAGGTTTACATTCAACGAATAGTGCACATTGTTTCATCTCAATGATTGCAATCCCCTCCATGTAACAACAGTTGTCCTGCTTCCTTCCTGTACAAATATCCTCTTTCAAAAGCTTATATTTGTGGATTTATGAGTATATATATGTGTGTGTGTGTGTGTGTGTGTTGTGAAGTGCTGTCAAGTTGATTCCGACCCATAGCAACCCTATATAGGGTTTCCGAGGAGCAGCTGGTGAGCTTGAGCCATTGACCTTGCAGTGCAAACGACTTTGCAGTCAGACTCATTAGCCCACAGCACC
>NW_006408563.1:13206991-13224538 GCF_000296735.1 Chrysochloris asiatica | reverse complement strand
TATATATATATATATTGAATAGTGCTGCGATGAACATCGGTGTGCATATATCTACTCATGTTCTGGTTCTTATTTCTTGTGAATAGATACTAAGCAGAGGAATTTCCAGGTCATACATTATTTTTATTTCCAATTTTCAGATGAAGTGCCATCTGATTTTCCACAGAGAACCATTTAACAATTCTACCAGCAAGAAAGTCCTAGTTTCTCCACACTCTCACCAGCATTTATTATTTTCTGGGTTTTTTTTCTTTCTTTTTTAACTTTATTATTAATGCTGGTGTGAGATGAATTGTAGTTTTGATTTGCATCAATCTAATGGCTAGTAATAGTGAGCATTTCTTCATACATTTATTAGCTGCCTCAATATCTTCATCAATGAAATGTCTGGTCATGTCCCATGCCCATTTTTGGAATGGGTTTGTCTTTTTCTTGTAGAGGTATTATAGGTTTCTATAAAGTTTAGACATCAGTCTCTTGTCTGACGTGTTACAAAATTTTATTTCTAAGTCTGTTGGCTTCCATTTTACTATTTTGGCAAAATCGTTCAATGGACATATGTCTAATTTTTAGGAAGTTCCAGTCATCTTTCTGTCTTCTGCTGTTTTGTACGTTAATGTTTGGTGGTATATTTATGCAATGTGTTGGGGCCCCTAAGTTTGTCCCTATTTTTTTATTGACAACCTTAGTAATTTTACATTTAGGTCTTTAATCCATGTTGAGTTTTTTTTTGTATATGGTGTGTGATATACACTTTATTTTCTGAAAATGGATTTCTAGGTTTGCCAGTACCATTTGCTGAAGAGACTGTGTCTTCAACATTTGACGTGTTTTGTCCCTTTGTCAAAGGTCAACAGACTACATGGGGATAGATTTGCTTCTGGGTTCTCAATTTGGCTGTACTGATCTATGCATCTTTCAATGTACCAGTACCAGGTTATTTTGTTTAGTAAATTTTGAGGTCAAGTTTTTTTTCTTCTTAAGCAGTGCTTTTCTTATTTGAGGTCTCTTTCCTTTCCATAATAAAGTTAGTGATCATTTTTCCATCTTTTAGAGAATGATGTTGAAATCTGAGTTGGAATTATATTATATCTATAGATTGTTTTGGGCAGTGTTGACATTTTCGCAATGTTAAAGTTCCAATCCATGAGCAATGTGTATCCTTCCATTTTTGTAAGTCTCTCTCTTTTTTTTTTTTTTTTTGTGGTAGTGTTTTGTCGTTTTTTTTGCATGGATCTTTTGTTTATCTGGTTAGATTTATTCCTAAGTATTTCATCTTCTGGATGACTATTGGAAATGATATCGTCTTGCTAATTTCCTTTTTAGAGCTGTCTTTTTTAATGTATAGGAATCAAACTGATTTTATTATTATTATTATTGATCTTGCATCTTGATACTTCATTTAATATTTTAGTTCCAATAATTTGCTTGCTGAGTCTTTGGTGTTTTCTAGATACAGGATCATATCAGCTGCAAATAGAGAGTTTTACTTTTTCTTTGCTAATTTGGATACCTTTAACTTCCCTTTCTTGACTTAAAGCTCTGGCTAAGACTTCCAACACAATATTGAATAGGAGTGGTGATAAAGAGCATCCTTGTCTGGTTCCTGTTTGTAAAGGGAATGCTTTAAGTTCCTCTCTATTGAGGGTTATACTGGCTGTTGGATTTGTATATATGCTATTGATTATGTTGAGGAATTTCCCTTCAATTCTTACATTGTTGAGTGTTTTTACCAGGAATGCATGCTGGATTTTGTCAAATGCCTTTTCTGCATCAGTTGGTATAATCATGTTGTTCTTTTCCTGTGTTTTATTTACATAGTGGATTATGTCGATTGCTTTTTCTAATATTGAACCACCCTTACATCCCTGTCATTCCATTTTTTGATGTATTTCTTGGAACCCCTTCAGATAAGAAAAATGAATAACTAAAAAGGATGACATATAATATTTTAAGCATTTTATTAAACATATAAACATTAATATATAATATAAGAAGTCTACAGCAAAATACATTTGGCTTATAAAATAAATATATGAATGGTGGTGGTTGCTGTATGCCACTGAGTGGGTTCTGACTCACAATGACCCCGTATCAGGTTTCCAAATCTTATCTTTCTCCCATGGAAATAGAGGGATACTTATATAAAATATGTTTATGTGGAGTTTTTTTTTGGTGGGTTTTTTTGATGTACTCATTTGATAGGAGCACAGTGGTTACGAATCAGACTGAGAACCTCAAGTTCTGAAGTTCTAAACTACCAGCTTCTCCACGGGAGAAAGATGAGGCTTTCTGCTCCTGTAAAGATTTACAGCCTCGGAAACCCTGTTCAGGGTCGCTATGAGACGGAACCAACTCGAAGGCACTGAACAACAGTCATAAAAGTAAAGCTATCTGATGGATCTTTGGTACCATGCTAGGCTTCTGTTTGCTTATGCAAGAACAGTTCTCCCAATGGAAACTATCTTCTTAGACCTAGAAAACAAAGATGATGAATTATTATTGCTCTAATTTAATCACAATATTAGTCTTTTCTACTTAATGGTTTAGGGGTTGTCTAGGGACTCAATTTTTGTCAATGGGAACTTAAGATAAATTGATTAGGATCTCTGGGAAATAGTTTCCTCTTTGAAAATAGCCTCATATGAATTCTTTTTTTTTTTTTTCTTTGACCTATTTCATTCCCTTTTTACTTTGTATCATGCTATGAAAGGGTATGATATACGATTTGGTAGCTGTAGCAGCCATTTTCAAATAAAGCAGTGGCATTATTCAGAAAAAGGCCCAGTTCTAATGCTAGCAGAGTATATTTTTTTAAAAATGGAAAAGCCTGTGTCTGTCCTTAATAACCTTATTGATTCACTAGGATGGTCAACTTGTATTTCATTAATTTAACAGTATCTTTTTCTTAAAACAAGAGAGACCCAACTATTTGTTTTCTATATTTGTAATTGGAAGCCTCTTCAACTTTGTTCATGATTACATATAAAAGTTCTTTTGGAGAGACTATCAACATAATATATATGTATACACCACCACCACCATTTCTATATTTATGTTATAAGCCAAATGTATTTTGCTGTAGACATCTTATATTCAAACCTATCAGCCACTCATCAGACACCCTATACAGGGTTGACACTGACTCAGTGGCAATAAGCAAGAACATACATAAACCACAGATCCTTTACTGAGTTAGCTATCCCTTCTGACTTATTCTATCCAGTGATAAGCTTTCTCTTTCCACAAAGAATATGAGAGGTTGGTGCAGGCATCCTAGGTATGTGCACCCCAGGCCAGTGTTTTCCTGTCACATAGTGTTTTCCACACCATGGAACCACCACAAGGGTCCTTTGGTCTTCCTATCACTCAAACAATCAGAATCTTGTATCACATTCACCTCCTCCTAAATGCAAGTAAGTGGTTTTGAGAGCAATTTGAAGTCAACAAAGGAAGCTCAACTAGAACAGATGAACTTTCCCTTGGTGACTGAGAATGCAATACAGATAAAAGATGATATAGATACACCTCTTCAGAGGTGCACAGAATTATGCTCATTATGTGACTGTATTCTGCTCAGGATCTCAAAACAGTTAGACAAAGGCTATCCGTCTTTACATCATACTTAGATAGTATGCTTCTGAACAAGCAAAAGAGAAGTGCGTGTGATGTGTTGGTGGACTTAAACAGTATACCTATATTTATTCTATTACATATTGATACTACATATGAATTAGGTATCTATAGTGAAGATACTTTGTATATTTGTTTAACATCAAAAGCTTCATTGGGATTTTCTTGAATTGAATAAAAGACATATGTGCTAAATACATGTACCAACAAGGATGACTACTACACCTTGCTATCTTATCTTTTTATAAGGAAAAAAAAACCATAAATATGTTAAGTATCTTTGTCCATTTCTATTTCGCATATCATGAGATAATATGCTTAATACACAATAAATGCATTTTTATGGGAGAAGGATAAGAGAAAAACAATAAGGAAAGAAGGAATATCAAGTTATTTATTTTTTTTCCACAGTGGGAAATTACTGCTCATTCTTTTTGTAGAAAATATTTGCATGTTTATTTTAAGCCCAACATAAATGTAAATATTTTAAACAAATAAAAACATGCCAGGGATAACAATCGACTATTTCTGAATTGGGGTGTCGGGATAAAAAGCCTGCCAGAAGCAGGCATGTGTATTTCTAAGCAAATACTGAGCTGCTTCAAAAAGCAGGATGTCGGGATGTTGCATCTTTAATTTTTCTGTTAATTATGGATTGAGCATTGTTGTGAATCTTGTCCTCAAAACCGAGCTCAGAAAATAAGAGCAGATGCTCATCCCCAGGTTTGGCTCATATGGGAATTGAACGGAACATATTGGTTTATAATTAATGTAATTTGTTGGATTATCTTTTGTGAAGGAGCGAAGGTAAACAACCTTGTAGCATTGTGGTTATATCTTCAGCACTTTGAACTTCTATACTTATAAAAAGGGGGAGGGGGGGATAACACAAGAAAAGAAAAGGAAAAAAAAAAAAAGCTCTTCCTGCCAGATTATAGGGAATTTTGAAATGTTTGTCACATCCAAGCGTATTTTAATTAAGTCAAAGGAAAAAATTAGGTGAGAGACCCTGAAGCTAATTACAAATAGTGTGTAAAATGGGAGCCATTGGTTTCTCAATGGGGCATTTTAATAAACTGAATTCTCTTTTCTATTTGCTGTAATGTTATGGTACAGTAGCAGAAGGGAATATATATTCCTTTCTAAATGAACAGAAAATTGGGAATAAGATGAAATTCAATATTTGGACATTCACAGTTTGGGGCACTCTGCCATTAATGGAGAGTGCAGTGTTTCTAAAAAGGTCAGTGAACTTTGAGTGTCTAGTCTTTGTCCTCCCTTTCATGCCTCTTACAGGAGGAAATGTTATCTTCACTTGAAATAAACTGACTATTGAAGAAAGAAAGTAATCAAAAGTTCAAGATATGATCAATACAGGAAGGATAAATGCCTTTTGATGTGGCCTTTGTCAGTCATAAAAAGAAAAAAAATTTCACACTACCCCAGGAGGTAACTTGTGGGGCAGAGGGATCCAGGCCTCATGCAGATGATGGAGGCAGGCCTGGATCCCTCTGCCCCACAAGTTACTAAAAAAACAAAAAAGTAACTCTAGGTCTTCAACAATTTTTGAATATCCAGTTTAGATATTGCATCATCTTATTCTTATTTTGGTTTATTTCTGTATCTGAAGGGGTTTCCAAAAGTTCATGGAAAATTGGGATTATAAAAGAAATGGAAGTTTTGCATGAACTTTTGTAAATCCTCTCGTATTATAATATCATTTTAAAAATTGGATTTTACAGTCTCTAATAGGCAAATCTGCTGTACAAGACCCTTTTAAAGTGTTGAAGAGCAAAGATGTGAACTTGAGGACTAAGGTGCACCTGACCCAAGACATGGTATTTTCAAAAACCTCATGTGCATGCAAAAGCTGGACAATAAATAAGGAAGACTGCAGAAGAATTGATGCTTTTGAATTACATTGTTGGAGGAGAATATTGAAAGTACCATGGGCTGCCAAAAAATAAACAGATCTGTGTTGGAAGAAGTGCAGCCAGAGTGCTACTTGGAAGCCAGGATGGCCAAACTTCATTTCTCATACTTCGGACATATTGTCAGGAGGCACCAGTTGCTGGAGAAGGATATCATGTTTGGTAGGCTGGAGGGTCAGAGAAAAAGAGGAAGACTCCCATCGAGATGGATTGGCCAAGTGGCAGCAATAATGGGCTCAAGCATGGCAACAATTGTGAGGTTAGCCCAGGGTCGGGCAGTGTTTCGTTCTGTTGTGCATAGGGTCACTATAAGTCGGTACCAACTAGATGGCACCTAACAACAACAACAATAACAATATATGATAGCAAGTTTAGAAGGCATTGTCACTCTCTACAACTTGTTGTTAGGTAGAGTCAGTTCCTCCAGCACCACACTAGCCATCTAGATGATAGATATTTATGAATTACTTAGTCCGTAAGCCTAGAGCCCAAAGCTGCTCAGTCTCTCCATGCCACCACCTCTGCTGTAGCCTCAGAAGTTGCCTCTGTGATCACTGTTTCTCTCGGTAGGGATCTCATGTGTCAATCATGCTCTTCCTTCTTAATGGTCCTGGGATCTTCCATCTCTATTTCTTGAGATGGCTCCTTTTAAACCTAGCTGGAGGGCTAAAGTAACCAACCCCAGCCTTAGAGTCCTTTATATCTTATGTGCCTGGTCCCACACAGCATTTGGTGGGAATTAAAAAGACTTTGAATATAAAAGCCATATCAGGTAAATTCAAAGCACCATAATATATGATCTCAAGAATCTGAAGAATGAAGACAATGTTTAGTAAATTAGTATCAATGATACTATCCTTAATTTAGAGTTTATTCATATTTATGGATGTCCAAGCAAACTAGACAGATAATTAGAAAGGTAATATTAAATACCTTACAGGTTTATGGTCTTGCTGGACTATTTGTTAGAAGTCAGTAGCAGAGCAAAGTGCATGTCTCAGGTCAGGTAAATCACAAATATCCATCATCTAGAGCATTGGCGTGGCACTGTAGAATAAGCACTGGACAGCTAATGCCTAGATTAGTAGTTCAAACCCACCAGGTGCTCTCAAAAACCCTATACAAACAGGGTCACTACAAGTCCCAACAAACTCAATACACAACATAGCAAATAGAGCAACATATAAGGTGCTAAAAGCTGTATAGTGGAATAGCTAGGGATTATTCCTTCTTTGTAATTATAAGGTTACAATTTACATGAAACAATTATTATTGTTGTTGTTAAGTGCCTTGAAGTTGGTTCTGACTCATAGCGACCCTATACAGGGTTTCCAAGGAGCAGTTGGTATGTTTGAACTACCAATCTTGTAGTTCAAATTTACGTAACCTATAAGGTCAGAAAAGAAGAAAGTTTTGCTTTCCAAGGGTAATGAGGTAACTTGAATGACTTGTATAGATTAATATTAGCTCTGGCCAGGTACTATGCTTGATGTTTTTCCATATATATTCATTTAACCACCGTGGTCTCTTTTCAAATGAGGTGTTTTGTCCTCATATTATACAGAATAAAATAACATAAAAAGAAATTAAGTAACTTTTCCAAAGTAATTCCACTAATCAATATCATATCTAAGTTTGAATCCTAATTATTTTGCTGTACTATATGCTAACTTACAAGATATGTATGAATGGAGAGAAAAATAAATTAAAAACCTTCCAATAAGGAAAAAGGCAGAAGTAAGATGAACTATTAGAGTACCATTTTACTAAAACAAAGTAGAAAAGAGTTTCAAAAAGAAATACAGTGAATAGTGTCAAAATTTGCAAATAAGTCAAGGAGACAGTTTGCTGTTGTGTTGGGCAACAAGGATTGCAATTTCTAGAAGAGTTGTGTCAGTATTGAGTAGGATGAAAACTACGGTTTATAGAAAGGATGGCTGTTATGATATGAAGGAAACATAGGTAGGAATCTGACATAAAAATAATACGGTAGAAATATACTGAAAGAAAGATAGGCAAGAAGATCAAGCAAAGCATCGTCAAGATCAGGAAATGTACCTTACTGAAACAAGAGAGTCAGAGAAAGGGAATCAAGAAATGGACAAGTATGGGGCAAAATAGCATAATGGAGAGTACCAGGGCGAGGTTAGCACTTCTGAGCTGCTTTTTCTGAGACGATAGAAATTAGAAGAGTTGTTTATATATTAAGATGAAGACAAAACGAAATGAGAGATGGCTTGATCTTTTTATTTTAAGAACAAGGTGAGCTTACCAGCTGAGGAAAGGAGCAGTGAGGAAAGTGTTGAAGGCTGGAGGAGAAACAAAGTCTGTTACAGTTGAACTGAAAATAAGGAAAAATTTCCTTCTACAAGATCATCTATATAAAACTAACTGCTTATAGAGTATCTTCCTTCCTGATCAAATAACATAATGATTATTTGGCTCTTATAAATCCCCAAAGGATTTTAGGACAATCTGGATGGCATGAAATGGCAAGGTCTTCAGTGCAAAAAAAAAAAAAATTTTTTTTTTTAAGTGGACAGATTGACCAATATAGAAATGCTGGCCCTTCTCCAAAATTACAGCATGTCATCAGTAAAAATTGGGAATATGAGCCAGATCTCAGTTCAATTCTATTTTTGTTACACTCTACTGACTCTCGTACATATATACTGAAATAAAGGATCGGTTTGAAAATCATATTATAAAGAAAAATGTGGTGAGAAGGACCTCTGGTACCTAGTTACAGAAGCTTGACTAGCTCCTCAATTTTGTTGTAGGGAGTAAATAAACTTGTTTCTAAAATTTTAAATTTTTACCAGAAGGTTATTTGTAAATGTAAATAATAGAGCTCTACCAACCCCTCATCTGTCAAGCATTTGTTCATTTGTGCTTTTCTTTGTTTGTTTATATTACTAAATGCTGTTCAGTCTGAAGTTCTGGATGAACACTAAATCAAAAATAGTGAACAATGAACACTGTCCAAACAAACAGGTAAAGAGACATGAAGGTGTTTTTGGAGATTCTTGCCTCTTGCCCTTGTGTATTTTAAATGACCAGAAACCAAATCCAATTGTCAAGATCTCAAATCTATATCACTGCTGGGTTCTTAAGTATTACACTCTATAGTACAAGAAAAACTTCAAGGAAATCACATTTCATTGTTATCTAGGTTTGGAGTACCAAATTCAGTTACAACAGAAGTTCATTAACATGAAATGTCATGAAACTGACTCTCTTTACAGTTAAACAAACAAACATAAAAAATAGAGCCAAAACACTGAAATGACATTGAAAGACAAATTAAAGTCTTGAGGGAAGTATTTGCAATAGAAATATCAAAAATGACTATCCACTGCTCCATTTCGAATTCCCATCAATTCTATTCCTGCTAAAGGCAACCCCATGTGTGTCAGAGTAATACTGTGCTCCACAGAGCTTTAAATGGCTGATTTTTTGAAGTACAATGTTACCAAATCTTTCCTCTAAGGCATGTCTGCTTGGACTGGAAACTCCAACTTTTGGTTAGCAGCTGAGTATGCTAACCATTTCCACCACCCAGAGTCTCCAAAGTCAGCAACAAAGATAATTAAAATTTATGTGAACAATGACCACACTCGTAACAGTAAAACAAAATGAGTTAGGTACATACACAGGCAATTAATAAATGAGGTATATTTGTTGTTGTTGTTGTTAAGTGCCGTCGAGTTGGTTCCGACCCATAGCGACCCTGAACAGGGTTTCCGAGGCTGTAAATCTTTATGGGAGCAGAATATAGCAGATCAAAAAATATACAAGATGTTCACACTCATAATAAAGAAATCACAAATGAAAAACAATGAATTATAATTTTTTACATGAAAGATTGTTTGATCATTATTTAATGTTCATGAAGCTGAGGGGAAAAAGGCACTTTATATAGCTCTGATAGAAATGATAATTTATTGAATACCTAAAATGGGGCTACAATGTGCCCAGTGAAGGAGGCTTTCTGTGGAGCCTCTGCAATACATAAGACTATAGGTGGAAGCCTGAACCACATCCAGATCTCCAGAGATGGGAAATTCCCACTTGAAAGGACAAGCAGACCCACCTGCACTAAACAGAAGATACTTCTTGAAAGAAAGACCTACAGAAAAAAAATATAAAACAACATAGGCAGATTGACTGTTAATACAAGAACAAGCAACTTGCTTGCCCAGGAAACATCAAGGCAAGTGGTCGGGTCCCCTCAGTGCAAACCCCCTTCCAAGACTAAGACTCAATGGAAATACATGCTGTGATTGGTGACCACGCTTGACACCGATAAGGATAAGTGAGGGAAAAACAGCAATGAAGCGATGAACTAAACCCTACAACGTTCAATAGACTTCTGTGAACCCGGGTGAAGACCTGGTTGGCCAGCAGAGTGGCAAGACCTGGGGACTCTTGGGCCCAGAGTCAGTGACATAGCCACAGAGGACTAGAGTGGAGAGTGAAGCGTCCAGCTGATAAGAAGAGAGGGCATATGCATAAGAACACCCACACTTGCAGATAATACCCACTTATCCTGGCTTCAGTGACTGGATGATCAGAGTTCAACCAGAAGTAAAAAGAAGAGGGAAAAAAAAAAAGTATTCTCATACAATTTGATGAACTTGACCTACACCTATGGAAGCAGTAGCTCAAAAGAGGGAACAAGTCCTTACAGCAAGAATCATTCCCACCCATCCCCCACACACAGAGTAGACAGGAATGGGCAACTTGGACATTGACTACCCAAAATGGGGGGCAGGGGCTACAAAGGCAAGAAATGACTGGCTTACAAGCTTTCAAGAGGGAACCTAGATCCAGAGGGCCTGGAGGAAGGTAGAATCTCCACTGAGTAGTATTCAATCTGACTAGGCGGGGCTGATGCAATGAAATGCAGATGGGTCTCTTGTGATACAATAGTGAATAATTGTTATCAGGACTGATTGTGAGGGTTGGAAATGTAAAGGTAGACGTTTTATAGCAAGGAGGGGAGTGATTAACTTTTCAGTCTAGGAGCGGAGGTCCCTAGGACCATCAAGGGAGAAGAGCAGAGAGCAGGGCTCTACCCAGAGAAGAAGTGATGCCTGAAATGGAGTCAGAGATGATGACATGGAGCAATGGAGCAGCAGGAGACTTTAGATCCAGAGAGGGAGAGCGACTGTGTGCTGAAGACCTGGGGGTTATGGGGGAAAGATTGCATGGAGGGGATTTTAAGCATGGCAATGAGATGATATACAATAGAATGAATACAAAACTAATGTTCTCCCATGTAAACTATCACATAATTCACAATAAAACATTTAAGAAAAAAAAAAGAAATGATAATTTATTAAACCTTATTCGACCATAAAGTCTGTTTGAACCTCAAGGTCAGCAGTTCAAACTCACTAGTCACTTCTTGGAAACTCTATACAGGATAGCTATGAGTCAGAACCGATTTGACAAGACTTAACAACAACAGTGGTAAGATTAAGGATCTCTGGTAGTGTAGTGGATTCAGAGATAGACTGCTAACGATGAGATCAGTAGTTCCAATCTACCAGTAGTTCTGTGGAAGAAAAGATGAGCTTTTCTACTCCCATTAATATTTACAGACCCAGAAATCCTTAGTAGCATCACTACAAGTTGGAGCCTACTTGATGGCACTTAACTACAACCATCATGGTAAAGAAAAAATCTTTTATTCTTTGATAACCTTTGACCCAATGATATCTCTTTTAAGTTTTCCAAAGGAACTTCTGGTCATGTAAAAACACATATAGAAAAACATGCTGTTGTTAAATGCCTTCTAAATCACAGCAACCCTATTTAGAGTTTCTGAGGAGTGTCTGATGGGTTTGAAGAGCCAACCTTGTTGTTTGCAGTCTAGTGTTTATTAAGCAGCAACACACCAAGAAAAGCTGTTTTTGTTAAGTGCCATGTGGGTTCCAACTCATACTGACTCTGCATCGAATTTCTGAGAGTAGCTAGCAGTTTTGAACTGCCAACCTTGTGGTTCACAGTCCAGGGTTTATCCTACAGCACCACACCAGGAGAGCATGTTGTTGTTGTTAAGTGCCGTCAAGTCTCTACCGACTCATAGTGACCCAGTGCACAACAGAATGAAACACTGCCCAATCCTGGGCCAACGTCACAATTGTTGCCACGCTTGAGCCCATTGATGCTGCCACTTTGCCAATCCATCTTTCTGGGGTTCTTGCTTTTTATCTCTGAACCTACACATTACCAAACATGATATCCTTCTCCAGAGGTCCCTTCCTGACCTGTCCAAAGTATTAGAGATGAAGTTTGGTCATCCTGGCCTCCAAGGAGCAATCTGGCTGCACGTCTTCCAACACAGATCTGTTGGGTCTATGGGCAGCCCATGGTACTTTCAATACTTTTCTCCAACACCATAACTCAAAAGCATCAATTTCTACAGACTTCCTTATTTACTGTCCAGCTTTCGCATGCATACGAGGTTATTGAAAATACCATGTCTTGGGTCAGGAACACCTTAGTCCTCAAGCTGACATCTTTGCTCTTCAACACTTTAAAAAGGTCATGTGCAACAGATTTGCCTAATGCAATACGTTATTTGATTTCTTGACTGCTGCTTCCTTGAGTGTTGATAGTTGATCCAAGAAGAATGAAGTCCTTGACAACTTCAGTCATTTCTCCGTTGACAAGAATGTTGTTTATTGGTCCAGTGATGAGGATTTTTGTTTTCTTTACATTGAGGTGCAATCCATACCAAAGGCTGTGCTCTTAGAGTTTCATCAGTAAATATTTTAAGTCCTCTCCACTTTTATCAAGAAGGTTGTATCATTTGTATAGTGCAGGTTGTTAATGAGTGTTTCTCCAATCCTGATGCCACATTTTTCTTCATAGAACCTGACTTCTCAGATTATTTGCTCAGCATACAGGTTGAATAAGTATGGTGAAAGAATGCAACCTTGTCACACACCTTTCTTAATTTTAAACCATTCAGTGTCCCCATGTTCTATTTGAATAACTGCTTCTTGGTCCATGTACAGATTCCTCATGAGCACAATTAAGTGTCCTAGAATACTTGTACTTTACAATGCTGTCCATAGGAGTTCATAGACATAGGAAAATTCATCTCAATGGTTTTTATGATAAGGAAAAACTCACTAGCACTTAATTATCTAGATGAATCAGTCAAATAATTTATTGCATCTATACAATAGAATTATCTTCACTCTTTTAAAAGATGATACATATATGTATTCATTGATGTGTGTATAAAGAAAGCTTGACAGCAGTATATGTTAGTCAGACATATACTTCCATGTAGAGTTCTGGTGTGGTGCTGTAGGATAAGACTGGACTGCTAACCACGTTGTTGGTATTTCAAACTCGCCAGCCACTCATCAGAAACCCTATCACCATGGGTCAGAATCAACTCAATGGCACATAACAACAATAACAAATAAAATACTTTCATGTATATAAAATATGAGCTCAATCTTAAAGAGAAGTATGGACGGACAGTTACAAATATTAGCTGTTTTCCTCTGGATGGTAGAATTTGAAGGTTTTAAAGAAATATTTTCTATATACATGTGGTACCGCAAGTTTACTTAATATATCTCTTCTAGTCATTGTCTTTGTAACTCCTACCAACTAATTGGGCTGGACCATGCAAATAGAATGTACCTTCAATGTGGGGATTAGTTAGTTTTTCCATCTTGCTTTGTTTAAAGGGAACCATTTCTGACGGAGAAACAGATGGTGCCAGGACTGTCAAGAAAGAGGAACTACATGGAGAATATGAGATTCCTGTGAAGAGTACAAGGTTCCTGTGAAGAAAGTGTTTGCAGCAGCCAGCACCGGTAACAGCAGAGGCATCAGCATGGAAAGACTGAAGGGACTGAATAAAACTGAGTGCCTTCTGGCAGGAAGCTGGCTTGCAAAATGGAATGCCCTTTGAGCATTTATCCACAGGGCAAAGGGAGCTTGTAAGACTGAGCTGAGCAGGGGAAAGGTCAAGGGGGATGAGAAGCTGAGAGCTAGAGAAAGGAGTGCCTGCATTAAGACTGAGAAGAAACACTCCTGACTGAAGAAGTGCTGGATTCAGAATTGTACCCTGTTAACCTCCTTAATAAAACCTGTGATTGTGAGTACTGTCTGTGAGTCCTGTGTGACCATTGCACCAGATGATCAAACCTCACAGAGAAGTGCAGTGCCATGGAAAGGATGATGGGTTACAGAATAAGGTCAAGGAGGTTGCAAGGTGGAGACATGCCTGTCTTTTGTCTCTTAAGAATCATTCTTGGGCTGATGGTGATTACTCTCTTCCTCACCCTTATGAAGCCAGAAGAAGTCAGGGACTACCTCTATACCACTTTTGCATTTTTCCATATTGCTTAAATTGTCCAATTATTCATTATATTTAACAAAAGTAAAATAAAGAGCACTTCAGAGAGAATCACACTTTTGAGAGCTTAAAGAGATTAAATATATCATCCATTCCATCTATTTTTTTTACACCTGATAAAACAAGTGATTGAGCAATAAAAAGACTTAATTGGGACCATAGAACTAAGATTAGAGCATGATTCTGCTAATTTGGCTGAGGAAATGTGGAATTATTCTTTGACCAGCATCAATAAATTTGTGTCCTCACTTTCTTCTCTACCACACTGCGTAAACATGAGTAAAATATGAACACAAAAATATCACTTACACATTTGCAAGTTGGTGGGGGAGCATGTTCATTTATGCTGGATTTCTAAGAATTTAGCATAAACTTCTCTCTATTCAAAAAAGAAAGAGTAGGTCAGAGTTAACTCAAGAAAGATGCCTTGGAACATTGAAACTACAAAATCTAGTTAAGATTCTGAAAACTCTTCAACAAATATGTTTGTTGTTTTTAGAAACACATCTTTTTAGACCATTTGAGACATATGGCTTGATAATCTGTTATATTTCATAGAATCTTGAATTAACCTGACAACAATGGGTTTTAAATGGGTTCTAAAATAATGGGATTTATGACCTGAGTGCTAGACTTAATGTCCTAAACGGACTGCATTTTCAGCTTAGAGATGTGTTTCTCTAATGAGTTACAAGGCAACTGCTAGAATAATCGCCCCATGCCATATTCACAAGGGACAAAAAAAAAAGTTCAAAGAGAATGAGGATCCTATTAACAGACTGATGACTTTCTGATATGGGATGCTCAAATTTTCATATCCTTATAAATTAAGAAATACAGGAATGAAGTGACCAGATGTTCAGCTTCCTTTCAAATACACATGTGTATGTACATGTGTACTCAGAAACCAGGTCTCTGAAAAGGAGAGATTTCTCATCAGAAAATGTGAGTCTCTTAAGACTGTCATCAGCCTTCATTTATAATCCATAGTGCCTACATTTCCTCACCTTGAGTTTTTATATATTATCTTATAATGCTACATAGATTTCAGAAGACATTCTCAAAGAAAGAATTGCCTCTCTCCCACTTACAGCGTAGAAAGTGTGCCTAGGTAACACTAAGTAAAATTTTGGGGAAACACTGCATAAAACCTCTAAGGGGTATTAAGATACCGAATTGATCCACATTTGTATTCTAGAAGTTAAAGGATTCAGCCAGGTAGATGAAAATAAGCAATTGGTGGCAAATAGGTCTTAATCCTGTCTTTTCCTTTTAGTATCTTCAGATGTCCATTTTCTAAAATTCTTAGGTTTACCTGATACCACAAGTATCAGGACAAAGAGAATGTATTTAGAGATGAAATCAGCATGGTTCAAGTAGAATCCTAAGACTTGTTAGTAAAACTCTACGGTGAGACTCTCATGAATCTACATGACTTTTTAAGGAAATGTATGCAAGAAGGACTTTAGTAATAAGCTTATAACCTTTTTTTAAAATGTTCAGAATTAAACAATCATTGTTTTCCAAAATCAAAAAATAGCAACATTATTAAGTAATATTCAAAGCAAACATCTACCATAAGCATTTTATAATATTCATTGCTATTTTATTTCTAGCCTCCTTCTGATCCATGACCAAACTTTTTATTTTTCAAAATTTGTCAGCGAGTAAATGAAAAACAAACTGTTCCTTGGCTGAGACTATGAATTCTTGGCAATTAACATAATAAAAATAAATTCACTTTACATTGATTTATACTGCACCAAAATAGGGATACAGACTATTTTTCTTATATTGTTATTCTCTTTTGAAATGATATCTCTAGTAAGATTTGAAAGCATGTCCTTTTATCTTTATTTATATTGCTATAGGATGTTTAAACGTTTCAACCCATAAAACTGCATTCCAGAAACAGAAGTCTAGAGCCTAGACTGGCTTCCTTCAAATGTTGATTGATTTAAGGATGAAGAAATATCTTCACCACAGAGCATCCCAGACAGTCCCTGATAGTTTATTTAATGGTCAAGATTCACTTCTTAGAATTTCTTTTACCTTTGGGTTAAGAACACAGGTTTCTGGGGCTACATTTTAAAAATACAGATATGCTTGATAAAAGTTAATATCTAAAACTGTTGGCACCTTAGAACAGATTAGAAAATAAAATCATTCCTACATGAAATCTGTTGTTGTTGTTGTTGTTAAGTACTGTGGAGTTGATTCCGACCCATAGTGACCCTGTACAGGGTTTCTGAGGCTGTAAATCTTTATGGGAGGAGAAAGCCTCATCTTTCTTCAGCAGAATGGCTGGTAGTTTTGAACTGCCGACCTTAAGGTTAGCAGTCCGATTCGTAACCACTACGCTACCAGTTTTCATGAAAACTAGATGAAAGTAAATTCCTCAAGAGTTGGAATAAAGAAGAAAAATCCTCAGAGGCAGATGATGGTGAGGAATGGGAACCCACACCCTCATTAAAGCAATAAGAAGGATTGATGGGCCCCAAAGAACTAAGATTAATGTATGATTCTGGCATTTGACCTGGGAAGTAAGGATCCATCTGTGAATTTTGTATGTTTTAGAATTTACCTAGTCACAGTTTGCTCCCGTTCTTTGTTACTGTTCTGTGCCATTAAGTCAGTTCAAACTCACAGGCTTCTGAATGGGTTTCCAATAGTGACTGGTGTGTTTGAACTGCTGATCTAATGTTTGCAGTCCAGGGCTTATCCTATAATGAAATATTGTCCTCTTCTACTATCTAAAGGAGCCCTAAAAATGTAGTGATTAAAGAGCTTGGCTCCTAAGCAAAAGGTCAGTGGTTTGAACCACCAGTCTTCCATAAAGATTTACCACCTTAGAAACACAATAGGGAAGTTGTACTCTGTTTGATAGGGTCCCATGAGTAGGAGCCAAGTGTTTTGGTTTCTAATATTTTAGGAATCCCAGGGTGGCACAAACAGTTAAGATCGCAGTTTCTAAACAAATGGTTGACAGTTTGAATCTACTCAAAGGCCCGTTGAACAAAATGCCTGGCAGTCTACCTCGGAAACGTCACAGTTATGAAAACACTGGAGAGAATAGCCTGAAATACAGTGCTCTTCACGACTAAAATCCATATGCAGCAACAACTGGTTTGCTTTGCGTTTTTCTGACAAAAGAATAAGAGAAACTAGGAAGAGGATAGGTCCTAACCAGGTGATAATTTGCAGCATGACATTATAAGATATCCCAAAGTCACCAGGGAGGAAAACACAGAACAACAGAAGAAACAACCTTTCCTACTGTTGGTAGCAGATGCTTACTTTCCAATTTTTCTTGTTTCAGTGTGGAGGGACTTGGCCTCCCTCTGTCCCTGAGCTCACAGGGGAAAAGCCTTACTTGGTTTTTAAAAAATATTTTATTATGGTTCAAGTGAAAATTTACAGAGCACATTAGTTTCCCATTCAACAATCCATACACATTTTGTCACGTTGTTGTTGTTGTTGTTGTTAGGTGCCATCGAGTCAGTACCTACCGACTCATAGCGACCTTATGCACAGCACAATGAAACACTGTGCAATCCTGGGCCAACCTCACTACTGTTGCCACACTTGAGT
>NW_006408563.1:13205501-13206608 GCF_000296735.1 Chrysochloris asiatica | reverse complement strand
GCACCTTAGTCCTCAAGCTGACATCTCTGCTCTTCAGCACTTTTAAAAGGTCTTGTGCAGGAGATTTGCCTAATGCGATACGTTGTTTGTAACATTAGTTGTAACCTATTCCTGACTTCTGAGCATTGTTTTTTTGGATAACTGCTGCCCTTCTGATCTCATATGATTGGTTGTTTTAAGGAGCATATTCCTTACAGGTGTTGTTGCTCTTTTTTATAAGTCTGTCTATTGTTTGGCCCTAAGGTGACCCTGGGATGTTGGTTCAGTTCCAGGTTTGACGGCTGCCTCAGGGCAATCATCACAAATTTTCCACCAGTTTCTATCAAACCAATCAGTCTTTTCTTCCCATGATTTTGATTCTTGTTCTACATTTTTCTTCCATTTTGTCCTGGATCTTGTATTGTTATCCCAATCAGACCAGCTTGTATGAGTAGCCAGCACCATCTGGTTCTTCCAGTCTCACGTTAGTGGAAGCTGTGGTTAGTGTCGTCCATTACTCCTTTGAGCTGATTGCTTCCTTGAAGTTTTAATTTTCTTCACTTTTCTTTGCTCCAGATAGGAACAGGCCAATAGTTACATCTTTGATGGCTGCTCCCAAGCTTTTAAGATCCCGGTTGCTACTCACCAAAGTTGAATGTAGAACCTTGTCTTTGTGGACTATGTTACGCCAACTGACCTAGATATCCCCTGAGATTATTATGGTTCTAAATCCCCAAGCCCAGTGACTCAATTCCTTAAGACATTTGGCTATAGCTAAAAAATTTTCACACATTTTACCCTATATGTTCTATAATATTATACACAGACATATTTACAGGACATACAATTACATATGTAGAAATAACCTCTGCCAAACATATGTGTTTTTCTTTTCTTTACATTGAGATGTAATCCATACTGAAGGCTGTGCTCTTTGATCTTCATCAGCAAATGTTTTAAGTCCTCTTTACTTTCAGCAAGCAAAGTTGTATCATCTGCATATCTCAGGTTGTTAACGAGTCTTCCTCCAATCCTAATGCCACATTTTTTTTCATAGCACCCAGCTTCTCAGTTTATTTGCTCAGCATACAGGTTGAATAAGTATGGTGAAAGAATACAACCTTGTTG
>NW_006408563.1:13202028-13203934 GCF_000296735.1 Chrysochloris asiatica | reverse complement strand
GAAAAATGCCCACAGGGCACTCCACTCCACTCCACCATAAGCCTCAGTATGAAAGCACTTGTCTCTAGTTTCATGAGCCAGCAAACCTTGCTTCATCAATTAAGTGCCTGGAAGCTTCCAATGCTACAAACAAGTCACCTGCCCAAAAGTCACTCATCTTTACTTTCTCTGTGGGCTTGGAAGCCCATGGCTCTGTCTGATGCTGTGACTCTTGGTTCTGCTGATGCTGCACTTCTGTCACAACTATGGTGTCACAGCTTTCTGTCCCTGAGTCGAGTGTGTTCAATACACAGGGATCTTGGGATCCAAAGGATGGACTCCATTCCTGGCTCTTTGTTGATGTAGTGAGAGTCCCGCTCTTACTGAGATGGCTAATTTTATACCCATGTTATAGTTCCACACTTTCAGAATTAACTCTGCTAATAATTATTCCTAATTGGATCATGTATTCCATCAGCATCATCCCCACTTTCTCTTACCAAGAACCTTGATGAAAAAGTCCTTAGGTGAGAGTTACAAAGCCTGGTTAAAAGAAACATATGAAGTAGTTCACTGTACTCTAAGAGAAAAGGAAACAAGAGGTGAACTGTACCAAGAACCAAAGGCCAGGGACAATGGAAGAAGTTGTTTTAGAAAATTTTTTTCTGTTTTAGAATTTTGCTTATACTAAATCTTTAGCATTTTTTTAAAATGTCTTTTTTGCTTGCAAGTAAATAAGTTGTTGTTGTTGTTATTAAGTGCCGTCGAGTCAATTCTGGCCCATAGCTATCCTGTATAGTGTTTCCAAGGAGCAGTTAGTGAGCTTAAACCACCAACCCTGCAGTTCAAACAACTTTGCAGACTGACACATTAGCCCACAGTGCCATACCAGGACTCTTCAGTAAATAAGTAGCATGTGTAAATGGAAAAAAATACAAGGACAGAGACTTGATAAAACCAACTTGACTATAAGCTAGAGTTGAGTCAGGAGTCAGAAATACACCAATTATTTGAACAAAGAGAATTAAATACAAGGAACTGCTAATTAAGTATAAAGTTGTCAACTAAATAAGAAAAAAGATAAAGAGAATATACTAAGATATCAATGATATAGCAATTACAGAAAGTAGTTGTCTTGTCTAGGGCAAAAGATAAATGTAAGAAGTTGGAATTATTAAAACTTAGATGATTCAGGAGGGGTGCTGGTATCTCTGAGCTCAAAGGAAGGACTCCATAAAACTGGGACCCAGATCTCTGGAAGGGGACTCTGCATGGCCATGCTGGTGCCTCCAATGAGTGTATGATACAGCTGGTTCTGTGAGTGTTGGGTAAACTGCAAACTGGACTCACATTCTGCAGTGGAAAAGTATAGATACTGCCAGATGAAGTGGTATTAGTGGAGGGTATGCCTAAGAACAAGGAGCAGACAGGAAGATCATTCGAAGTTGATGGACGTGGACAAAAAGAGGATTCAGTCAGGCTTCCATCCTCCATCTAGCATCTCCTGTTAGTGAAGCCTAGCAGAAAATCAGCTGGTGGAGCCAAATTGTAGTTCACAGTCCCCGGTCCCAGCATCATAAAGCAGCATCAGGAAAACTTGGTATAAAACTGAGACATTAGTTTATAATTAGCATGCAATTTTCAAAATGATATTATCTTACTATTCCCCCCTTAATTTTAAGGATTTTTTTCAAAATCAGAAAGAAAAGATGGCAAAATTCTAAATGTGCTTTAATACAATTTCATCCAATTTTAAACAGACCAGATCATAGAAAACTTAGATTTATGTCTTTTAAATTAATTTATTTAAATATTTATACGTGTTGTTAAATGCCGGTTGAGATGGTTCCAAATCATAGAAACCCTGGATAGTGTTTCCAAGGAACTTGCAGACCTTGTGATTATCCTACAGCACCACACCAGGGTT
>NW_006408563.1:13178685-13201837 GCF_000296735.1 Chrysochloris asiatica | reverse complement strand
CATTCCCTCCATGCCCAACAGTTATCCCGCTTCCTCCTTGTGGGTCCTATTTCCATTCCACCCTACTTCACATCCCTTTTCAACTTTGCCCTTAGGTAAATGTTATCATTTTGATCTTAAATGATTGGCCATTCCATGGTGAGCATACATTACTAGTGTTATTGTCCCACCTATGTACCTATCTACTGATTGACTGAGAGTGGTCCAGGTTCATACCTCAGGTTCCTTCAGTCTCCTTCTGACCTGTAAGCACAGTCTTTTATTTTTTAAATAATTTGGAGCTTTATTCCACATTTCTCCCACTCTATTCGGGACCTTCCAATCTGACTCCTTTCAGAGCAGTTGGTAGTGACAGCCTAGTACCATGTAGCCTAGTCATCTGCTCTCAGAGTCGTGGTGACTGATAGTCACATGCTCCATTGGTCCATTGAATTAGTTGATTCTAAGCATCTTCCTTTTTCATCATTCATTTTTTCTTCTGCACATGAAGACACCAATAGTTGCACCTTAAATGGCTGCTCATAAGCTTTTAAGATCCCAGTCACTACTAAGCAAATTAGGATGCAGAATGTTGTCGTTGTGGAATATGTTATGCCAATTGACCATGGTGTTCACCTGAAACTATAGTACTGAGCCCCCAGGCCCAGGAATTCATTGCCTTAAGATGTTTGATAATAACACCCATGGTCCACTGTATTCAGGGTGTGTTTGCAACATAGGTAAATACCCATGTACAAATATTCTTGTTCTACCCCTCACATATTTGTGGGTATATACCCTGCTTCCCTCCCATACCTGTTCAGCCTGTGTATCTGTGCATGTATCTACCCACAGAACACTGTTGATCTAGGAGATATAACACTATTTCCCTCTGTCCCTTTAACCCTAACATATCTTCTTGTGCCTACACCTGTCTTCATCAGTTTTCTACTAACTTCCCTCTCTTTTATATTGCCCTCCTAATCATATGAGCTAACAAGTTAGTGAATTCTTCACTGGCAACCATCAAAGAATATTTCTTTTAGCATGGAAAACTTTTTTTGAGTTTTTACAATAATGATCTCATACAATATTTGTCCTTTTGTGATTAATTAATTTCACTCAGCATAATGTCCTCAGTGTTCATCCATGTTATAAGGTATTTCACAGAATCATCATTATTCTTCACCATTACATAATATTCCGTTGTGTATATGTACTGAAGGTTGTATATTCGTTCTTCCATTATGGGCATTTAGGTTGTCTCCATCTTTTTGTTATTGTGAACAGTGCTGCAGTGAACATGGGTGTGCATAGATCTACTTGTGTCCTGGCTCTGATTTCTTATGGATATATACCAAGTGGAGGGATTGCTGGGTCATAACGTATTTCTATTTCCAACTCATTGAGGTTATGCTATACAATTTTCTACAGTTGTTGCATCATTTTACATTCCCAGAAACATTGTAGGAGGGTCATAGTCTCTACATATTCTCTCCAGTTTTTGTTGTTTTCTATTTGTAGAACTTTGTTATTAATGCTGCTGTGAAATATCTCATTGTTGCTTTGACTTGCATCTCTCTAATGGCTTATTACTATGAACATTAAAATACATTTTTATATAAAGTAAATTACTATTTGACTTCTATAAAAATATTATGGAACTGTTTCTTTTTAGATCCCTTTTTTTAATTTCCCCTACTCATTTGTCAGTATGTTGCACTGTGATGGCTCATGTGTTGCTGGCAGCTATGTCACCAGTATTTTCAATACCATCAGAGTCACCCATGGTGGACAGGTGCAGGGATCTTTCTATAGCAAGGCAGAGCCAGTCACTTCTGGGCAGGAGGCTTACTGTAACCACCTTATGCAGGGTGTGAGGTGAGATTCCCAGGCTGTGGAGTCTCAGGTAGCATCATAGGAAGAGACCATTACAGGCATGGTTAGTATGCTGGGAGCTGGCAGCAGAGGCTTAGAAGGGCCCAGTGCAGACAGAAGCTTAGGAGATACTGGGCAGAATTCTTCCAGCCAGCAGTGAGGCATAGCAGAAGCTTTAGGAGCCTTGCCGGCACTGCACTCTCACTCCTGAAGTGTGGCAGTAGCCAGAGGCAGTGAATATAGCAGCCAGCCTGAAACACCATGCATGCTTGCCCAGTGACAAAAGAAGAGACATTGGATTATTTTGGGAAGAGTAACTATTTCTTCATTGGTACTTTGTTGTTGTTAATTAGTGTTTGCTTTACTCTGTCAACACTGTGTAAGTGTCTCATGTGTCCAGCTCGATCACAGATGATTGTAGCAGTCATAGAATGGTTGGTGTCAGTGGGTGTACATGTCTCATTCCTAGCATCCTAATAGATGCCTGGAAGTTTGAGGTGCAGACTGTCGCCATGTCTAATGCAGACACACAGACTTGCATAATCATTCAGGCACATCCATTTTTCCTGCCTACTCTTTGATATATTTCTCCAAGCTGTTTTCTGCATCCCTAAATGGAGTTAGAAATGCATTGCACAGGACATAATGTCCAAGGAATACTGCTTTGAAATCATATTCAACAGTCCCACCTTGAAAAGCATGGAATATTTCTTAATGTCCATGGCCCAACAAAATTGTAAGGCTAATTTAACATAAAGGAGGAAAATGCAGGGTGGATTTTTTAAGTAATGTCTGACTTTATGCTCCCTTTAAAGAAATGTTTATATATGTATCTTTCTAACATATTGTGATCATTTCTATGTGCAAGTTGGGTTTCTAAGCCATTTAAGCAGCATGTTGATTACTTATGACAATTAAAACAATTACCAGTGTTTGTTCTGTTGTGCATAAGGTCACTTTGAGTAGGTACCAACTCTAGGGCACCTAAGAACAAGTCCATAGTTTTACATAGTTTAGCCATTAAAGTTTTCTGACTTTTTGCTTTTTTTTTAATGATAAATGAAGAAAGAAAATGCCTTCTATCCCGAAGTAATTCCTCTGTTTTACTTCCTGTTTTGGATTAAATTGTATTCCCCAAAATATATGAATTGGTAAACCCTGTGCTTATAAATATGACCCTGTTTGGAAATAAGGGTTGTGATGTTTTCTGTTTATGTGGTTATACCAGAATTGGGTGGCTTTAAGTCTAATTGCTTCTGTAAAAGAGCAGACCAGATAAAACAACTAAAACCATTCTGAATCATAGGGACGGTATAGGCCCGTAGAACTGTCCCACAGGGTTTCCAAGGTTATCCATCTTCTTGGAAGTAGATTGCCTGTCTTTTTACCATGGATTCACTGGTGGATTCAAAGCACTGACCTTTCAGTTAGTAGCACAATTTCTAACCCACGGTACCACCAGGGCTCTTTGAAGACTGTTGTTGTTAGGTGTCATCAGATTGGTGCCAGTTAATAGTGACCCTCTGCACGACACAATGAAACACTCCTGGTCCTGGCCCAACCTTACAATAGTTACTAGTCCTGATCCCATTGCTGATATCACTGTGTCAATCCATCTCCTTGGGGGTCTTCCTCTTTTTCTCTGACCCTCCACGTTACCACACAGGATATCCTTCTCCAGTAACTGGTTCCCCCTGATAATATGTCTGAAGTATGCGAGACAGTTTCGCCATCTGACTGTATCTCTTCCAGCACAGATTTGTTTATTCTTTTGACAGTCGATAGTACTTTTCGTGTTCTTCCCCAACACCGTAACTCAAATGTATCAACTGTTATACGGTCTTGCTTATTCACTGTTCAATTTCCACATGCATATGAGGTTATTGAAAATAGCATGGTTTGAATCAGGTGCACCTTAATCCTCAAACTGACATCTTTGCTCTTCAACACATTAAAGAGGTCTTGTACAGCAGATTTGCCTAATGTAATATGTTGTTTGATTTCTTGGCTGCTGCTTCCATAAGTGTTGATGGTTGATCTGAGCAAAATGAAGTCAATCTTTTGATTGATATGCATACTGTTTATTGGTTCAGTGGTGAGGATTTTTGTTTTCTTGACATTGAGATGTCTGTATCTCTATGTTTGTATATATGTATGTACATATGTATATACCTGGTAGACTAGATACAGAGATACAGACACATGGATAAGACAGATAAGAAGTCCAAGGAATGCCAAGGAACTGTCAGAGCTAGTAGAATCCTTCCCTTAACCCAATGCCCTGATATGAACTTCCATCTTCCACATTGTGAGACAATAAATTCCTGATCTTTTAAAGCCTCCCACTTGTGGCAGTTATGTTGTGGCAATACTGTTATTAGTTCGCATTAGGTAACTAACACATTGTCCTCATACTCAAGAATTTATTGCTGTTACCTAAAGTTAATCTCTCACCTTGCTAGGTCCCCATGTATATATAAGAAGGTCATTACTGGTTTCTTAATCTCGTCCTCCTGTCCTTAAGATGGTAAGACAGAGAGTATAAAACGTTGTCCTGTGGTCTAATGTGGAGTCCTGGTGTGGTGCTGTGGGTTAATGTGTCAGACTGCAAAGTTATTTGAATTGCAAGGTCGGTGGTTCAGGCTCAGCAGCTGCTCCTTAGAAACCCTATACAGGGTCGCTATGGGTCAGAACTGACACACAGCACTAACAACAACAATGGTCCATTGTAGCAGTAAGGGAAATCTCCCATCTTCTTGTATTTATTAATCCCGTTTCCCTAGAAACTGGTCTCAGCTCCTCTTTCTAAAGCATACAACTGAACATGCCATCCAACCTCCTATATGATTAGATGAAATCTTTTGAGTCTGTGAGAAAAGACACTTCACAACTTAGCTCAAGCCAATTGTTCAGACCCATAAACCCTGCGGATGGATGCCCATTTGGAGGCACCAAAGGTCAATCTTTGCCCATTCCCCTTTGTTTGATACTGTTATTTTAATACTAGCTACCGATGGAAATATAGTCAGAAAAGAGATATTAAAATTGGGTCATGGCACGTCCAGTGAGGTCATATCAGTCACAGGCCGTCGTACCTCTGCTTTCTTTTCATTCTTCCTTTAATAATAATACATATATGCACAATAACTATGGAGTCCTGGTGTGGTACTACAGGATAATGTGCTAGACTGCAACATCAGTTTAAACCTCAAGGGTAAATGTTCAAACCCACCATCCACTCCTCGGAAATCCTATACAGGGTCACAATGGGTCAGAACCGATTCAACAGCACTTAACAACAACAAAAAGAAGTAATAAAGCAAACAGCCATCATCCTGCTTAAGAAGGAACATCCTCACAAACAAACCCCTGTGGTTATTTCTCCAATCCCCCTGGTATAATGGCTCCATGCTTCCCCAAATCCAACCTCTGTTATGAACTATATAGTACTCATTTCCTTGCTTTATATTGATTATTACCAAAGTACAGACTCTGGAACAATAGTGTTTAGTTTTACCTGTTAGTGCCATTGGGTTGGTTCAGACTAACAGCGACCCTATATAGGTTTCCAAGGAGCAGCTGGTGAGCTTGCAGTTCTGTATAAACCTAAAAAAAATTACCTGAAAGGCAGTGCCCATCAGAGTGATAAAGGTCATAACTTTGCTTATGTTATTATTGTTGCTAAGTGCCATCGAGTTAGTTTCTGATGAATATGGATTCCGAGGAGCAGCTGGTGGGTTTGAACCTTCAACTTTGTGGTTAGCCATCCAGTGTTTACAGTACAGTGCCACACCAGGATTATTTCAAGACATCATGCTCACTGAGATCTCCCCAGATCCTGCAGGATCCTTTTCCTTTGGGGCCTCAGTGACTTTGTTTCCTCTAAACCAGCTGCCAACAATAGTCCATTCAATGCAAATAACTTTAAAATAATAGTGCTCTCCTGACACAAGGCAACAAAAGCTGGGTTTCAAAGGGAGATTTTCAGTCTCAGTTTGGACTCTGGCTTTGAACATTTAATAAGTTAAAGAGCATTGGTGAGCTATTGTCTTTTTAAAATATTTGATTGACTGTTAGTTTATCTTTCAAACCAAGGCTGAATGGGTAAATCTTTACATTCTAATAAGGAATAAGACAAGAATCACTTCTTAAAAATGAATTCCTGTCAGATGTGATGTTTTGTTTTCTAGTCACAAGGGTAGACTGCCTATTCTAAGAGTAGCTGGAAAGTGGGAAGCAAAGGAACTTGAAAGAGAAACAGATTTAGAATTGTGTTTAGTAGGCAATATTATTAAAATAAAATCCTTTTATAGCCTGTCATCTTGATGTTATGAAACCCAGTAGCATATTTTTCTCCCTTTCAAATAAATTTTGTTTTTAATAAGTTTGGCTAAAAGTATAAATGCTTTTGGTGAGGTCAGCTTGAACTTGTGGCTTTTCTTAGCCATTGGGGTCTACACCTCAGAGAGTTTTCTGTTTTTACTGGAAGTTTAAATTTTGTTGACTGAACTGGCAGTTTCTTTGTGTGAGCACTTGAGACCTTTAATATTTTCTTTTTTATTCTCTTTTGCTGTTTAAAAGAATGACTTGAGGATAAATTTGGTGCCTTGGATGAATAAATAAGTCTGACAAAATTATAAATGACTTAGTTAACTGAAGCAGGAAGGCGAAAATAATAATGAATTAATTTTAAAAAGAAAACACACACCCATCAGTAGTTGAATATTTAACGAAGACAAAAGACACTTGAAAATTTTTTAAATATTTTAAGGAAATGAAATAGTCAATTCATCCTAGTGCTACAAAACAACAACAACAACAACAAAATCCTAAAAATTAAAATATGATATCTTCATAGTTGTTAAGTGCTATCAAGATGGTCCCTACTCATAGTAACCCTGTAAAGAGTTTCCAACAAATTGCTGGTGGGTTTGAACAACTGATGTTGTGGTTAGCAGTCCAGCATCACACCAGAAGTCTGATATAAAATAGCTAACTTGTACTTTATAGAGATATTTCAAGTGATTTTTAAAGATATAATAAATATATTTTAGCATATTAATATCACAATCTCATTATATTTTTCTTTTATGTTCCTTAGAAGCTTATTATGAAGAAATTAGTAAATGGATTTACAATTTTTAAAAGTAACAGAAGCCATAATTTTATAATGAATAAAATAATTGGTGCTACAAATACAGACTGGTTGAGAAAGTCAGGCCTTGACTATGTAAAAATATGAATACTTGTCTGATACAAATAACACATAGGTAATCAAAGAACAGTTGTATATTCTCAGGAATGATTATTTCTATTTACTAAGAAAAAGTGATGTATGTTGTATATACTCTGATCTCTCTTCTGGCTTCCTATGGTGAGCAGATGAGAATCTTCTTAAAAACAGAAATATTTCATTTTTACTTAAAACATAATCCTGCTTCAAAATCATTAAATATTTTTGCAACTCTTAGGATGCTTGGGGATTCAGGTAATTGAACATTTACTGTAGGTCAATAATAGTAACCACAATTGTTTCTTCCATCTCTGCACTCTGATTCAAAAAGAGACTCATGGTGTGGTGTTGTAGGATCAGCACTGGACTGGGAGCCACAAGATTGGCAGTTCAAAACCACCAGATAGCTGCTCTTTACAGGTCACTATGAATCAGAGCTGACTTGGAGACACTTAACAAAAACAATGTACTTGTATATGTGGACATGTACAGACAACAGGACTAATTACATTTTTTTTTTTTGAAGTTTTAGTTAGTTCTAACAAAACAAAAAATAAACCTATTGCCATGCAGTTGAATTTCAACTCATGTTTTTGTTATTAGATATGCCTTCAAGTCAGTTCGGAAATAGTGACATTATGCACAACAGAAGGAAACACTACCTGGTCCTGTACCATCCTCACAATTGTTGTTAAGTTTAAGCCCATCTCAGCTGCTGCCACTCTGTCAGTACATCTCATTGGGGGGTATTCATCATTTTTGCACTGACATTTGATTTTCCCAAGCATGATGTCCTTCTCAAGTAACTGGTTCTTCCTGACTACACACCAAAAGTATGAGATATAATATCTAAACATCTACTTCCTGCCTTCTAAGGAGCATTCTGGATGTACTTGTTACAACACAGATTTGTTTGTCCTTCTAGCAATCTGTGGTACTTTCAATATTCTTCTCCAACACCATAATTTTAATGCATTGATTCTTCTACAGCTTTCCTTATTCATTTTCCAGCTTTCACATGCATATGAGGCAATTGAAAATATCATGGCTTGGTTCAGGTACATCGGAGTCCTCAAACTGACAGCTTTGCTCTTGAACACTTTAAAGAGGTCTTGTGCAGCAGATTTGCCTAATGTAATATGTCCTTTGATTTCTTGACTGCTGCTTTCATGAGTGTTGACTGTAGATCCAAGCAAACTGAAGTCTTATAGCACAACACAGTCTTCTGGAACACCCATTCTTTGCAATGTTATCTGTAGTTTGTCGTGATCTACACAGTCAAACACCTTTGAGTAGTCAATAAAGCACAAGTAAACATCTTTCTGCTGTTCTCTGTTTTCAGCCAATAGGTATCTGATATCAGCAATGATGTCTCTTTTGTCATATCTTCTTCTGAATCAGCTTGAATCTCTGAAAGTTCTCTGTTGACTTACTATTGCAACTAATTTTGAATTATCTTCAGCAAAATTTTACTTGCATGTGATATCAATAAGATAGTTTGGTGATTTTTGCATTCCATTGAGTCATTGCTCTTGGAATGGATACAAAATATGGATCACTTTCAATCAACTGGTCAGGTAGCTAGCTATCTTCCATATTTCTTAGCACAGATGAATGAGTGCCCCCAGCACTTCATCATTGAAAGATTTTAATTTGTATCCCATAAATTCGTAGAGCCTTCCTTTTTTTGCCTATGCCTTCAAAGCATTGTGGACTTCTTCCTTCAGTATCATTGGTTCTTGATCATATGCTACCTCTTGAAATGTCTGAGCAGCAACAATTTATTTTTGGTTCAGTGACTCTGTATATCCTTCCACCTTCTTTTGATGCTTTCTGTATCATTTAATATTTTTCCCATAGAATTCTTCAATATTGTTATTGAGGCTTGCATATTTTCTTTAGTTCTTTCAGTTTGAGAAATGCTGAGCATGCTCTTCCCTTTGGGTTTTCTAACTCCAACTCTTTGCACATTTCATTATAATACTTGACTTTGTCTTCTTGAAACTTTGAAACTTTCTGTTCAGCTCTTTTATCTCCTCGATTCTTCCATTTACTTTAGCTTTGCTACACTCAAGAACAATTTTTAGAGTCTCTTCTGTCATACATTTTGGTCTTTTCCTTCTTTCTTGTCTTCTTAATGACCTTTTGCTTTCTTCTTGTATGATGTTCTTGATGTCATCCCACAACTCTTCTGGTCTTCAGTCATTAGTATCTAGTGCATCAAAGCTGTTCTTGAGATGATCTCCAAATTAAGGTAGGATACATTCAAGGTCATATTTTGGATCTCATGGATTTATGTTAATTTCCTTCATCTTCAGCCTGAACTTGCATATGAGCAATTGATAGGCTGTTCCACAGTCTGCCCCTGGCCTTGTTTCAATTGATGATATTGAGTTTTCCCACCTTCTTTTCCCACATATACAATTTGAATCCTGTGTACTTCAACTAGTGTGGTCCATATGTATTGTTGTTGTTAAATGCTGTTGAGTCGATTCTGACCCATAGCGAACCTGTATAGGGTTTCCAAGTAACAGCTGGTGAGCTTGAACCACCAACCTTGCAGTTCAAACGACTTTGCAGTCTGACACATTAATCCACAGCATCATACCAGTAGCCACTTATATTGTTGAAAAAAAAGTTATTTGTAATGAATAAGTTGTTGATCTGGTGGAATCATGAGCTCTCCAGCATTAATTTTATCACCAAGGCCATATGTTCCGACTACTGATCATTAATTCCTTGTTTCCAACCTTCACATTGCAATGACCAGTAATTATCAGTGCATCTTGATTGCATGCTTGATCAATTTCAGACTGAGTAATTGGTAGAGTTTTTCCATTTTATCATCTTTGGCTTTAGTGGGTGGTGGGTAAATTTTAATTACACTGATATTAAACTATTTTTATTTGTAGACATATAGATATTATCCTGTCACAGACAGCATTATACTTATATCATAAAATGTTCTTTATTTTTTTAAATAATTATCTATTATACTCAGATAGCAGTCTGATCACATATGGTCCAAGAACAAATAATCAAATATAAACAGAGGGTAAAGATTGGTCTTCAAACATCATAGCCAATGATGCCACACTTGCCTATGATCTTGCCTATATAAAACCACATCCACACCTCAGTGGCCACCAAACCATTCAGCAGAGCTTCCTTAACTGTGAGCTGTTTGAAGCAAACAGTTTTAGCACTATTGACTATTTTTTTCAGGCTCTGAATAGCTGTAGGGATTTCAGCAGGAGTTGGAGGAACCAGCTCCACCTTGGCATAATGCCTAAATATGACCAATGAGGCTTTGAGTAAGTCACAGCAACATTTACTATCGACGGAGTCTTCTCCACCAGGTTACAGATAAACTGAGCCATGGTTCTAGAGTGGAAAGCCTGTTTCCCACTTAAAGTGTTCTTTTGACAACAAATGTGACACCTTTCCTCTTAAATTTGTCATTCCTGGTATAGTAAATCATATGACTGTCTGATTTTAAATGGCCAATACCAGTCGGTTTCAGCTCACTAATGCATAGGATATTGATCTTTATGTGTTCCAATTCAATTTTGACAACTTTCAATTTTCCTAGAATATTTTCTATGGTCTGATTATTAATGGATGTTTCCAGTTGTTTTTCCTTCATTTTGATTTCTGTCCCATCAGCAAATGAAGGTCCTGAAGCTTACTCCTTTCAAGCCATTATGGTCATCTCTACTTTGAGGAGGACACTCTTCACCAGTTATATTTTCAGTGCCTTCCAACCTGAGGGGTTCATCTTTTGACATTATGTCTGATAATGTTTGATCCTATTCATAAGGTTTTCAGTGGGCAACTATTTAGACATAATCTTCCTTTACTTCTCTCTAGTCTTAGTCTAGAAGCTCTACTGAAACCTGTCCACCATGGGCAAGTCTGCTGATATTTAAAATATTGGTAGCGTAACTTACAAGCATCATAACAACACGCAAGTCACCACAGTATGAAAAATAGAAAGACAAATTGTAGCCAACTCACATATAAGAAATATCTGAATTGATACAGTCTTGTGAACTTTAAAATGGGAATAATAATGCTTAAATGTTAGAACCTTTATTGATAAGTTAGCATAAATAAGGAGCTTAGAACAAAGCCTGGTCTATTTTGGTGGTGGTGGTGATGGTGGTTGTTACGTGCTGTGGAGTCGGTCCCGACTCATAGTGACCCTGCATAGGGTTTCCAAGGCTGTAAATCTTTATGAGAGCAGAAAACCTCATATTTCTCCTGCAGAACAGGTGGTAGTTTCAAACTGCTGACCTTGAAGTTGCAGCCCAATTGATAACCACTACGCTACCAGAGATCCTATGGTAGATGTTCAGAAAGCATTGATTCTTTGTCCTTTTGGATTTTTTTTTCCATTTCTGGGCAGGAAGCATGTTATAATGGGAAGAGAAAGAACTTGGAAGGAAGGCAGGTTCAAGCAGATCTTTTTTGAATTGCATTTCTACCACCTTTAAGCTCATAAACCTGAGCAAGTTCATGACTTCTTAAGAGTTTAGTTCCTTCATCTTTAAAATAAAATAATACTCACTTGATAAGATGGATACAAGGACTGTAAGGACAGCAGTGCTAAATACAGTGCCTGAGACATGTTTCTGTTGTTATTGTTAAATGCTGTCGAGAGTCAGTACCAACTCACAGTGACCCTATATAGGGTTTCCAAAGAGTGACCAGTGGTTTGAACTTGAAGTTAGCAGTCCAGTATTTATCCTACATTTTCACACCAGGTTTCTTCTGAGACATGTAGTCGTGATGTTGTGAAGGGCCATTGGACCGGTTCTGACTCATAACAATCCTGTATAGGGTTTCTAAGGAATGGCTTGTGAGTTCAAACTTGCGGCCCAGTGCTTATCCTACAGTGTCACACCAGACATAATAGGGGATAATTACTCTTCTTTTCTAACTATATCCTGATACAAGAGCTATCATTTCAATTAAAATTAATATCATATGCACACCCCCCAAAAATTGTCTTAGACCACTCATGACTACTTATTTAGCTACTTTATTTACTGTGCTGAGGGAGTTTTAAGATTCACAGATGTCTTGGTTTCAGGTTTTTTGTATATGCCTTTGGAATAAAAGAAGTAGTTCTTTTTTAAAGAAATAAGTTCAAATTTCTATGCTGCCATTCAATAGTCTATTTTCCATTTTTCTCGTCCAGTTTTGAAGTTTTGCATTAAATTTCAAGCCTTTTATTAGTTACCATTTAATACAACTTAACAAAAATCTAAATTTACAACATTAAAACAAGACCTAGTATTCTATGCAGCTGACTCTCAGCTCCTTCAGAGTGGTGAATGGAATCAGATGTAAAATATCAAAACTTCAGCAGATGATGTAGTAGCCAAACTTCAAAGATGGCCCCCCATTATCACCAACTTCCATTATTCTTATCCTTATGTGATCCCCTCCTATTGAATGTAGGCTAGACATAATGACTTGCTTCTAACAAAAAAAATAAGGGAAAATAATAGAGATCCCTTCTGAGAGCAGTAATAAAAGAAAGCAGCTGCCATCTTGTTAGCACTGGCTCCTTCTTTGCCTCTTTCCACTTGATGCTATGATAAAACAAGCTGCCATATTGTCAGCCAACACCTTGATGTAGCCTTGTGAGTCAGAGGGCCCAGCTGAGCCTGGATTTCTGAGTCTCAGTAACTCAGAAATAATAAATAGTCAATGTTTCAAGTCACTACATTTGGGGGACATAGTTATTATGCAGCAACAGTTTACTAAGTCAAATGAGTAAGGAAGGATGACTAAAATTATAATCAAATTATATAAATTAAAACTGAAAAGAGAAATCATTTTTCAAATATAAACATTGAACTCTTATTATCATTTTTTAAAACATTATAGCTATTTTAATGTCTTTGCCCACTTTCATTTTTTGAGTTCTGACTCTAACAAATCTTTGTTTCCAAGAGTTTATTTCTGGAATCCTGGTGTCGCACTGTAGGGTAAGCACTGGACCACAAGGTTGGTTTGAACTACAAGGTCAGCAGTTCAAACCCACCAGATGCTCCTCAGAAACTTTATGCAGGGTCACTGTGAGTTAGAATCAACTCAACAGCACTTAATAACAAGAATTTCTTTAATTTAGTAATTAACTATCTCTATCTCTCATCTGTCAGTTTGTCATATTGTGGGGACTCGAATGTTGCTGTGAATGTTGCTGTGATTCTGGAAGCTATGCCACAGGTATTTTAAATACCAGCAGGATCACCCATAGTGAACAGGTTTCAGCTGAGCTTCCAGATGAAGACAGATTAGAAAGAAAGAGAGACAGACTACTTCTGAATATTTATTCACTGAAAATCTTATGAATAGCAGTGGAACATTGTCAGCACTAGAATATTGAATATTGATGTATGATGAAGAGCACCAGATATTATTGTCAGATATAGTGCCAGAAGGTAAGCCTTTCAGGTTGGAAGGCACTCAAAATACACCTTGCAAAGAGCTGCCTCCTCCAAGTAGAGTTGACTATGATGACATGAATGGAATAAAGCCTTCAGAACATTCATTTGCAGATGGAGCACAACTCAGAATGAACAGAAGCAGCTATAACATCCATTATTAATTGACGCATGGAATGTAGGAAGTATGAATCTAGGAGAATTGGAAATTGTACAAAATGAAATGGAAGGTATAAGCATCGATATCCTAGACACTAGTGAACTGAAATCCACTGGATTTGCCATTTTGAATCTGACAATCACATGGTTTACTATGCTGGGAATGACAAATTGAGGAAGAATGGTGTTGCATTCATCATCAAAAAGAACATATCAACCCAACCAGAACCTTCTGAGGTGGCACATTCCCACTTGAAAGTGTATGCAGAACATCCAGAATAACTAGAAGAACAGAGGTACTTCTAGAAAGAAAGACCAGTAGAAAAGAAAAGAAGAATAAAAAGAGCAGACTGTTTGGCTATCATAAGAACAAGCAAAAACTGTTCGGCTGGGAGCCATTAAGCCAAGCCATTAAGGTCCCTCAGGACAAACCTCCTTCAAATACTGAAACTCAAAGCAGGCTTGTAAGTTTGCTGGTGACCACTTTGGTCTACTTGTGAGTGGAAGTGGGGGAAAGGAAGCGGTGAAGACAAAGGCTGAGTTTGACCATGTTCCATGGACTCCTGTCAACTTTGAGATGAGAGAGAGAAAAGAAAGGGCTGCTTAGTCTGAAGTTTGGGGAGACTTGGGAACTCCTGAGTCCATGGACACTTACCTAACCACTGGTCAGCTAGAGCTGAGAGTTAAGCATCCAGCTGATACGAAGTGGGGGAGGTGTGCAAGAATGCCCAAACTTGCAGAGAGTACCCATTTGACCTAGCTAGGATGGCTTGCTGATCAGAATTCAAGTAGAGGAAGATACAGGAGTTGGATACAGGAAACAAGTATAAACTGTTACAAATTGATCAACTTGACCTTTGCTTATGAATGTTGTTGTTGTTGTTAGGTGCCATTGAGTCGGTACCGACTCATAGTGACCCTATGAACAAAAGAATGAAACACTGCTTGATCCTGGGCCTACTTCACAATTGTTGCCACGCTTGAGCCCATTGATGCTGCCACTTTGCCAATCCATCTCACTGGGGGGTCTTCCTCTTTTTCTCTGACTCTCCACATTACCTTCTCCAGTGACCAGTGCCTCCTGACAATATGTCTGAAGTATGAGAGACAAAGTTTGACTATCCTGGCCTCCAAGGAGCACTCTGACTGCACTTCCTCCAACACAGATCTGTTGGTTCTTTTGGCAGTCCATGGCACTTTCAATATTCTCCTCCAACACCATAACTCAAAAGCATCAATTCTTCTATGGTCTTTCTTATTCACTGTGCAGCTTTTGCATGCATATGAGGTTACTGAAAATATCATGCCTTGGGTCAGGAGCACCTTAGTCCTCAAGCTGACATCTTTGCTCTTCAATACTTTAAAAAGGTCTTGTGCAGCAGATTTGCCTAATGCAATATGTTGTTTGATTTCTTGACTGCTGCTTCCATGAATATTGATAGTTGATCCAAGAAGAATGAAGTCCTTGACAACTTCAATCTTTTCTCCATTGATAAGGATGTTGTTTATTGGTCCAGTGGGGAGGATTTTTGTTTTCTTCACATTGTATGAATGTAGTTGTTCAAAATACCAACCAAAAGGGAAGGAGTCTTCACATCAATGATTGTGCCTATCCCCTCAGTACAAAGGATTGATAGGGACAGGCAACTTAGACACTGACTACCAAAAATGGGGTCCTATAAAGGCAAGAAATAGCTGGTTTACAAATGGTCAAGAGTGAGTTTAGTTTCAGAGCAAGTGGGGGAAGGTAAAATCCTCACTAAAAAGTTTTCATCTTGTCTACATAGGTCTGGTGAAAGGAGATGGGGATAGAATTCTTCTGATTAGATAGTGAGTAGTTGTTATCATGGGTAATTGTGATTGTCACAATTGTAAAGGTAGAAGCTGTTTAACAAAAAGTAAGACTATTTCATCTTACATTCCATGAATGTAAGGACCCTGGGTGCATCAAAAGAAAAGACCATGAGTGGAATGTAGGATTCTAACTAGAGCTGCAATGACAAGAGACAGAGGCAGAGATGATGGCATAGAGAGATAGAGCAGTTAAGGATTCTACACTCATGGGAAGGGAAAGGCTGGGTGCCGATGGGCAGAAGACTGCCTTGAAAAATGTACCCTTTGGTTGTTTAAAAGATTACATATTCCTCTGTGTTTTGTGTACATCCAAAAAAAAAAAAAAAAAAAAGAGGAAAGAGAGGCAAATATTGTTAACCAATGATACATTATTGGAGTGGAGATCGTAATTATTACAATGAAACAAAATATGATTGGTTGAGTGGATATCTGATGTTTTGCCATGTAAACTATCAATCAATTCACAATAAAAGCTTTAAAAAATAAAAGAACATATCAAGCTCCTTCTTGAAATAAAATGGAGCCTGTGATTGGATAATATCCATAAGCCTACAACAAAGACAAGTTAATACCACTATTGTTCAAGTTTATGTACCAGCCACTAAAGCCAGTGATGATGAAATTAAAGAATTCTACCAACTTCCTAAGTCTGAAATTAATCAAATGTGCCATCAAGATACATTGATAATTACTGGCAATTAGAATGCAAAGGTTGGAAACAAGGAGGAAGGATCAGTCATTGGAAAATATAGGCTTGGTGATAGAAATAATGCTGTAGATCACAAGACCAATGACTTCTTCATTGCAAATACCTTTTTTAAGACAACATTAAAGATACACAAGAACCTCCCAGATTGAATACACAGAAATTAAATTGAACACATCTGTGGAAAGAGACAGTGTAAAAGTTCCAATTTGTGAGTCAGAATAAGGCCAGAGGAGACTGTGGAACAGGACGTCAATTGTTCATATGCAAATTCAGGTTGAAGTTGAAGAAAATGAAAACAAGTCCACAAAAGCCAAAATATGACCTTGAATGATCCCATCTGAATTTAGATATCATCTGAAGAACAGATTTGATGCATTAGAGACTAATGACCAAGTACCAGAAGAATTGTGGAATAACATCAAGAACATCATACAAGAAAAAAGCAAAAGGTCATCAAGAAGACAAGAAAGAAAGACCAAAATGGATGTCAGAAGAAACTCTGAAACTTGCTCTCTGTGTAAAAATGCTAAAAGCAAATAGAAGAAATTAGGAGGTAAAAGAGCTGAATAGAAAATTCCAAAGGTCAGCTCAAGAAGGCAAATCAAATATTAAAATGAAATGTGTAAAGACCAGGAGTTAGAAATCCTAAAGGGAAGATCATGCTCTGCGTTTCTCAAGCCAGGGGAACTGAAAAAAATTCAAACCTCAACTTGAAATATTGAAGATTTCTACGGGCAAAATACAGTGTTTTGTTCTGTTGTGCATAGGGTACCTTTAAATTGGTACTGACTTGATGGCACCTAACAACAACAACAACAAATATCTCTTTAAAATAAACGTAAGCAAACAAGACACGGAAACCATATCACCTGCTAACATTATTAAACCCATTAAGTCCTTATACCACTGACCACAGCTGCAATATAATCAAGGCTAACAGCTGAATACTCATTAAGACAGGGCGATGTAACTTAGTAAAGAAAGAGTTAATATTTTTCTCTATAGTTCAAATGTATATATAAGTAAATATAATGCTGAAATTAGCGATCTAAAACTTGTCCTAAAAACAAAGCAAAAAAAAAAACATTTAAGAGATTCATTATAACACAATTTCCTCAATAAAGGAAGCTTTACTAATTCACACTATAAAAAACTAAAACCAAACAGATTGCTCAGTCGTACGTTTTAACTGCAACAAAAATTGCCAAACCCATCTCTTTGATTGGACTGGCATTGGCAGTACTCTCTGCTCCCAATGATCCATGAAACTACTGCCCAGAAGTTTCCTGCCTTACAAACCACAACAAGTAAAAGTCATCTTGCCTAGTAGAGATCCCGAGTCAATGATCCAGAAAGGAGACTGAACAACCTGTGGAGCTCCCAGCCCCGTCCTGCCAAGGCACTGGCTCAGCCACAACCACCTTCTCTCAGCGTCTCAGCTTTTAAAAGTGAATCATTGACACTTATTGGGATGTATACTATATGGTATACTATATATATGTATATTGTATACATGCCATGGTATTTTCAATTATCTCATATGCATGCAAAAGCTGCACAGTGAATAAGGAAGACCATAGAAGAATTGATGTTTTTGATTTATGGTGTTGGAGGAGAATGTTGAAAGTGCCATGGGCTGCCAAAAGAGCTGATAGATCCATTTTGGAAGAAGTGCAGCCAGAGTGCTCCTTGGAGGCCAGGATGTCCAAACTTCATCTCTCATACTTTGGACATATTGTCAGGAGGGACCAGTCACTGGAGAAGGATATCATGTTTGGTAAGGTGGAGGGTCAGAGAAAAAGAGGAAGATCCCCAATGAGATGGATTGGCCAAGTGGCAGCATCGATGGACTCAAGCGTGGCAACAGGAGTGGGCTTGGCCCAGGATCGGGCAGTGTTTCATTCTGCTGTGCATAAGGTTGCTATGAGTTGGTACTGACTTGATGGCACCTAACAACAACAACAATACTATATTTTGTGTTATTCACACTATATTTTACTCTACGTTAATAGATTCTAAAAATTACTTAAGATTCTGCCTAAGATTTTCACAGAGTCCTGGTGTGTCACAGAAGGATAAGCACTTGATTACAATGTCAGCTCGAACAGTAAGGTCAGTGGTTCAAGTCCACCAGCTGTTCCTCTGAAACCCTACACAGAATCACTGAATAGAAACACACTCAATGGTACTTAATAACAACAAAAAATAATGTTACTTAAGTAGGCCAGGTGGCATATTGAATTTTGTGTTGGGTTGCTGACTGCAAGGTTGGTAGTTCGAATCCACAGATGTTCCATAGCAGGAAGATGAGACTTTCTTCTCCTGTGTAGATTTGTAGCCCCAGAAGCCTTATACAGGGTCATTATGAGTTGAAACTGACTTAAAAGCAAACAGCAAGAACAACATATTTTCTAAGGTCTCTTGCTAGTGCAAATGCTTTGCAATGGACTGCTAACTTAAAGGTTAATAGTTTGAAGCCATTCAGCATCACCTCAGAAGAAAAGGTCTGATGATCTGCTTCCATTAAGAACACAGCCAAAATGTTTCCTCAAAAGGTTGGAAATAGAAATACATATGATCTAACAATTCCTTTATTTGGTATTTACCCACAAGAAATATGAGCCATAACATGAGTAGATATATGCACACCAATGTGTATGCTATGCACACCAATAGTAGTGCATAGCAGTACTATTTGCAATAGCAAAAAGATGGAGACAGCTTAAAGTGCCCATCAATGAAAGAATGGATAAACAAATTTTGGTACATACACACAATGGAATACTATGCTACCTTAAAGAATAACAAAGAAGCTGCAAGCTACCACATAACATGGATGAATCTTGAGGACATTATACTGAATGAAATTAGTCACAAAAGGACAAATATTGCATAAGAACATTATTGTAAAAGCTTACAGAAAGATACCCATACTAAAAGAAAAAAAAAATCCTTAGTTAGGGGATGGGGGTGGGGAAGGTAGAGCGGAGGTTAGGGGGTAGACACATCATAGTTCAGGTGTTGGGGAGGGCAATACACAAGAAGGGAGAGGGACATGGAAGATCAAGGTAGATAGGGGAACACTGAGGCAGGTTTGCATAGGCTAAATGGGCCAGAAATAAATAGTGATGTATGTTCAACCTTGGAACAACAGGGCTCTGTGATACAGGGATCAAGGCATAGTCTGAATGGATAAAAGAGGGGAAAGAATGTTAAGATGCTTGACTGTCTTATGGATATTGGTTTCCTTCACCTATTATTGTAAAATAGACACCTAAGGGGGATAGAAAGGAATATCTGGAAACATGATTACAGAAAGCTTGTAAGCTTATGTTCAGCCTATAACTGATTGGAATACCTAAAAGGGACTCTGGAACTTGCTCAGTGAAATGGGCCTCTTGCACATCTCCCACAAAGACTGAAACACAAAGGGAACACATGAGCAGGCATGTAAGCTTGCTGGCAACCACATTGGTCTACTGGTGAGTGGAAGAGGAGGAAAGGCAGCAATAAAGATATAGGCTGAGTTTGACCACATTTCGTAGATTTCTGTCAACCTGGAGATGACAGAGATAAGAGGAAGTGCTTGTTGGTGTCACATGGGTGAGATCTGGGGACTGCTGAGCCCATGGACACGGACATAGCCATGAAGGACTAGAGCTGAAAGTGAAGTGTCCAGCTGATATAAAGTGAGGGGAGACGACACAAAAACACCCAAACTTGTAGATAGTACCTATTTAACCTAGCCTCAATGGCTTGATGATCAGAACGTGATTACAAGAAGATAAAAAAAAAAAAAAAAAACAACGTTTGATAAAGGAAACAAATGTAAATTGCTACAATTTGATGATCTTGACCTATACTTATGGATATGCTGTTGTTGTTGTTGTTGTTTGTTAGGTGCCATTTCTGTATCACCTTTAGTAAAACTTTACTTACATGGGATATCAAAGAGATTGTTTGATGATTTCTGCATTCCATTGGGTCACCTCTCTTTGGAATGGGCACAAATATGGATCTCTTCCAATCAGTCGGCCAGATAGTTGTCTTCCAAATTTCTTGGCAGAGATGAGTGAGGGCATCCTGTGCTGTCTCACTTTCTTGAAAGATTTCCATTTTTGTTCCATCAATTCCTGGTGGCTTGTTCTTTGCCAGTCCCTTCAATGAACCTTGGACTTCCTCCTTCACTATCATTTGCTCTTGATCATATGCTATCTCTTGAAACGGTTGAACATTAACCATTTCCTTTAGGTACAGTGGCTCTGTGTATTCCTTCCATCTTCTCTTGATGCTTTCTGAATCATTCAATAATTTGCCCAGAGAATCTCTCAATAAAATAAGTCGAGCCTTGAATTTTTCCTTCAGTTCCTCCTGCTTGAGAAATGCTTAGCGTGTTTTTCATTTTTGGTTTTCTGATTCCAGATCTTTGCACATTTTATTGTAATAATTGACTTTATCTTCTCGAGCTAATCTTTGAAATTTTCTGTTCAGTTTTTGGACCTCCTCATTTCTTCCTTTGCTTTAGCATCTCTATACTGGAGAGCAAGTTTCAGTGTCTCTTCTGACATCCATTTTGATCTTTTCCTTCTTTCTTGTCTTCTTAATGACATTTTGCTTTCTTCATGTATGATGCTCTTGATGTCATCCCACAACTCTTCTGGTCTTCGATCTTTAGTGTTTAATGTATCAAATCTGTTCTTCAGATGATCCCTAAATTGAGGTCGGATATATTCAAGGTCTTGTTTTGGCTCTCATGGACTTGTTTCCATTTTCTTCAGCTTCAGTTTGAACTTGCACTTGAGTAATTTATAGGCTGTTCCTGGATTTGTTTGGGCTGATGATATGGAGCTTTTCCATTTTTTTTTTCCACAGATGTAGTCAATTTGATTTCTATGTATTCCACCTAGTGAGGTCCATGTATATAGTCACCTGTTATGCTGTCTAAAGAAGATATTTGAAATGAACAAATCAATGATTTTGCAGAATTCTATCATGCAATCTCCAGCATCATTTCTACAACCAAGGCCATATTTTCCAACTACTGATCCTTCTTCTTTGCTCCCAACCTTTGCATTTGAATCACCAGTAATACCAATACATATTAATTGCTTGTTTGATCAACTTAGGGATGTAGTATCTCAAAATACTAACTGAGAGGGAAGGAGTCTTCACATTAAGTATCAATTCTATCCCCTGCATATACAAGGTTGATAGGGATGGGCAACTTAGGCATTGGCTACCTAAAATGGGTGTGCTATAAAGGCACAAAGTGACTGGCTTTCAAGCTTTCAAGAGGGAGTTTCAGGTTGTGTGGGGGAAGGTAGAATCCCCACTGAATAGTTGTCAACTTGTTTAGTTGTGTCTGGTGAAAAAAAGTGGGGTAATTTTTTTTTATGATTAAATAGTGAATAATTTTTATCATGACTAATTGTGACCGTCACAACTGTAGGGGTAGAATTTTTGTATTAAAAAGGGAAGGGAGTAGTTAATTTTAAAGTCCAGGAACAGAGGACCCTAGGACCATTAAAGGAAAGGAGCACAAATGGAATGTGGGACCCTATCCATGGAAAGAGTGACACCAGAGATGGAGGCAGAGATGATCACAGAGAGAAATAGAACAGCTGAGGATTCTAGATTCATGGAAACAGAAAGGTTATTTGCTGGCATCCAGGAGGCAGGTGTGCAGAATGTGCCCATTGGTTATTTAAATGATTATATACTCCTGAGTGTTTTTGTGTACATTCCCACCCCACCCCCCAAAAAAGGGGGTGGAGGAGAAATCAGAGGGAATAGAAGCAAATACTGTTGAATGATGATACATGGTGGGGATTGTAATCATTGCAGTGAAACTATGAGTGTAAAATTGATACTGTCCCATGTAAACTATCACTCAATTCACAATACAAACTTAAAAAAAAAGGATACGGCCAAAAAAACCCTCTGGAGTAGTTTTACTCTGTAACATATGAGTTTGCCATGAGTAAGAATGGATGCAAAGGCAGCCAACAATGTTACCTAAAACCCTAGCAAGTGCATTCTATAGCCAGAATCTAGTATTTGGAAGTTGTTCTCCATCAAGAGAGGGACTACAATTAAGTGTATCTACCAAGACTCAGAACTCTACTCTTCTGTACCAAAGCTTCTGTCTAAAAATGTAAAAGTTAGTCATTTCTTCCTTCCTACTTCCCTCCCTCCCCCTCGTCCTTTCTTTCTTTCTTAAAGTAACTATATATAGCACTTACTAACAACTACCTCTGAGTGGTCGTGGGTTCCCTGCCTGTGGCCACAGACTGAATCCCTAACTCTAGCCAGATGTTTTATGAATGAGCAACTCCACAAATCTATCACTATGACAAGAAAAATAATCGAAGAGTCAGGTATACTAGTGATAGTTCATAAATATCATCTTAAAATGCAAAAAGAAAAGTTTTCTATGGATCTATTAACCGTTTGGTTTTAATTTTTCATGGTAGTCATTTTTTACAGATCTACTTTATTACTTATTCTGATTTTATTTTGACAAATATCCTTTCCCTAAGAGTCCAGAAATTCAAGCTCACATAAATGATTTCTGTAGATTCCTAGTTAAGCATTCACTAACACACAGCAGGTTGGTAAAAAACAAATTAATTTTAATTTGCCTTTGTAATACTTTACAAGTGTTTCTATTTGTTGCATATATTATATTGAGAACATTGAAGTATAAATATAGTAACTACATTTGAAGCAAGCTTTTATCAAGCATCTTACACTCAGTATGTTGAGGAAGAAAACAATTGTATTTTGGGATTTCAGAGAAGTTTGATTAAATATTTTCTTATTTTAATAAAGAATAAAGTATCATTTATCTAATTTCAACCAGTAGAGCCAAAGTTTGATTAT
>NW_006408563.1:13176700-13178370 GCF_000296735.1 Chrysochloris asiatica | reverse complement strand
GCCACACCTCATTGAAGCCTAATTAAGTATTTTATTCTTATGTCATGAACCTTAACCATGACCACACTATTCCATAAAAATTTACATTTCAGAAAATTTATACCAAGGAATATAATCAAAATTGAGAATAAAAATCTTTTTCATATTTGTTTAATTGAATATTGAATAGAAAAGAAAAGAAAATCCGTAATAAGTAGGTAAATGGTCAAATAAATTAAGGAATAATATGCCATTTATTTTTTCTAGCAAAATTGATTTACTGATCTGATAAATCAATAACCATACTGTTGGACAAATTTTTAATAGATATTCTTTCAATCATCTGAAATGCATGTGAATGTTGATTATGCATAAAAAAGACTGGAGTAGAACTGATGCATTTGAATTGTGGTGTTGCCAAAGAATATTGAAAACATCATGGATTGCCCTTGAACAAATCTATCTTGGAAGAAGTACAGTAAAAAATCTCCGTAGATGTTAGTATGGTGAGACTTCATCTCACATACTTTAGACATGTTATCAGGAGGAGCAATCCCTGCAAATGGACATAGGACATCATACTTCGTCACATAGACAAGTCAGAGAAAAAGAGGAAGACCCTCAACAAGATGGATGACACAGTGACTACAACAGTGTGCTCAAACATCACAATAGTTGTAAGGAAGGCACAGAGCCAGGCAGTGTTTGGTTCTACTGTACATGAGAACACTATCGGTCGTAATGGACTCAGTGGCACCTAACAACAATAACAAAAACCGTAAATCAAGTTAAGGGAGATTTCTTTTATTCTTAGTTTTATATCTGGTGGTGATTATTTCAGAGACTTTCAGACTGATAGTGTGATTTTTCTTCTATGAGTTAGTTGTGGTGGTTAGATTGAGTCATTTCCTACTCATAACAGCGCTATCGATAACAGAACAAAACTTTGCTTGGCCTTGTACCATCCTTAAATTAGTACATATGGCTGAGTCCATTGTTGTCCTCATTGTGTCCACTTTGTTAATCCATTTCTTTGATGATCTTCTTTTTCTCTGATCCTTTACTGATGTCCTTCTCCAGAAACTGATCCCTTCTGATAACATACCCAATGTAAGTGAGACAAAATCTCCCCATCCTCATTTCTAAGAAGTGTTCTGGCTGTACTTCTTCCAAGATGGATTTTCCCATCCTTCTGGCAGTCTATATTCGATATTCTTTGCCAATATCATAATCAAAATATGTCAATTCAGGGTTCTTTTCCTTTGTCAGTATTCACATGCTTATGAGATAATTAGTCATCAAAGTGACATCTTTGTTTTTGAAGATTTTAAAGAGGTCTTTTGTAGCAGATTTGCTTAATGCAATTTGTTTTCGTTCTTAACTGCTTTGATGGGCATTGATTGTGGATCCAAGTAAAATAAAATCCTAGATGACGTCAATCTTTTCTGCACTTATCATAATGTTGTTGATAGGTGCAGTTGTGAAGGTTTTTGTTTTCTTAAATTGAGGTGGCCAAAAACATGCAAGATGGCCAACTACATTTTAGACTTCTTGAACTTAAAGCAATGAGCCCTAGTTATGCAGAGGTTGGAAATTCAAACCCACCAGTTACTCTGCCAGAGGTAGACATGGCTATGTGCTGTATGGAGTCCTGGTGTGATGCTGTGGATTAATGCCCTGGACTGCAAAGT
>NW_006408563.1:13173422-13174940 GCF_000296735.1 Chrysochloris asiatica | reverse complement strand
CCCTATGGGTTGGAACTGAGTCGGCACTTAACGACAACAGTTCAATTTTGTTTTAGAGAAAAGGTCGAGAACTTTCAGTCTGCATCCAAAATCTTTAAAGTTTATCTCCTAGGAATCCTGGTGACTCTTGTAAAAGTATCTTTGTCTGGTGCGCATTTAGGACCAGATATTTGAGGGTTTTTTTTATTTCTTTTATGATTATTGACCTAATAAGGATTTCTGTGCCTTGAAGAGTCTATTTCCTAATTTGTATTTTCCTGAGAAAATGAATTTCCTTTAAAAAATCCATTCTTTATCTGTGCTTATGTTCTAGTTCTTGTTTATAGTGTTATTTTTAGCTTCAGTTTTCCTAATCAAACTTGCCAAAGATTGGTTTATTTTATTGTTCTTTTCAAAGAACCAGTCTTAATTCCTATTGATCAAGTCAATTGTTTTTAAGTTTGGTAGTTTGTGTTGTTTTTCATTAATTTCAGTTAGTAAAGCTGAAACTCACTTCATTAACTATATTTTTACTAACTTCTTTTTCCTATGTTGATTTTGCTTATTTTTTGTTCCTTTTCCAGCTTCTTAAGTCAAACATTTCGACTTCTTAAGTTATTCAGTTTTCCTCTTGTTTCCGGCCATCATTTTCTGACTCAGCAGCCATTTCAGTAAAGTCACACTGTCTTTAATTTGTAATGTTCTCATCATGATACATTTCGAAACAGCTTTTTGGGTTTTTATTTTCTCTTTAACTAATTATTTATTGGGTGTTTTAAAATTTTTAAGTAGACTCATATTTTTTTCTTCTTCTTTGTTCCTAATCCCCAATTTTGCTCCCTTGTGGTCAGAGATGATAGATAGTACGATTTCTGCTTTGAGGAATTTAATTTTTCTTTGGGGTCTAGCATAGCGATTAAGAGAAAATGTGCTTAAAATTGTTGTTGATAGGTGCCATCAAATCAGTTCTGACTCATAGCGATCAAATGTGGGGTTTCCAAGGCTTTAAATCTTCTCAGGAGCAGAAAGACTTACAGTATTTGGCTAATGGTAAGTTCCATAAACTCAAAGTCAATTTTTATGTATTTGAATAGACATTTTTAAATGGGTATTTTCTGTTGTAAACATGATTTGTTTATGCATATTTATTTGTATCGATTTCTGTTGTTGCTAAGTGGCATTGAGTCAATTTTGACTCTTAACGACCCTATACCGGGTCTCCAAGGAGTAGCAGCTGGTGAATTTGAAGTGCCATCTTTGTGGTTCGCAACCCAGTTTTGATCCTACACAACCCAATTATATTGATTATGCTATTTAAATTCTTCAATCCTTACTTAGATTTTGTGAACTTGATCTTTTAATTACTGAGAGACCTATGTTAAGTTTCCTAATCTTTGAAATTCTACATGTCTCTTGCATTTCTACATTGTTTTCTCTATGTACTTGAACGCTATATTATTTTCTGTATAGAAATACATTATATCACTTCATATCTCTTTGGCAGGATGCATCATTTGTTGCAAAAAAAAAAAAAAAAAA
>NW_006408563.1:13170117-13172424 GCF_000296735.1 Chrysochloris asiatica | reverse complement strand
ACGGAATGGCTGGTAGTTTCGAACTGCCGACCTTGAAGTTTGCAGCCTGATTCATAACCACTACACTACCAGAGCTCCTTAAGGAGACATAAACTCTTATTCCATAGTATGTTGTCCTTTCTAGATATTATATTCAGAAAAGGTGATGCCATCTTCCAGCTACATGAAGACAATACCGCCTCTCCCTGGACAATAAAAGAAAGCCGAAAGAAGCTTAGTCCTGATTATGCTTTAGTCACCAAATGGACCCAAGGAATTACCTTACTTTGGGACTTCTTTACAGAAGTTGATAAATTGTCCATACTGTTTGCACGTATTTTGAACTATATTTTCTGTTGTTGCAACTGAGTCATCCTAACTTTTTCAGTATTTAAATCTCCTTTTTCAATCACTGTATAATGATGATCTCATCAGTCCTTTACTCTTACGAGATTGTTTTTGTTTGGTGCCATCTAGTCAATTTTAACTCATAGCGACCTCTCATAACAGAACAAAACCGCCCCATAGGGTTTCTTAGCTGTAATCTTTTCGGAAGTAAATTACCAGGTCTGTCTCCCATGGAGCCACTAGTGGGTCAAACTGCCAAACTTTCATTTCAGTTACCAGCCCAGCTCTTTACAGTTTGCACCACTAGGGCTCCTTTTTCACTGGATTCAACAAGACTTAATAAACCTTCAAGGGCCTCTGGTTGTACAAACAGTTAAGAGCTTGGCAGCTGACCAAAAGGTTTTAAGTTCAAACGTACGGACTCAGTCACTCCAAAAGGGGAGAGGAAGGAAGGGAGAACTAGCAATTCTACCTTTAGAAAGATTATAGCCAAGAAAACCTATGGGCAGTTCTATTGTCACATGGGGTCACTATGAGTTGAAATCAACTGGACAGCATCTTACAACAACAAATAAACTTTCACTTCCCCTATATCTTTGCCTACTATATCCCAAATTTGTCTACTCAGCTATAAAGTTAATTATATATTGTTTTTATCCTTTTAAATCTATTTTTTAAACTTTTTATTGTTAATTACTTGAAGGTTTACAGAGCAGATCATCAATTTAACGGTACACAAATCAACAAATCCTTTGTTTCTTGTTTTCATTCCTCTTTCTTTCCCTACTCTTCTGATGATTGTCCTTAGGTAAATGGTGCCCTTTTGATCTCTAACAGTTGACCATTGTATGTACCTCACTAGTGTTGCTTTTCCCTACTCTTCCAACATACCTACCTCCTGCTTGGGAGGAAATTGAGCCATGGGTGTGAGTTCAGTTCCAAACTGAATGGTAACAAAGGGTCATAGTTTTAGGATTAATGGCATATTGTTTATAAATTATATCTTTACTGTAAAATCTTAAAAAATTACCTGAAGTAATTTAGTGAAACTATATGCCATTAAGGAGCTCTGGTAGCATAGTAGTTACAAAACAGGCTGAGAACTGTTAGGTCAGCAGTTCGAAACTACCAGCTGTTCCGCAGGAGAAAGATGAGGTTTCTGCTCCTGTAAATATTTATAGCCTTGGAAACCCTGTACAGGGTCACTACAAGTCAGAACCGACTCCATGGCACATAACCACCACCACCACCACCACCATATACCATTATTTTTATTAAGCAATACATTCTTTTAGATTTTTTTTATCTTTCTTCTTGTATACCTCATATTTTTATTTCATGTCCTATAAACATATTCCCTCATAATTTTTAAGATGTTCTCCATGTTCTAAAAGCATTCAATACAATCAAAGAGAAATATGACAACAGTTTTTTGTTTTTGTTTTTTTTTCTGGTTCATTTTAGACTATCTGCATCTTTTCTCTGACAATTTTGTAGGCCAATTTCTTTATCCTTAACATCATTTGCTTAGAATGTTCTGCAATATGTTTTTGTTTCATTTCATTTTGTTTTGTTTGATTTTGCTTGCTATCTAGCTTTTGCAGTTCTCGTTTCTATTTCAACCCTGCTGTGCTTTGTAAGAACAAATATGCATTTGTTCAACTCAGCAAATTTTTCTTTCGTATTTTCTTCATCAGTGTTTCCTTTCCATGCTCTAGATTTTCTCCCTAGGCTGTGGGGACTACTGGCTTTAGCCTCATTTCCCTTATTATCCATTCATCCTTGCATTTTCTTATTCTGTACCCATAGTCATTTTTATATTCACTGTATACAAGGAATTTTCTAGCAAACACATTTCATACTTCTAAGCATTTAATTGTTTATTTTTCATGGCAGTCTTCTTTTATTTAATAGATAGAATAGTCTGTTAAATCCTTCAGATATATTGATTACACGTATTTTAAAGTTTGACTGAATTGC
>NW_006408563.1:13130737-13167842 GCF_000296735.1 Chrysochloris asiatica | reverse complement strand
ATTATTAATGACTGTTTATAGCTGTTTCTTCTCATTTTGAGTTGTGACCCATCAGCAAATTAAGGTTCTGAAAACTTTATTTCATTTGTATTACCATAGTCAACTCTATTTTGAAGGGGCAGTTCTTCCCCAGTCATATTTTGAGTGCCTTCCAACCTGTGGGGCTCATCTTCTGGCACTGTATCTGACAATATTCTGATGCTATTTGTAATGATTTAATATTAAATATGCTGGTGTTATCTAACCATTTTCCACTGCTATTCATAAGGTTTTTCAGTGGATAAACATTCACAAGTAGTCCGCCTTTCATTCTTCCTAGTGTGTCTTAGTATTGAAGCTTAGCTAAAACCTGTCCATCATGGGTGACCCTGCAGGCATTTAAAATGCAGGTGGCATAGGTTTCAGCAGCACAGCAACACACAAGCCACCACGGTGTGACAAATGACAGACGAATGGTGGGTTTTAGTAGATAGAGCTTATTTATTTAATCCAAATGAGAACTCCTAATTCCCTGATGCAATGTGGGATCTGAGCCTCAGAGTATGCATCCAGCAACAGTGCTTAGTAGGGTGCAGTGTATCAGTAGATGGAATTATATTTTGGTTTTATGGAAATACATCCTTAAGGAATTCTTTCAAACTTTTAGCTCATTGTTTTCATAAATTGTACAAAACCAAAAAGGAAGAGCACTCTCAGAATTTCTTAAGTTGAAAGAACTGAAGAAAAATGTCAAGACTTGACTTGCAATATTGAGGGAGTCTATGGGCAAATATTGAATGATGCAAAAAGCATCTGGAGAAGATGGTAGGAATGCGCAGTCACAGTACCAAAAAGAAATGCTTGATGCTCAACCATCAAAGAAATGCTTGGTGGCATAGTGGGTTACAAATTAGTCTGCTAACTGAAAGATTAGGAGTTCATATCTACCAACTCCTCTGCCAGAGAAAGATGAGGCTTTCTTCTCCTGTAAAGATTTACAAGCTCAGAGACCTTATACAGGGTTGCTATGAGTTGCAACCTACTCAATGGCACAGAACAACAACTCTCTAACCAGTGAATTACCCTCCCTTCTCTCCCATCCCTGGTAAAAATCAAGACTATTTCTTTTAATGTAAAACATTTTCTTGCCTTTTTTTGATAATGGTCTCGTACAATATTTGTCCTTTTGTGAATGACTAATGTTACTCAGCATCATGTCCTTTATGTTCATCCATGTTCTGAGATGGTTCACAGATTCATCATTACTTCTCAATATTGTTTATACGCCATTGTGAGTGCCAAAATTTGCTTATCTATTCCTTCATTGCTGGGAATTTAGGTTGCCTCCATCCTTTTGCTTTTATGAACAGTGTTACTATGAACATTGTCATTATTAAGTGCCATAGTGTCAGTTCCAACTCATATTGACATTATATAGGGTTTCTGGGAAATATTGAGTGGGTTTGAACTGCCAGCCTTGAAGTTAACAATCTTATACTGATCCTATATATACATTCTTGTCAAGGCTCTTAATTCTCTAGAATATATACCAAGTAGAGAGATAGCTGGGATATATGGGATTTCTAATTCCAATCTTTTGAGGAAGTGCCATACTGTGTTCTGGAGTATTTATACCATTTCACAGTCCCACCAGCAGTATAGGAGTATTCAGTCTCTTTACATCCTCACCAGCATTTGTTGTTTTCTGTTTTTATGAACTTTGCTATTAATGATGGGGTGAGATTATATCTCATTGTTGTAGGATCAGCACTGGATGGGGAAACACAAAGCTGGGAGTTCAAACCCACCAGCTGCTCTTTGGAAACCCTATATAGGGTCGCTATGAGTCAGAACCAACTCTATAGCATTTAACAACAAAAACATCAATGGCTAATGGAGTTCTGGAGTGATGCTGTAGGATAAGTATTGGACTGCTAACCTTAAAGTCAGTGGTTCAAACCCACCAACCATTCCTTGGAAATGCTATACAGGTTGCTGTGAGTCAGAAATGACTTGATGATAATACCAGTGACTAATGATCATGAGCACTTCTTAATATGTTTGTTGGTCACCTGAATGTCTTCTTTAATGAAGTGTCTGTTAATGTCTTCTGACCTTTTATAATTGGATTATTTGTCTTTTATTTTTATTGTTGAGATGTTGAAGTTTTCTTTACATTTTAGAGATTAGCCCCTCTTCTAATAGGTCATTGACCAAAAAAAAAAAAAAAAAAAAAAATTCCCAGTCTCTGGGTTCTCTTTTTACTCATTTTTGGTGAAATCATTTGAAACCTGTAAATGTCTAATTTTTAGAAGGTCCCAATCATCTAGTTTGTCTTCTGCTGTTCATGTTTTCAGTTATGTTTGACAGTGTATCTGTGCCATGTATCAGGGCCCTTAAGTTTGTCCCTATTTTTTCGTTAGTGATCTTTATAGTTCTAGTGTTAATATTTAATTCTTTGATACATCTTGAGTTCATTTTTGTGTATGGTGTGAGATATGGATCTTGTTTCATTATTCTGCAGATAGATATCTAGTTTTGTCAGCATCATTTGTTAGAGAGGTTATTTTTCTCCATTTAATAGGCTTCAGTCCATTGTCAAAGATCAGCTGACTGTAGTGGATGGATTTACTCTGGATTCTCTGTTCTGTTCCTTTGATTTTTGTGTCTTTCATTGAACCAGTATAAGGCTGTTTTTACTACTGTGGTTGTGTGTTCTTCTTTAGTAATGTTTTGTTTATCTAGGGTCACTTTCTTTTCTATATAAAGTTAATGATTAATTTTTCATCTCTTTAAAGAATAATGTTAGAATCTAGATTGGGATTATGTTCTATTGTAAGTGTCTCTGATTAGTATTGATATTTTTACAATGTTAAATCTTTCTATCCGTAGCATAGTATATTCTTCCATTTAGGCTGGCCTGTTTTGTTTTCTTGTAGTAGTGTTATGTAGTTTTCCATGTATAGTCCTTTTGTTTCTCTGGTTGAATTTATTATTAAGTATTTCATCTTTTTGGTGGCTATTTTAAATGGCATTTTTTCCCTGATATCCTTTTCACAGCTCTCTTTATTAATGTAGGAAGCCATCAGTCACCTATTTTTAACATGCTCAGTCTAAACAGCATAAGTCCAAAGAGTTAAGTGAGTATACGTAGACAAAATGAATAACAAAGCGCCTAGGCATAACTTGATGCATTTTAACATTCCAAAATTAAGTAAGTTTTAAAAAATCATAATCCTAAATAAATAAATAAGGCACCTACAAAATGATCAAAATCCAGTTAATCTCAGACTTTGCTACAGCATTAAGTTCCAGGAAAACAACAACAATGAATAAAGAAACAAAACATGAAGCAAAAACAGCATGAAACACACAAATCCTAGAGTATAACCTAAATTTAACAAGAAGACATTAATGAATGTGCAAGGACTCAAATAAGTAATAAGTTGAGGAATAAGTTACTAGGAAATGTTTATTTCAGAATGGATGGATCTTAATGTGTCTCTCACAAATGAGAAAAACAGGTCATGAGATTGTCAATGAATATTGAAACTCATTATATAGACACTTTGTGAAGGAAACTAGGATAGATTCATTGTTAAAATATAAAATTAATAATAGCAATCTGGACTTAAAATTGCTATATCATAAAAACAAAACTCAGGGTTGAAGGAGATTAGGTACAAAGAGCAGGCAAGTCACTCTTATTTCATGATATTATGATAGAAGTCATTACATACTATTTGATATTCTATACCAATAATCAGATATTTGAACACTTGTATGTTTGTGTGTTATAAAAGTAAAAGTAATAGAATTAAAAGTAAAGATTCTGAATAACTACAAAAAGATAAAACAGCAAAGTTTTTATAATATAGAGCTTACAGATTGGAGCAGCCATCACAGATTATGAACAGGGACACAGACTTTGGTATAAATCCAGATCAGGATGTTTGAGCTATTATCCTGCTAGGACCTTCCTACAAGTGTATTTATTTACTTACAACCTGATATTCTTCTATTACTCTTAATCATTTTACTTTTACTCTTATTTCTTATGCAACTTATGTTGTAACCCATTTCATAGCATTTAACTGCCTAATTAGAATTTATAGGATTTAATGTCCCTGTCTGGACTTTAACTAAACTTATTTTGTTGGATTTTTATCAACTATAATTTGGTATCACTTTCTCATAGATTGTTAAAGATGCAAATAAATCACAATTTGTAACCTTATTGGAATCATATCTATACATAACTCACACATGTATACACTGCTTGAGAAATATTTGTTGATGGTAGGTGCCATGGAGTCGGTTCCTACTCATAGTGACCTTGCTCAACAGAACAAAACACTGCCCAATCCTGCGTCAACCTACAACTGTTGTGCTTGAACCTATTGCTGCTGCCATCTCAGTGAAGGTCTTAATGCATCTAATTGGGGATCTTCTTCTTTTTCAGTGATCCTCCATTTTACCAAGCATGATGCCCTTCTCCATAAATTGGTCCCTCCAATAACATGCCAAAGTATCAGAGATAAAGTCTCACTATCAGCCATCTAAGGTGCATTCTGGCTGTATTTTTTCCAAGAAAGCCTCATCTTTCTCCCAAGGAACAGTTTGCAGACTTGAACTATGGCCTCTATGTTAAACAGCCCAATGTGTAACTCAACTATATTACCAGGCCTTATTCTGTATAATTTCTTCATTTTCTGACTATCAATTTATTCCCTTTCTGTCACAAACAGCATCATTCCACCAACTAATGAACCGTTGTACATCATTAAACCAAACTAATTATATTGATTTAAACCTTGGAACCCACCCTCTACCTAAAATTTTATGTTCCTTTTTCTTTTATAATCTATGAAATATGCCACACCAACAAATCAACCATTGTCACTATTAACAACAAAATTTTAAAAATACTTTCCTGTATAATCCTTGTTTCAATTCTAAATTCAAATAATAATTAAAGCCTAAAAGGAGCTCTGGTAGCGTAGTGGTTACGAATTGGGCTGCGAGTCTTAAGGTCAGCGGTTCGAAACTACCAGCCGCTCCGCGGGAGAAAGATGAGGCTTTCTACTCCCGTAAAGATTTACACCCTCGGAAACCCTGTACAGGGTCGCTATGGGTCGGAACCGACTCGATGGCACTTAACAACAACAACAACAACAATTAGAAATTACACGAGGTCCTTGTAGAGCCCTCAGAAATCCTACACAGGTTACCGTGAGTTGGAATCAGCTCAATGGCACGTAATGTGTGATGCACTAGATAAAGCACTGAACTGCTAACTTTAAGGTGAGTCCTAAAGGTTCTATGGGTTAATGAGATGGACTGCAAATTCAGTTTGAACCGCAAGGTGAGCAGTAAAGCTCACCAGCCACTCCTTGGAAACCCCATACAAGGTTGCTATGGGTAGGAACCAACTGTAAGTCACTTAACAACAACAACAAACTTCCAGCCAGCTGCTCTTCAGAAACTCTACATAGAGTTTATATGAGTCGAAATCAAATCAACTGCACTTAACAGCAACAAAGAAATTTACAGTGAAATAATAAAACATTATATGTTAAATTTATTAAGCCAAATCTATATTTAATAAAATATACATTCCATTAAATGTATTCATTGCTAAGCTAGAAAGAATAAAGAGCAAAACAAACAAAAAATTAGACAAACTCAATATTTCAAATTTAACATTTTATTTTTTAATAGAAATAAAATAAGATAAGCACTGGATCACAAGGTCAGTTAGAACTGCAAGGTCAGTGGTTCAAACTCACCAGCCACACCTGGAAAACCCTGTACAGGATCACTATGCATCAGAACTGACTCAATGGCACTTATCAATAACAAAAGATTTCAGAAAATGTCCGTGCTATGAATAACAATCATAACAATACTAGAAACAGAAAAAGAGTAAAGCTGAAAAATAAAGGTGAGAATTTGTTCAAGAAGACATAAAGTATATGATTATTAAATTATATTAATAAATATATGAAAATATATGTTGTTAGCTTAAACTAAGTGAATAAAAGAGAGAAAGAAATACCATATATACAACAGTAGGAAAAAGGAAGGAAGAAGTAAGAAAATATAATGCTAAATGTGCAGATTATTTTTTAAATAACTAACATTCAACAGTTATCCCTGAATAAAACTCCTAGAAGAAGAGGAATAGAAAGATATTTCTTTAGCATGATTAAGAACACTCTATAAGTCAACATTCAACATTATATTTGAATATAAAATAATAAAAGAATTACCACAGAGTCACAAAATATTGTAAATTTTAAAAAGGAAATATTACAAAGAGGGAAAGATAACATGGTCTCAATGCATAATGCACACACACACACACAAATTAATCAGACTGTTAACAAATTAAAGCCATAATTATGAGTAGATATTCTTTTTTAACATACTAGTAGAGATCACTACAGTTCTCTAATAATTGTCAATACTGGGGGTGGTCTCATGGGTCTGGCACTATCACACAATGCTACATTGTAAACTGGCCATCTTTTCTGGGACACATGGTAGAATATGAAAAATCATATTCTGGATCTTATAAAGACAATATATTTGGCTCATAAATGGCAAAACTAGTGACCTGGTATAAGGAAATTAAGATGTTGTTGTTCTAGTTAAATGATGTCAATATGTTCCGACTAAAGTGACCCTATATAGGTTTTCTGAAGCTGTAAGTCTTTGTGGGAACAGAAAGATTCACCTTTCTCCCTCAAAGCAGATGGTGGGCTAGAACTGCCAACTTTGTGGTTTGCAGTCCAGTGTTTATCCTACAGAGCTACTGCACTCCCCTAAAAATATATTAATCATGAATAAAGGTATTTACTGGAGGATTATATAAGAACTTGAGCCATACAAAAGTATTCAGCAATAGGGGAATGTTTGATTATACTTAAGCCATGCTATAGAAACATATGAGATTGTCCAACATCATATTATCCATATTATAAGTAATGATATGGAAATGCAGTTGTTATAGTTTCAAGTGACAAAGAAGATATAAAACTGCATCCACAATGTGACTCTTCTTTTATAGCTAGAAAGTGGAAAGAGAGGGAAGGTAAGAGATATCAGAGAGAGAAAGAAACGAAAGCTAAAGTGTTTTATAATGCATTTATATCTCTGGATGATAATGAGTGATTTTTCATTGTTTCATATATTTACATATTTTTTCTTATTTCTTTGAGGTATCATTTGATAAACATAAAAACAATCAACATTATTTCAGTACTTTAGTCTCTTTAAAACGAAGTTATCAGGTTTGGGGCAGACACAAAAACTAAGTTTTGATGAGACAATGGTCATCCTTAAACTTTTATGAAGACTATCTTGTCTCTGTTTCTAACATGATTCTTTTGCATTTCTAGAAGTCAAAAGAAAAATCTAAACAAACCAAAACAGAGAAGAAGGAAGACACTTGGAAGACTAACCGAGAATTTTCTACTTATAAGTTATTAACCAAAGATTTATTCTGCCTGAACAACCAAGCGTCCTTCAAGGGCTTTTGAAATGAAAATCTCCCGGAGTCCCAGTGTCTGACTATATGAAATAAAGTTACCCTAAAATCACACATAAGGAGCTCTGGTAGCGTAGTGGTTACGAATCAGGCTGCGAACCTTAAGGTCAGCAGTTTGAAACTACCAACTGTTCCGTGGGAGAAAGATGAGGCTTTCTGCTCCCATAAAGATTTACAGCCTTGGAAACCCTGTGTAGGGTCGCTATGGGTCGGAATCGACTTGACGGCACTTAACAACAACAAAATCACACAAGACTAAAGCCAAAATCATTTCTCTATGTTGCTTGTTGTCATTGTTAAGTGCGGTCTCGTTGGTTTCGACTCATAGGGACCTGTATAGGGTTTTGAGGAGCAAATGGTGGGTTTGAACTGCCACCATTGTGGTTCACAGTCCCATGCTGATCCTACAGCACCACACCAGAGGGGTAATCATTTCTCCATCACAAATCCCATACATCCATTCTTGTATTTCTTCATGTATTGACTGATTATTTACTGAGTACCTGCTGTAGGCTAATTTGTCAGAATAAAAGGCAAATAAGACATGATCCTTGAGTTATAATCTACTCAAGCCTAGCTGGAAAAACTAAATTTAGATTTAAAAATAAATAGCTAAAATTTACCCTCAACATTGCTAAATTGTTCTTATTTCTTTAAATGGTCCGTAAAATATGTAACATTTTTCAATATTAAAAACTCATGATCCCTTAGATTAGGCTGCTTAAATAATCTATTTTATTAACAACAACAAAATGTTACTGTTACAGAAGAGTTTGTATACTAATATTGAATAAATTATGTCTACATGTGGTGGCTTCAAAAAATTCATGAAAAAAAAAATCCATTATCCTTTTACTCCATTTTTCTGTGAACTTTTGAAGCCTGTTTGCATTTGAAAACCTAAGTGTTCCAGCTATAAAACTAATAAAACATCTATAAAAATAACATGTGGGTGGCATGTGACATCCTCTAACTGCAAAGGGGTAGAGAGAATCAAGATCAACCATCTAAGGCTGATTCTTATGAGGCTGATGTCAGACCAGCTTCCACTCTCCAGCCTTTTCATCAATTCAGACAGCAGTCCCTTCCATATCGCTCTCTGCTTTTGTGTTGGGTCCAATAATGTGTTACAATGGTCACAGGGAACTCACAGACACTAGTTATGATTATGGGGTTATTGGGGAAGTATCAGGGTACAATTCAGGATCAAAAATGACTCCAAATACAGTTCTATAATCAGAAGAGCCTCTTCTCAGCGATGCCTACCTCTCTGTCTCTGGTCCTTGGCCCCTTGACCTGGCTTCTGCCCTGTTCAGGCAAGTGTTCTAAAACTCATTTAGCTCTGCCAATTAAATATCCACAGGAACTCCATTCAACCAGGAAGTCTTGTCCAGAAGGCTCTCAACTTTAGTTTAACGAATCAAGCCTAGCTCCTCAAAAAGTCCCCAAATATCCTCCGCTCTGTCAGCCAGCCTCCTCTTGTAGCTTTCTAGCTCTGTGGACCAGGAAGGACACAACTCTGTCTGTTGGTTCTGCTGCCTTGGCAGTCACAGTTTCTCTGGCATTGCCTTTCATCACATGTGTCTCTCTCTCTCTGATGTCACAGCTCTCTCTTCTAGATTGAGGAAGCTCAGCTGAGGGATCTCAGGGGTGAAGGACAAGCTACTTCCGTGATGTTTCTTTCTTGGTGATAGTGATATCCTCCTTTCTGCCCCTCATTTTAAATCTAGCAAGATGGCAAAACTGACCAATCTCCTGGTTAGGGTTTCATACATTTGATTTGTATGGTTCCAGTCCCACAAGGGTGCCATGCACCTCATGTACATTATGAGCAAGATACCCAGTCCCCTTGATGGACCACAAGCACCTCACATTTGCATAGTTCCATCCAGTCATTTGTGGGAGCTACAAAGACTATAGCTAGATTGGTCATACTAACTAATTCACAGTACCACAATCTCACCTTAACCAGTTCCTGAATCAAATTAAAAACACAATAACCAACAGAAAATAGTTTCATTCAACCTACTTTTTCAGACACAACATAAAAGTTAAATAACTGATGTGATTTCTGGTCCTCTCCAATATCTGTCCTCCTCTTTTCTTCAGTCATAGAATCCAAGGTAGATCACAGCTGCACAACCCCCTTGAAGCTAGTGTGGTCATGTGACCATATTCTTGCCACCCGAACATAACTGGAAATGGTGAGTACATTTCCTACAAGTGTCCTCAAGGAATAGGGGTAAGTAAGCCTTCTATCTTTTCCCCTTCCTTCCAGCTGGCTAGAATGTGGGCGAGTTGACTGTATAGGGAGCCTCCATCTTGCCACAAGACGGAAGTTGAGTTCTAAGAGTGGCAGAATGCAAACCAGAAGGCATCGGAATCCCCAATAATTTTGAAATCAACATATCAACTCTAGACAGCCTATGTTTACATGAGAGAGAAACAAACTCTGTCTTTTAAAATCTATTGTTGCTTGAGTCTTCTCTTACTCAAGATGAAACAATTCTAATTATGACAAATGATAACTATCCCGTCCAACTTCTTTATGCTGCAGCTGCTCAGGTGTGGCACTGCTCCTCTGAGTTTGATCACAGAGACAACTCAAGTTAACTATAATCCTTCCAATTTTGTTTTGCGTTTACCTTACACAGGACTAAAGAGTCAGCAAAGCTGTCAAGTGCAGTCATAAAGCACATCTGTCCTCAGTTTCCTTAGTTAGCCAATGAGTACCGTAACTCCTGTCTTGATAATAGTAACATCCATTTATAATGTTTGCATTGATGTTGTGAGGTCAGCATTTAATTGGTACTTTGCATCTAAGGAAACAGAATTTCAGAGAGGTTATGTAAAACTACCAAGATTATACAGTTCAGTAAGTGGCAGAATAGAAATTCAAACTCAGGTAAGTCTATTCTAAATATTATGATCCTTCAAAAACACTTCATTACCTTTTCCCTCTTGCCTTGTGAACAGTAACCAACAAAGTAACCTGTGCAAAGCAGCTAGATTACCTGTCACAAGCAGATGCACATTATGTGTGAATTATCTTCTCCTCTGCTCTTACATGTTGGTGAAGCGAAAGTGTTTTGCTTTCATTCTCTTCCATACACAAACTTACATTAGGACAGCTTTGTGAAAGAATCAGGCTGGATGATTTCCATGTTTAAATGAAAATACCATAGAATACAATTTTACCCTTGAAGAATCCCAGGCCCAGTCATTTTTCAACAGATTGAATGCATTAAGCTTTTGTATATACATAGACCCATGCAGGAAGATATACAAAGTTAATCAGAGAGTAACAATTCCTGTCCTCTAAGAATCTGTAACCTAAAATATATCACAGAGACACAGGCTCAAATACACAAATTCAAACAAACATCAACACATGAATAAAGAAGAACAGTTCTGTGTTGAACAGAACTGCTTTCAACATACACATGCAAATTAAGATACTTACACATATATCAGACACCTTATGAATGGAGGGATGGAAAGTGGTTTTAAAGGGGGAAGACATCCTCCCCAATTAAGGTAACACACCAGCATTTGTCTAGTAATTGTACTTCTCTAGGTCTGCAAATCCCATGAAACCAAGCTCTCTCAAATGCAAGGGTGCACTTTTTGTATTTTTGCACAAACGGATTATTCATCAAAATGATCTTGTGAAAGTAAAGATCTTTTAAAGACAGAAAAAGTAAATAAATAAAACTTTCAAATGATTATGGCTTTGGCAAAAATTGTGATTTAGAAGCAGTGAGGCAAATATTTTCTTCAAGGTCGTGATAATAAAAAGCAAGCATGGCTTCTGGAAATCCTTGCCCTCTTCCCAGTAGGTACTTACAGACTGGAAAGTAAAGTTAGAAAAGTAAGTAATAAGGCACAGCAGAAAGAAAGCAACTGGTCATTTTTTAAGTCACCTTTAACTACAGTCTAGTAATGATGCAGCTGAAGTGCTTCTTAAAAGTATTTTTCATTGTGAATGAAATACTTTCTTTCCACATTTCTGGAAGGTTCATGTTATACTTCCCTTAAGCAGTAGACCTCTGTACTGGTTAAATCAAACACCCTCCACGCCTCTCTCACAATTCTATTGCTCAAATTCCCTTTGCCCAAACCTGACTTTCATTTAAAAAAAAAAAAAAAACAAAAACTTCTCACAATAAATTTAAGTAAGTTGAGACTACTCTACTCCTTCTGAAAACTTTAAAGAAAGTAGTTTCAATCAAAGCCCTTGGCCAAATCTTCTACCACCTGTGTATTGAGAGAATGAAAAAAAAAAGCAAAATTAAAAATAAACAAATAAAGCAAAATTCTACTATCACTCCCACTTATGAACTGTGTTTGGCAGAGTAACTTTAAAATTAGAGTTGGCAAAGATTCTGGAGTGATTTTATGGCTGAATATGAAGACAGCCTCAAGCTGAGGGTTTTCATCTTCCTCTGATTTATTCCTTCCTTTTCTCTATCTATTTCATTCTCAAGGCAGGGACTCAATCTTCCCTTCTATTGAAGTCATTGAAAGAGTGAAATCTATCTTATCCAAGCCAAATAATTCCATTAATCATATTGCAATCACATCGATTAGGCATTAACAGGTAATATAAAGCATTTAAAACCTCCCTTTTGACACATGAGATCTTTCTTGAACATTTCTGGTGCCCTGGGGAAGTTCAATCCAACCTCTTCAGAATTTATGTATTTATTTATCTTTTTATTTATCTATTCAGTAAATGTTAGTGAATATCTATTGTGCAGCCACACATAGCTCTAAATATTTAATACTTAGCACTTATTTGATGTTCTGTTGATGTTCATATATATTGATTGAGCCTTCTGATTCATACATATTACCTCCAGGACTAAACTAAATTTTCCTTGATATTAGGGACTATACCTTACTTTTTTCTTCATTGTCTAGCAGGAAATCCTAAAAGTATTTTCTCAGTTAGTAGTTTGTATTATTGAAAACCAAATTTAGGCTATATGCTAAGTCTTAGAGGATCTCAAGCCATTGAATCCCTTTTCTCAATTAAAAATGTTGAAGTTTCTTTCTGGTCTATGGCTTGTCATAGAATCCCATTCTCTGCAAGTCAGAAGGAAATTGAATTTCTGTCTTAAGGGATTCACCTACATTCCAGACATTGCCAGATGTACTGGTTACACATGCCTGCTTTGTGAATACAATGAACCCAAATTATTTTATTGACTGCATTGGAACAATGACTAATTTTATTCCAAACTCTGTGCAGTGCCACAAAACTGTAGTTGCCATAATAACATTATAAGAATCTGAATACTTCAGTGCAAGACTTGTCAACTGAAAGTACACCTTGAAATGCTCTTGGGAAGGTGAATGTCTTTTCAACACTTTATTCATTCATTTGACATAGACATTCAATTGCTCTACAGGCCTTCAAAATAAATAGCCTTAAGATCAAGAAATTTATAATATTTAATTAAAATGTATGTTAGCCTACTGGTGTGTCAAGTTGATTCCAACTTGTAGCAACTCTATAAGACAGAGAATTCCCTCCATAAGGTTTCCAATGTTGTAAATCTTTACGGAAGTCTACTGTCATATCTTTTCAGCAGTGACTTGGAATTCGAATCACCAATGTTTTGGTTAGCAGATGGTTAGCAATAACCACGGCACCACCACAACTCCTTAAATGCATGTTATAGAAAAGAAAAATAAGACTGTTGTCTCAGTTTCTGCTGAGTGCTCAACACTGAAAATAGAGGTATTATTTTCTTTAATGCCTGTACCTTCTGTGTGATGCCAAAATATTTACGTAGAAACTACTATTAAGGCAGAGTCCTGGTGTGCATCTGTAGGATAAGCACTGGACTGCTAACTACGAGACTAGTGGTTCAAACCCACAGTTGCACTATGACACTCCATATAGGGTCACTGTTGGTTGGATTTGACACAACAGCTCTTAACAACAACCACAACCATTTTCCTAATAAACACCATAACTGTGAGAATTGCCTGTGAGTTCTGTGCAGATGTTACAATGAATTAACGAATCCATCAGAAAATTAAGAATTCTGCTTTCAGAATTAGTAAAAGTTTGGAAGGGGGAGGCATGCTTGCCCTACACCACGTAGACATCATACTTGGGATGATGTTGATGAGCATCCTTCCCTTTCATGAAGTTAGATTTGTTAGAGGTGACACACACCATTTTTACAATTATTTATAAATGATGTCAAAAATATAAACATGCTTAAACAGGGTGCTGTTGTTAAGGGCTGTGGAGTCATTTCTAATTCTATATAGAATTTATATAGTGACTCTACATAGAATTTTCTAGGGGTTACTGGTAGGTTTGAACCACAAGTTAGCAGCCCAGTGTTTATCCTGCAATGCCACACCAGAACTTGTTAAATTAGATGTTGTGTTGTTGTTAAGTGCTGTCGAGATGGTTCCAACCCATAATGATCCTGTTTCCAAGGACTGACTAGGTCCCTCCTGATTATATGTCCAAAGCATGAGAAACAAAGTCTGGCCAACCTGGTTTTTAAGGTACATTCTGGCTGTATTTCCTCTTACGTAGATTTTGTTGGTTCTTTTGGCAGTTCATAGTACTTTCAATATTCTTCTCCAACACCATAACTCAAATGCATCAATTCCTATACAGTCTTCCTTATTTATTGTCTAACTTTCACATGCATATGAGACTATAGAAAATACCATGGCTTAAGTCAGGTGCACTTTAGTCCAAAAAATGATATCTTTGCTCTTGAACAAATTATGATGTTCTTGATATCACCCCAGAACTCTTCTGTTTTTCTGTCATTAGTGTCTAAAGCATCAAGTCTGTCCTTGAGATGACCTCTAAATTCAGGTGGGATATGATCAAGGTCATATTTGGGATCCCATGGACTTGCTTTAATTTTCTTCAGCTTCAGCCTGAATTTGCATATGAGCAATCGATGGTCTGCTCCACAGTCTGCCCCTGGAATTGATTTGGCTAATGATTTGGAACTTTTCCACCATCTCTTTCCATAGATATAGTCAATTTTATTTCTGTGTATTCCATCTGGTGAAGTCCATGTGTGCAGTTATCTTTTATGTTGTTTAAAAAAGGTATTTGCAATGAAGAAGTCATTGGTCTTGCAAAACTGTATTGTGCAATCTCCAGCATTGTTATTTTCACCAAGGCCATATTTTCCAGTAATGGATCCTTCTTCTTTGTTTCCAACTTTTGCGTTCCAGTCACCAGTAATTGCCAGTATATCTTGATTGAATATTTGAACAATTTCAAACTGAATAAATTAGTAGAATTCTTCAATTTCATCCCCATTGGCTTTAGTGGTTGTTGTATAATTTTGAATAATAGTTGTATTAACTGGTCTTCCTTGTAGGTGTGTGCATATTATCCTATCACATACAGTGTTGTACTTCAAGACAGATCTTGAGATGTTCTTTTTGATCATGAATGCAATGCCATTCCTCTTCAATTTATCATTCCTGCACAGTAAACCATGTGATTGTCAGATTCAAAATGATCAGTAGTAGTCCATTTGAGCTCATGAATGCCTAAGATATAGATTTTTATGCATTCCATTTCATTTTTGACAACTTCCAATTTTCCTAGATTCACACTTAATACAGTCCATGTTCTGATTATTAACAGATGTTTACAGCTGTTTATCTTCCTTTTGAGTTGTACCCCAACAGCAAATGAAGGTTCCAAAAGCTTTCCTCCATTCATATCATCACAGTCAACTCTACATTTAGGAAGTAACTCTTCCCTAGTTATACTTGGAGTGTCTTCCAACATGGGGTCTCATTTTCTGGCACTATATCTGATAATATCATGGTGCTGCTCATCATGTTTCAGTATTTAATATTCTAGCACTGACAGTGTTCCACTACTTTAGTAAGGTTTCAGTGACTAAATATTCAGAAATAGTCAGTTTCTTATTTTTCTTAGTTTGTCTTAGTCTGGAAGCTCAGTTTAATCCTGTCCTCCACGAGTATTTAAAGTAAGGGTGGCATAGCTTGCAAGTACTGCAGCAACATGTAAGTCACCATAGTACGATAAAGTGATAGATAAATGTAGACATACATATGAGGCATTAGAAAATAGCATAGTTTGGGTCAACACATTAATCTTTAAAGTGCCATCTTTGCTTTAAAATGTTTTAATTCAAATGAATTACAGTTAAATAAACTTCAAAAGTGAAGAGGACTTAAAATACTTACTGATGAAGATCAAAGAGCACAGCCTTCGGCATAGATTGCATCTCAATGTAAAGAAAACAAAAATCCTCACCACTGGACCAATAAACAACACTCTGATCAATGGAGAAAAGTTTGAAGTTGTCAAGGACTTCATTCTTCTTGGATCAGCTATCAACACTTATGGAAGCAGCAGTCAAGAAATCAAACGAAGTATTGCATTGGGCAAATCTGCTTCACAAGACCTTTTTAAATTGTTGAAGAGCAAAGATGTCAGTTTGAGGACTAAGATGCTCCTGACCCAAGCCATACTATTTTCAATAACCTCATATGCAATCGAAAATTGGACAGTGAATAAGGACGATCATAGAAGAATTGATGCATTTGAGTTATGGTGTTGGAGGAGAACATTGAAAGTGCCATGGGCTGCCAAAAGAACCAATAGATCCATGTTGGAGGAAGTGCAGCGCGAGTGCTCCTTGGAGGCCAGCATGGCCAAACTTCATCTCTCATACTTTGGACGTATTGTCAGGAGGGACCTGTTGCTGGAGAAGGATATCATGTTTGGTAAGGTGGAGGGTCAGAAAAAAGAGTAAGATCCCCCAGCGAGATGGATTCACAAATTGGCAGCATCAAAGGGCTCAAGAGTTGCAACAATAATTAGGTAGGCCCAGGACAGGGCAGTGTTTCATTCTGTTATGCATAGGGTCACTATGAGTCGGTACCAACTCAATGACACCTAACAACAACAACAAACTTCAAAATGAATTTTCTAAGTTCTACTCTTCACATTTCAAGTCCTTCACAATGACATGAAGCTAGTTGTTAACAAACTGACGAGCTCAAATATTGGACCTCTTAATTACGGTATTTAAGTTCTACATTTGAGCTAAAGTTTCAAGAATTTAGAGAACCAAAGAAACAATGGTGGCTTTATGAGACTGGAGAAGCAGGTTATTGTTGTTGTTAAGTGCCATCGTGTCGATGTTGACCCATAGTGACCCTATATAGGGTTTTCCAAGGAGCAGCTGGTAAGTTTGAACCACTGAATTTGCAGTTCAAACGACTTTGCAGTCTGCCTCATTAGCCCACAGTGTCACACCAGGACTCCGGAGAAGCAGGTAGGAGCCATAAATCATCGAGGACTACATAAGTCAAGTAAATGAGTTGAGATTTATCCTAAAGACAATGAGAGTCTTTTGTTAACAAATTATCTATTTTTATTAACTATATTAAAATTAAACTATTTTAATAGGAAACACCTTACATAAATTGCTTACTTATCTTCCTAGCATACTTTTATGATGTTTCCACTATGGAGACATTGAAGCCATGGGAGCACCATTCATGTTTAATGCACTGAGGCTCATGTGGGGGTGAAGTTGATTCCGACTCATAGCGGCCCTGAACAGGGTTTCCGAGGCTGTAAGTCTTTACGGGAGCAAAAACCCTCATCTTTCTCCTGCAGAACAGCTGGTAGTTTCAGATTGCTGACCCTGAGGTTAGCAGCCCGACTCTTAACCACTACGCTACCAGAGACTCTGTGGCATACCCCAAATCCAGTAGCTGACAATCAAGAATTTAAAGCAGAATCCGAGTCTCCTGCCTTTTTGCCCAAAGGAATCTGTCACTAATTCTAACCACAGTGTATGCATGTATTTTTTTGTTTAGAAACATTTACAAAAGATATTAATATTTCTGTCTATAGATTTTATTTAAAAAATAAATACTGATGTCATCAAAATGTTGAAAACACACTTTTGAAAGGATTTTTTTCAAGTTTATTGTCTACAGACAGCCTATAATCTTAACTCTGATTTTCATATCCAAGGAAAGTTAGAGACACTTCTAAATGGGAAACCATGTAACCTTGAGAAGGGGAAGTTGTTGGTATGATTGTGAAGACTGGCATTGAGAACTGCATGAAAGACACATTTAAAAAAAAAAACAAACCACAATGAAACAATTAATATTCACATTGTACTTGCATGATGGGCACTGCCATTGCATTTAAAATTATGATGTGGTCTTTTACTAATGAACGTAGCATTTCTTTTAAAGTTGCTATTGTTAGCAAAGTGCTTTCTTTGCATTATTAGTTTCTCTAACCCCTCCATGTCCTGACTATCTAGCTATAAGAACACTTAAACAAATAATAGAGCCCAATCAAAATCTCCATCGCTGAATCTAAGAAGAAGGCGACAGGAGGTCCAGGACAAGAATAGAAACATTTCTCATATTCTGAGGAAAACAATTCAGATTAAAGCAAATTTATAGCGAAGTGGTTTTATAGGGCTTTATTCTTGACTTCAACTTAGCCTTCTCAAGAGTTTGTGAAGGTTATGATGCTTATTCACAACAGACTCTTTATTATCAATGGAGAGATATGTCAGTACCAACAAAGCAATCCACAAATTATTAGCCATTATATTCAGCCAAGTACTTATAATGTACAGCTCTCAGAAATGTTGAAGATGAATGGTATATTCAAAGGAATTGATTAAATAAATCATTTACTAGCAGAAGTCTGATTTCACAGTATATTTATTTCTTCTGCTTTGCTTCTTAAACCCCTAAAGTACAGGATGCGGCTATACGTGATCATCAAATTAATTCACTTAAGATTATATTTATTTAAATGTATTCATACAACTTATCCCATATCTATTATTTCTCAAGCCAGTGTATTTATTGTCCTATAGTTGTGGTCATAGTCACACATGCCAATATTTCCAAATAAAGCTCATGAATTTAAAAAGGAGGCCAAAAACACAGACTGAGTAAAACTCCTTGCTTTGCACTATTCAGCAGACAAATTCCACATCATCATCAAGTCTCCACAAAATGAGTCTTTCTTATAATTATGCATCCATTGAAATAGTCTAAAACATTGGCAACCAGAAAATGGTTTCCAGTAGTTTCCAATGAATGAACCCAGAAGTCACTGAGAGAAGCTGAGCAATTCCATATTAAAAAAAAAACAAATATATATATATACTGCTTGCATTTTTATCTGATGCCTTCAGTTTAAAGGGAGAAACATTTTTTTTAATTCACATGAAAAATTTTGTCTGTCTAATTATCATCATCATGTTTCATGAAGTAAAATAAAGACATTCATAGTTCACAAACTATTGAGTTACAAAGCAAATAGAGCTTTGTTATAAAGGGGATGTCAACTGGGTTAAATAGGAACTGCCTCCACACATTTTCAAGTCATCAATCACAGATGTATAAATCTAGAGTTACTTCTGAAAGTCAGAAAGGACTTCAAAAGTTTTTTCTAGAACAAAAGTTTTCAACCATTCATTTAAAAATTTTATTAATTTGTAATCTTCCATGATTATTTTTTAGATTTATCAATGCAATTCAATGGTGTGATTCAGAGGAATCATATATTATATGAGTTGCACATATGTATGAAGAACATTATTCTTATCCAACGTCTTTGGGGAAATGGATTGCTTCTTTAGACCTTTTTTAACAATTTTTTTCTTAGACTTAATGGCTGACGACTGACTGTATATGTTTTGATTGCTCAAAGAAACCACAGAATTTAAGAGTGAGATATGAACTTGTTTACAGAATATTCTTCAGTTTTACAGATGAGGAAACTGAGTACTAAGAACCTGCTGAAATCACACAGTTATTTGGATATAAAATTAGGATAGATGCAAGGTCTCCTGAATATGTTAGAGTTGTTTCCAGAACACTGCATTATATCCCAGATTTTCTTGCTTCCATAGCAACCAGGATGTTATCTAAGGCCACAAAAATATCAATATCACTTCTGGAGAAGAGTATAACATCTTATAATGACTAAAACAACCTCAAACCTTCTTTGAGAAACAGGTGGAAATAAATTTTCATTTAATGGAGACAATGTATTTCCTTAGTTAGAAAGACCAACAACAAGAAAAAGAAAACAATGGCAAATCATTGGTGCAATTGCGAGGAATAAAATATTGCTTGATTTGCAGTTACTTGTGAAGAATAGTCATTTCCTAGCCAGCACTTTAGGTAAAATTGATTGTTGCTTTAGGCACTTTGTTTAATCAATTTTTTAAGACTTTGTGGCTGACAAGTGACCACTGAATTGTCATAAAATGACTCTTCTCTTTTCCAGAGTTGATGCCTCTTTTCTTGTGCTTACTTAACAGCGGTGTTCCTAAGACTTATTTCAAGCACTTTGATGTATCTTGGTGGGTTTTGAATTCCAAAGTGGCTTTATGGATGGCTTTAAGACAGAGTCCTAGGTTGTTGGTAAGAGACCATGTAAATCTGCTGAGATTCACATTTACTCACATTTATTTGTCCTGTACTTCCAGTGGTAAAGGAATAGTGCTTCTGTTCTCCCAACTCAGGGAGAGCAGCTTCATGACTCTGTAGTACACCTTGGATTTGTGGTCAAAAGAACATTCACCTAACTCATAGTATTTTGGTTTTGGAAAGGCCCTGTTCATACCTCCTTCTCCTGCCTAAACCTATACCAATCTGTGCAGACATCTATTCACTTATCTTTCAATAATGTAAGTTACTTAGGAAGTTTTTAAATGTCACAGTGGTTAAGAGCATGGTTATGGGAACAAGACAACCTGTGTTTGAGTCTCTAACTATGTAGCATTCTGTATTTCTGTTACCTCAACTTTAAAATCTACATATAAATTGCTCCCAACTTACAGACCTATTATCAGAATTAAATGAGACAATTCAAGAAAAATGAAATGTTTTCATGTAACACACTTAAAATAAAGAAAGACTACTACTCAGTAAGAACATGCAGATTAGCTCCCTATATTGACTTTGATCTTTTCACCTGAAAAATGTTATTATTTGTAGACTTACTTTCATTGCTCTACACACCAGTGGTTACATATCTTGTCCATAACTTGGCTTAATAGGGTTATAGCCTCGAGGACCTCTACCCACTCTACATTCCACACACGGAGAATAATAACTTGGAAGGAAAGGAGTTGTATTATTATTTGGTGGAGAAGAATGAGATTTTCCTCTGCTGCTCCATCCCAGAATATAGCATAAGACTCTTCACTATCAAAGGAGCACGGTAATATTTGGGCAGGAAAGTTAAAAGAGTGCATTGTATACCTAGTCTTTACTACATGACATGTACTATTCTAAGCGCTTGAATTACTATAATGCTATGAGACTGTACTGTTAGCATCCTTGTTTTACAGACAAAGAGAAAGAGACAAAGAAGCAACTTCCCTAAGGTTACAGGGATGAAAATTGGGAGAGCCAGAATTTGAATCCAGGAGTTTCCAGTTCATAATCTGGCTCTTACTCAATCTGCAGCCTCTCATTGTAAACATACTCAAAGTCACTCTGCAATAATCTGCAACAAAAAGTAATCATGTTAATAGAAAGCATGTGAATTTTTAATGCAGCAGATAGAGTTCCACAAAGATATTTAACTCAACCTTAGTGGCTCTGGTAGTGCAGTGGCTACAAATCAGACTTCTAACCTCAAGGTCGGCAGTTTGAAACTACCAGCTGTTCTGTGGGAGAAAGATGAGGCTTTCTGCTCCCCTAAAGATTTACAGCCTCAGAAACCCTGTGCAGGGTCACTATGAGTCAGAACCGACTCCACGGTACTTAACAACAACAACAACAACAATGACTTCAACAAAAAGGAATGTGGTCACAGGATGTCCAGAAGATGACAGAACGTGGGAAGATTTCAGACAAAGTTCTGTGTCCATATCCCTGTCATTCTCTGGCCTCAGGTAGTCTTCTATAGATACATGTTCACAAGGAAGTTGACTTCTCCAACTTAGGCAAAGAGAGAACTTTCTTGTTCACACCTAGCTGGAGAAACAGAGAAACTGGCTTCTTGCATTGTCTTCAGATGAAGACACTTTTCTTAAGATTCAATGACCAGAAAAAAATCACATACTTATTCTTGACCCAACCATTGACCAGAGAGACAGCAATTCCTTGGTGAGTTTAGACTCATAAGTGTCCAGTCCCAGGGCTCTTGTTGAGGTCAGTTTTTAGTCTTCCCGCCCCATGAGCTTCATGAGTGAAAACTGCGTGCTAGATAGGAGTAAAGAGGAAATGGAAAGTGAGGAGGATACCAATGATGTTCCCTATAATAGAAGACAAAGCACTGGGAAGACAGAAGCAGCAGAAATTACCATTGGTATTTCATGAGAATGACTATGTGCTGTGCTAAATTTATCATCATTACACTGAACCCTCACAACAACCTTACTAGAAACAAAATAATATGGAGTCCCTGGGTGGCACAGACCCAGTAAAGTGCTTGACTGTTAACCAGAAAGTTGACAATTCAAGTTTACTTACAGATGTGTGTGTCCCCATGAATGGGGGACCTAGTCAAAGGCAAGGAATTTGTTTGTGTTGTGGTTTTTATTATTATTGAAGTCACAACTAGACATCACTCAGGTCATATTCTGAGTCTGGCAGAAAGCTCTTTTCTTCCATCTGGAATTCTGAGTGTTTCTGCCACATTGAAATAAATACATCTCCTTGCCCCCAGTATAATAATGCTGATGGAAGATTTTATGCCCAAAGATACAGGAAAAGAAAAATGTGACAAACTTTTAAGATAACATTTCTCTCGGGAAAGAACTGTGTTTGCAGCACTACATGAAGCCCTGGCAAATAGCAGGTGTCATTAGGGACAGGATGGAATGAAAAGAACATTAACAATTTACCATAAATGATTTTTCAATTGAAGGAAAACAGGAAATGCGCCAGAAGGCTGTGGATCAGAGGTCAACACCTGCTCCTCCCTGTGTGTGTCCAGAGTCCCTGACATCTCATCTGCTGGGACATCAGACTGCACTGAGATGGCAGCCAAGCCAGGGAGTACCCGGACTTTTTGCCAGTCACTGCCAGTTCTTAGCCTTTAGAATGCCAAAACCCTGGGCTCCTGGAAATGATTTGCCCTATCCCTTGTCAGTGTGGCAAAATAAAGGCAGAGTGTGACTTTACTTGGGGAGCAGATGCCTCAGTACCTCACTGGTGCTAGCCATAAGTGTCATATGTATTGCTTCATTGATAATGTGAATTCACAGTAGTCTTTGGCAATGGAAAAGTGAAATGTCTTTTGCAAATGCTAAAGTATTCAGAAAATACTGAATTCTTACTATGCCCAGGTATCTGTCGACAAAAATTAGCTTGGTGTTCCAGTTTCTTATGAGTGTTTTTTTTTTTTTTTCTTCTTCTTCTTTTTTTTTTTTTTTTTTTTTCATTTTCTTAATCCAAAGTTGTAGATGAACTAGACTTACTACCTCTTCAGGTCTGCAGTTGAATTTTTTTTAGTCCATAATTCATAGATAGGATGTCCTTTCTATATCCAATCTTATATCATTGATAACTCAAGGGCTTACAGCTAGTACCACAGACATTAAGATATGTGTTTAGTTCTAAACCTGTGCGAACTGTTCAGCCTCCACATCTCTCTCACTTTCGGTAACTCTATTTCTCACTCTATGGATTTACGCCCCACCACTCATCTGTCAGTTTATTGTGCTATGATGGCTTGCCTGTTGCTGTCATGCCTGACACTGTGCCACTGATATTTTAAATAGCAGGGTCACCAGTGGCAGACAGATTTCAGCAGAGTTTCCAGACTAAGACAGATAAGGAAATAAAAGAGGCAGACCACTTCTGAATGGCTAGCCACTGAAAACCTAATTAATAGCCGTGGAAATTTTCAGATATAGTGCCAGAAGATGAACCCATTAAGAATAGCAACAGAATATTGTCAGATATAGTAACAAAGAACGAGGTCCTTAGGTTGGAAGGCACTCAAAATATGACTGAGCTACCTCCACATAGTATAATACACCTTAATGATGTGAATGGAGCAAAGCTTTCAGGACCTTCATTTGTTGAAAGGACACTACTCAAAATGAGAAGAAGCAGCTACAAACTTCGATTGATAATTGGAACATGAACTTACAAAGTATGAATTTTGAACAATTTAAAGTTGTCAAAAGTGTAATGAAACACATGAAGATCAATATCCTAGACATTAGTGAGCTGAAATGGACTGGTATTGACCATTTTGAATCAATATATGGTTTATTATGACAGGAATGGAAAATTGAATAGGAATGGCATCACATTTGTACATTTATAGTAAAAAAAAATATCATTTCAAGATCCATCTTGAAGTACAATGCTGTCTTTGATAGGATAGTATACTGTACATACACCTATAAGAAAGACCAGTTAATGCCACTAGTATTCAAATTTACATACCAACCACTAAAGCCGTGATGAAAAAAATTATTAATTCTACCAATTTTGTCAGTCTAAAATAGATCAATCATCCAGTCAAGATGCATTGATAAGTACTGGAGATTGGAATGTGAAGGTTGCAAGCAAAGAAGATCAGGACTTGGAAAATATGGCCTTGGTGATAGAAATGATGTGGGAGGTCACATGATAGAAATGTGCAAGACCAACAACTTAATCATTGCAAATATCTTGTTAAACAACATAAAAGGTGAATGTATCCATGGATCTCACCAAATGGGATACACAGGAATCAAACTGACTACATCTGTTGGAAAAGACAATGGAGAAGCTCAATATTATCAGCAAAAATGAGGCCAGGGACAGACTGTGGCATAGACCATCAATTGCTCATATGCAAGTTCAGGATAAAGCTAAAAAAAATTAAAACAAGTCCAGGAGAGCCAAAATACGACCTTGAATATATCCCACCTAAATTTAGAGACCATTTAAACAATAGATTTGATGCATTAGGCATTAATGATTGAAGAACAGAAGAGTTATGGGATGACATCAGGAACATTATACTGCAAGAAAGCAAAAGTTCATTAAAAAGAGGAAAAAAGAAAAGACGATAAATGGATTTCAGAAGAGTCGCTGAGCATAAAGAAACAAATGTAAATGGAAGAAATGAAAAAGTAAGAGATTGACAGGAAAATTCAAAGAGCAGCTAAAAAAGAAAAGTTAAGTATAATGAAATGTGCAAAGACCTGATTTGAAACGCAAAAGGGTTTAACACATTCACCATTTATAAAGTTGAAAAGAAGAAAAATCTCAAGCCTCGCCTTGAAACGTTGAAGGATTCTATGAGCAAAATATTGAAGGACGCAGAAACCATCAAAAGGAGATGGAAAGTATATACAGTTTAATGGTACCAAAAAGAAATGGTCGATGTTCAACCACTTTACAAGGCAGCATATGACCAAGGACCAATGTTACTGAAGGATGAAGTCCAAGGTGCACTAAAGGCATTGGTGAAAAACAAGGTTCTATGAATTGGGATACAATTGAAATCTTTTAACAAATTGAGGCAGTACTGGAGGTGCTCAGTCATCTATGCTAAGAAATGTGAAAAACAGCTACCTGGACAAGTGATTGGAAGAGATCTATATTTGTGCCCATTCCAAAGAGAGATTGATACCAGGTCGGGCTATAGAAAACTAGAAATTCATAATAAATGGCATGCTGTTAATATTGTTAATTGCTACAGAGTAGGTGTTGACTCATAAGGACTCTAAATAGGATTTCCTGAGGCTTTAAATCTTCCAGGGAGCAGAAAGCCTCATCGTTCTCCCATAGAGCAGTTGGGTGGCTCGAAACTCAGTCCTTGTAGTTCAGTCCAGCGTTTATCTTATGGAGTCGTCGTACTCCAAAATGTAGTCTAAAAGAGGTTTATTAGAGTACGAAAAAACATCTGCGGGGGAAATGTGCTATAAGCAGCATAACCTCTCCTGCTCACAGTCTAAGGTATATTTATAATGCGTTACTAAACTACAGCGCGGTTCCACCAGATTGCAGAAAAAGAGGTGGGCTTTCCTGTTTGTGTCATGGCGCTTTCTGTGCTGTTTCCTTGTGTCTTCCCTCCCGTGCTGCACTCTCATCTGGCAGCCATAACGGACTCTAAGATTTTAAGGTGGATTCCTTAAATGCAGAGGCATCTGGGATACATGACGTAATTGATTTTGTGCCTGAGCTGAAACTCATTAAGAGGGAGGTTAGTAGGTAGTGGATGGTTAACACAACCACAGGATAGTGAACGAGTCTGGAGGGTTCACGAACCGGCTGTGTTCCCGATACAAAAGGATATGGTTTTTTATTTTATCTTGTTTAATCCTGCCCACCTGACAGGAAGATAGATTTATTTATATATATATGTATATGTTTTAATCTCTTGTCCGCATTCTGTCCTCTGTTTTTTTGTTTTGTTTTGTTTTTGTTTTTAATGGTTCCATGGATCTTTTCTCACAGGCACCACTACTTCTCATTCTCAGCAATTTTCCTCCTGTCCCTTACCGTAGCAATATGATCCAATGGAATGTGGAAATCATCAAAAATATTGCTAATATCACATGCAAATAAAATTTTGCCGAAGATAATTTTAAAATGACTGCACAGTACCTAGACAGGGAGTTGTTAGAAATTCAAGCTGAATACAATAGAGGATGGACATACAATACAATAGTGGAATGACAGGTATCACTGCTAATGTCAGATGTATCTTGCCCGAAAGCAGATAATACCAGAAAGATGATACTTGTGCTTCATTGACTATGCAAAGTCTTCAACTGTGTGGATCATAATAAACTATGGATAATATTGTGAAAAATGGGTATTCCAAAATACTTCATTGTGCTCATGAGGAACTTGTGCATAGAATAGAACAAGGGGGATGGTTTAGCATCAGAAAAGGATTTATACTAGGGTTGTAGCCTTTCATCATGACTTATTCAATCTGTAGGCTGAGCAAATAACCTGAGAAGTTGCATTATATGAAGAAGAATGTGGCATAAAGATTTGAGGAAGACCCATTAGTAACCTGTGATATGCAAATGATATAACCCTGCTTGAAGACTGCACCACAATGTAAAGAAAACAAAAATCCTCACCAGACCAATAAATAACATCATGATAAATGTAGAAAAGATTGAAGCTGTCAAACACTTTATTTTGCTTGAATCAGTAATCAACACTATGGAAACAGCAGTCAAGAAATCAAACTACATATTGCATTAGGCACATCTGCTGCAACAAATTTCTTTAAAGTATCAAAGGACAAGGATATCAGTTTGATGAATAAAGTGAGCCTGACCCAAGCCATGATATTTTCAATTGATTCATATGCAGGTGAGAGTTGGACAATGAGTAAGGAGGAGTAGAGACTAATTGGTGCATTTGAATTAGGATGATGTAGAAAAATGTTAAAGTACCATGGACTGCAAGAAGAACAAACAAATCCATCTTGGGAGAAGTACAACCAGAATACCCCTTAGAAGTAAGGATGCGAGACTTTGTCTTTCATATTTGGGACATATTATCAGGCATACCATTCCCTGAAGAAGGACAGCATGCTTAGTAAAGTATTAGTGTCAGAAAAAAAAGAGGAAGACCCCAATGAGATGGAATGACACAGAGGCAGCAATTATGGGTTCAAGCATGTTGTGAGGATGTCACAGAACTGGTCAGTGTTTCCAGTGTTGTGTATAAGGTCACTATGAATCGGAACCAACTGGACAGCACATAACAAAAACAATAGTAGATTTCCTAATTTTGATATTTAAGAAATAATTTATTTTATTGTGGCAGTACGAGGGTGAGTCAAAAATTATCCAGTTATATTACAATACCCGCCCATGTCCACAGCTGATGGCAGCAGTAAGCATGCACATGAAATGATTCTGTCGATTTGATGGGTAACAGTGGATTGTGTGGAAAATCATTTACAAATCAGCCATGACTCTGCCTATGAAATAATCCAAGACAGACTTCGTTTGTGAGAGATGAAAATGAAATAACCAACAGAAGAGCATAAACAGAAGCATTTGGATATCTGTGAACAAAATTTGGACCAATACTCCAAGGAAGGTAAATTTCCTTAAAAAAAAAAAAAAATTGTTACTAGTGAAGAGAAATAGATTCATCATTATGAGCCTGAGAGCAAATGGCAGAGTATGAAATGAAAACATTCTCAATTGCCAACCAAAAAAAGTTGAAAAATCAACCATCAGCTGGAAGTGAAGACTGTGATGCATTAGTGGCTCCCAGCTCAGCCTAAAACATTTTTGATAAGGGAATATGAAAGCTTCTTGACAGGTGGACAAAGTGCATTGAAAAACAAGGAGAATATGTAGAAAAAGCATGTATTTGTCCTTTCTAAAAGTTGATTAAAATAAATTCTACAGCCAGAGTGTGGAAAATTTTTACTCAACTTCATATATATGCATATATCCAAATATACCTATGTAACAAAACATTTACCAATTCAACATTTTTCACATCAACCATCACCACTATCTATTGAACCCATCTTAATTTTGTACTCAATTCATCTTTTTTTCTTGTAAAATCATTTTTTATATTGTAAATATTGTGCACACATGTTGTGTTTTATATCTAAAGAGACTTTAAGAAATTTCATAATTGTAAAGTGTGATATGAACAAAGACAAATATATTATGATAACACTTATTTTTCTAAGAGTTTTTTTAAAAAGTATATTTCTTACTTATTTCCTTTCTTTTGAAATTGCTTTGCACTAATATTGTGGTTTAAAAATTCTTAGAAATACAGACATACTTTTAATTATTAAGCTAGATTTTTTGTTTTTGTTTTTTTATTATTATTTTTTTTTATTGTTGTGAACTGAGTTATAGTTTACATGGGAGCACATTGGTTTTACACCATTGTTTCATTGCAATGATCACACTTTCTTCTGTGCATCATCATTCAACAGTATTTGCTTCCATCTCCTCTGTTTTTCATTTTTTTGGGTTTTTTTTTTGGGGGGGTGGGAGGGATGTACACAAAGACACTCAGGAGTATATAATAATTTAAGCAACCAAAAGGCACATTCTGCAAGCCTGCCTCCTGGCTGCCAGCACTCAGTCCCTCTCTTTCCATGAGTCTTGAGTCCTCAGCTGCTCCCTCTCTCCATGTCTTCATCTCTGCCTCCATCTCTGGTGTTGCTGCTTCTCTAACTAGGGTACAACATTCTGATCTTGCTCTTCTTCCTTGATGGTCCTAGGTCAATTAATTAATCTTTGAATAATATTAGTAAGCACTTGGAGGGAGACTGTATTCATTCGCTCAGGATGGCTTGAGAGGGATGCTTTTGGGGAATTTTGCCAGTTTTCTTTACTTTTTTGAAACTTTCCATGAGTCTGAAGTGATTTTTAAATAAAAAAATAAAAAGATTTAAATTTCCTTTCTTTCATGTTGTGAGCAAATATCATAGGCTTTAGGGTCAAATGCACTCAGATTCAAAGCCTGTTTTTATCCCTTAATTGTTATGTGACTTTGAATAAGTAATTCACTTAACGTTGGTCAACCCCAATCTTCTCAATTGTATAGAGAAACTACCTCAGAGGTCTATTCCAAAGTAAAAATTAGGCAAAACATACTTAGAGTTCAACATTCTTCCCTTTTACTCAAAAAAATTCACAAATTAAAGGCGTTGCTTTCATAGAATGTTAAACTGGTATATCACTTACATAATCGCTGTAGCTGAGCTTAGAAAAAGATGCATTATCTGACTGTATAATCTAAAGCAATCAAGTACTAGTAAGAAAGTGTTGGTATGCTGACTATCAGACAACTCGAGAGTCATGATGTGTGCATGATCTTTACTTGGCTCATGCTAATCCATTATCACACAAAGCTCCCTTTACCATGGTAAGGAAAACAAATCACAGTTTCTGAGGATTGGACTGTGGAGATCTTTGGAGTCCATTATTCTGCCTACCAGGCATAGTAGCCAACATCACTTGTTTTTATTTTGGAAATGTTTTAATATTTGTTAATAAGAAGAAAGTGATATTTTGAGAAGTGTTCTGTCCAGTAGGATGAGATGTCTCCAGAGGTTTTGGAGTCCCATGTGCTTTCTGCCCCCTCAGGTTAGACTGAAACGTGGCTTTTTCCACCCCCCAAACTGTTAAGCCACCACTCTGCCTAAGCTATGTAATGTAACAACTGTCCTCCTCTTCTCTCGGCCACAGGGGTATCCTAGGGAGGTCTGACATATTCACCTACTTGAGAAAGAATGAAGATGGGAATCTTAACATTTCTTTCTGAAAAGTGATTAACTCCTGGCATTCACCTAACATTATAACAAAATACTAAAGTGATACTCATAAGTAAGCTTCGTTTTGTTTTGCTTTGCTTTTTAGAACTGGCAGACTCTCTAAACAATGGGGGAAACATTCATGATATTTTAGTTATCTTGTTAGTTGCTGTCGAGTCGGTTCCAACTCACAGAGACTCCATGTACAACTGAATGCAATACTTCCTGGTCCTATGCCATCCTTATAATTGTTGTTATGCTATGCTTGAACGCATTGTTGCAGCCACTGCATCAATCCAGCTGATAGAGGGTCTTCTAACGTGAGAGGTTCATCTTCTGGCACTATACCAGCGTGTAGTTTTGTTCTGCTGTTATTCATGAAGTTTTCAGTGGCTAATTTTTCAGAAGTGAGCTACCTTTTCCTTCTTCCTACTCTGTTTTATTCTGGAGGCTCTGCTGAAATCTATCTAGGTCTTTACACTTCTGAAGGTGGTGCTTCCATCCCTCTATCCCTTCATTGAAGAATTCTGAGCTCCTCAATTTATACTGGACTCCTGGGTGGCACTGTAGAATCAGCACAGGACTATGAACCACAAGGTTGGCACTTCAAACCCACCAGCTGCTCCTCAGAAACCCTATGCAGGGTCATGAATCTGAACTAACTCAACCACACTTGGAAACAACAATTTACATACTACATCAAAATAGCAGTTTTGGCATCCTCAAGGAACTCAAATAGTGTTTCTTATAAATGTTCTTTGCATTTAGGGAACAAAAAGAAGTTTTGAGGGGCAAGATTAGGGTTGCAGGGTAGATGGGGTAAGGTTTCTCAACAACATTTTTGTAGGACAGTTTTTGCTACAACCTCAAAGAAGGAGTAAATATATTGCCACGATGGGCAAAATATTCCTTGGTGCCACTTTCCTTGCCTTTTTCTGACCAGTGCAGTTTTCTGTTTTCTTTAAACTTCTTCCTAATAAATAAACCCGTGTGATCATGTTTTTTTCTGTGAGAAAATCTCTGAAGATTACACTTTAGGAATCCCAAAACACAGCCACCATAACCCTCTGAGCTACCTTCTCTGCCTTGAATTCATCTTTGAGGTCTTCCCTACCTTTCTGAAAACATTTGATTCATCTAGAAACAGTTGTTTTATGTGGAAGCTTTCCCATAAACTTGCTGCAAAGCTTTAATACTTTGGGAAGGTGTCCATTTAAACTTTGTTAAAATTTTGATATTTACCTTGATCTCAAAATCATTTTTTTCAATGACACACAAAAATGGTAGCTTTAAGACACTCTAATGAGACTGGTGTGGCACTGCAGTATAATACACTGGACAGCAAATTCAGTTTGAACCAAAAGGTCAGCAATTAAAACTCTCCAGTTGCTCCTCGGAACGCTATACAGGGTTGCTATGAGTCAGAACTGACTCAATGGCACTAAATAATAACAAATGAGATGGATGTGGTGCTATAGGATAAACACTGGACTGCTAACTGCAAAGTCGGTGGTTCAAATTCACCAATTCTTGGAAACCCTATGAGTGGGAAGTGACTTGACAACACTTAAAACAACAGCAATGAGACTAGGGTATTGATGTGGCACTGTAGGATAAGCACTGAACTTTGAATCACAAGGTCAGCAGCTCAAAACCACCAGCCACTCCACAGAAGAAAAATGAGGTTTTCTGCTCCCCTAAAAATGTACAACCTCAGACATTCTATTGAGAGTCTTTATGAGTCTGAATTTACCCACTCATAAGAATCAGGGCACAATGTCTTCCTAAAACTAAAGCTTAATAAGAAAAATAGAGATTGCCTTTACACTCCTTTCCCCAACCAAGTTGATGAGCTTTGAATAACAGATAACAACAGAACATTATTGGAATAAGGAAAAGAAAAAAATAAAGTTGACAAAACTTTAAAATACTCTAATATGCAGTACAGGAGCTCTGGTAGTGTAGTGGTTACGAATCAGGCTGCGTACCTCAAGATCAGTAGTTCAAAACTACCAGCTGTTCTGCAGGAGAAAGATGAAGCTTTCTGCTCCTTGGGATTTCCAAGATTTACAGCCTTGGAAACCCAGGAGTGGGTCGCTATGAGTTGGAAATGACTCCACGGCACATAACAACAACAATATGCAGTACAAAGGCTGGACCTCGTATGCATGTGAAAGTTTGATGGTGAATAAGGAAGGCCAGAGAAGAATTGATACATTTGAATTACAGTGTTGATGAAGAATAGTGAAAGTACCATGGATTGTCAGAAGAATGAACAAAATTATTTTGAAAGAAGTCCAGCTGGATTACTCATTAGCAGAAAGAATGATGAGACTTCGTCTCTCATACTTTAGATAAAAGTTGTCAGAGGGACCAGTTCCTAGAGAAGGACATCACTCAAGGTGAAGTGAAGGGTCAGTGAAAATGAGGAAGTTCTTCAATGAAACGGGCTGACATAGTGGCAACAACAATGTGTTCAAACATAACAATTGTAATGATGGTGCAGAACCAGGCAGGGAACTGTTCTGTTGTACATAGGATTCCTATGAGTCCAAACTGACAGTATGATACATAACAACAACAATCCAAGGACTGAGCAGACATTACTCAGGGACATCAATCCTTACATGAAGATAGCCATAAGAATCACAAATCTTAGACTAATTTAAATTCCCATATTAAAAGTCTAGCAGGAAAAATGTGTGCCCATTTCCAGGCATAAAATGATCTAATTATCTTTATAGTTCCACAAAAGATGTTAAGCATTAAAAAATAATTGAGACATGTGAAAAATTAAGAGATTTCCAAGAGATCAATCAATGATCAGAACTAGATACATGTAAGACACGAGGTTGGAACTACCTAAGTGGTTAAAACTACCTAACAGAGTATTTAAATAAAGAAAATATAATAGATATATGGAGTCCTCGTGTGGTTCTCTAGAATAAGCCATACAAGGTTGGTGGTTCAAACATAGCAACTGCCCTTTGGAAACACTATACATAGTCACTGTGAGTCAGAACTGACTCAATGGCACTTAACAACAGCAGCAACAACATCACAGAAATGATGGACAACATACAAGACCAAATGATCGATTTCTGCAAAGTGATGGAAAATACAAGGGAAAGTTGCCATGTAGAAACAAAAGAAAGAGAGAAATGAAACATGCCTTCAAGAATAACCAGTAGACTAGGTAATGCTAAAAAAAATAATCAGCAAATATATAAATAAGTCCACCACCTGTCTATCTGTCTGTCATACTGTGCTGACTTGCATGATGCTGTGATTCTGGAAGCTATGCCACCAGTATTTTAAATACCAGCAGGGTCACCCATGGTGACTAGATGTTTCAGATGAGTTTCCAGACTAAGACAGACTAGGAAGAAGCAGAGACAGACTACTTCCTAATATTTAGTCAATGAAAACCTTATGAATAGCTATGGGACACTGTCAGCACATGAATACCAAATATTGAAACAAAATTAAAAGCACCAGAATACTGTCAGATATAGTGTGAGATGATACGGCCGCAGGTTGGAAGGCACTCAAAATATGACTGGGGAAGGAAGAGCTGCCTCCTCAAAATAGAATTGATCATGATGATGATAATGGAGAAAAGCTTTTGAGACCTTCATCTGCTAACAGGACATATCTCAAAATGAGAAGAAACAGTTCTAAGTATACATTATTAATCAGGACATGGACTGTCCAAAGTATGAATCTAGAAAAACTGGAAGTTGTAAAACATGAAATGGAATGAATAAACATCAATAAAATAGTCATTGTTGTTGTTAAGTGCCGTCGAGTCGGTTCCGACCCATAGCGACCCTGTACAGGGTTTCCGAGGGTGTAAATCCTTACGGGAGTAGAAAGCCTTATCTTTCTCCCGCGGAGCGGCTGGTAGTTTCGAACCGCTGACCTTTAGGTTCGCAGCCCGATTCGTAACCACTACGCTACCAGAGCTCCTTAGTGAGCTGAAATTAATTGGTAATGACCATTTTGAATTTTACAATCACAGAGTTTACTATGTCAGAAATGATAAATTGAAGAGGAATGATATCACATTCATCATCAATTAGGATATTTCAATATCTACCTTGAACTACAACATTGTCTGTGATAGGATAATATCCATACACCTAAAAGGAAGACCACCTAATACAACTATTATTCATATTTACACATCAACCACTAAAGCCAGTGATGAAAAAATCTACCAAATTCTTCAGTCTGAAATTGATCAAATATGCCATCAAGATGTATGTATAATTACTGGCAATTGGAATGCAAAGGTTGGCAACAAAGAGTAAAGAGTCGTTGGAAAATATGGTCCTGATGATAGAAGCAATGCTGGAAATCGCATGATAGAATTTTGCAAGACCAATGACTTTTCATTACAAATACCTTTTTAAAGCGACATAAAACATGATTATGCACATGGACTTCAACAGATGGAATATACAAAAATAAAATTGATAAACCTGTGGAGAAAAAATGGTGGAAAAGCTCCATATTATCAGCCAAAACAAGACCTGGGGCAGACTGTGGAACAGACGATCAATTACTCATATTCAAGTTCAGGGGCTGAAGGTGAAAAAAATGAAAACAAGTCCAAGAGAGCCAAAATATGAAATTCCATATATCTAAATGAATTTAGAAATCATCTCAAAGGAAGATTTGATTCATTAGACACTAAAGACCGAAGACCAGAAGAGTTGTGGGATGACATCAAAAACATCATACAGGAAGAAATCAAAAGGTCATTAAGAAGACAAGAAAGAAGAAAAAGAACAAAATGGATGTCAGAAGAGACTGTGAAACTTACTATCCAGAGTAGAGATGCTAAAGAAATGGAAGAAATGAGGAGGTAAAACAGCTGAACAGATATTTCAAAGGGCAGCTCAAGAATATGGTCAAATCTATTAATGAAATATGCAAAGACCTGGATATGAAAAAAAACAGGGAAGAACATACTCAGCATATTCAAGCTGGCAGAACTGAAGAAAAAAGTCAAACCTTCATATTTAATATTAAGGATTATGTGGGGGGAAATATTAAATGGTGCAGAAAGATATCAAAAGAAAATGGAAGGATCACTATACCAAAAGAAATGGTCGATGTTCAATCATTTCAAGAGGTAGCATATGATCAAGAGCCAATGATATTGAAGGAACACATCCAAAAGGCACAGAGATATTGGCAAAAAAAAACAGGCTTCAGGAATTGATGGAATACAAATTGATATCTTACAACAAACTGAGAGAGCACTGGAGGCACTCACTCATTTATGCTAAGAAATTTGGCAGACAATGCTACCTGCCCAAGTGATTGGAAGAGATCAATATTTGTGCCCATTTCAAAGAGAAGTGACCCAAAAGATTTCAGAAATAATCCAGCAACATAATTAATATTGTATGCAAGTTAAATTTTGCTAATGATAACTAAAAACTAGCTGCAGAAGTACATTGACAGGGGAAGGCCAGAGGTTCAGGCCATATTCAGACAGAGGTGTGGAATGAGGGATATCATTGCTGACATCAGATACATCTTAGTTGAAAGCAGAGAATACCAGAAAGATGATTACTGTGCTTTATTGACTAGGCAAAGTTTTCCATGACAAGCTATGGGTAGCATAGTGGAGAATGAGTGCTCAGGGACATTTAATTGTGTTCATGAGGAACCTGTATATAGACCAAGAGACCATCATTTGAACCAAACAAGGGTACAATGTATAGTTTAAAATCAAGAAAAGTATATGCGGGGGTTGCTCCTTTCACCAAATTTATTCAATCAGTATGCTGAGAAATAATCCAAGAAGCCAGAGGATGCATCAGGATTGGACTCATTAAAAACCTATGATATGGATGGCGGCTAGGGTGAAGGTGTAGTGAAGGCTGCCACCAGCAATAACTCAGAATTCCAGGCAAAAAAAAGAGGCAAGACAGCGCTCCAAGACTCAGGCCCATAGAAATAGGAATTGTTTAAAGGTTTAAAGGCTTATAGCCTGTGGAATTTGGAGCTGAGGCAGGAAATCACATACTTTTGAATCTGTCCGCCAGGCTCAAAGGCCTGAGCCCACATCCTGGGCGAGTGCAAGGGGCGGGGCAAAATCGGGCAGCAGAGAGGGCCGCAGAGACACCGCAGACACACGCTGTGAAAACCTTGGAAAGTATACTTTGCCGATTTTGTGTGGTTCTGATTTTATTTTTTTCTTTGGTGTTGGGTAATAGGTGCGCTCACGGTTTGCCCACCTACAGTCGGGTGAATAGAGGTGGGGGCTTAGCCAAGTGGCCAGGATCCACCCTCACCACTGGCGATTTCCTCTGCCAGGAACACAGCCCAAGCTGAGATGCGGATTTGGTCGGCCTTTTTACACTGGGTTGAGAGGGGTCCTGGCATAGTGTAGTGGGTTGAGGTGCCACACTGCAAATTCTTTTGAACTGCAGGGTCGGTGGTTCAAGATGACCAGCCGCTCCTCAGAAACCCTATACGGGAGACGCGGATGTGCTTCCTATGTGGTCTGCTTTTTTTTTTTTTTTTCCACTGGTTTGAGAGGAGTCCCGGCATAGCATTGTGGGTTGAGGTGCCACACAGCAGGGCCTTTTGAACTGCAAGGTCAGTGGTTCGGGCTTACCAGCCGCTCCTCGGAGACCCTATACAGGGTCGCTATGGGTCAGAATTGACTCGACAACACCTAAAAGCAGGGAGAGGAGGGACAGAGGTGACTGAAAGAGAGTTAGGACATTAAAGACATACTTATATTAAGCTACAGATATCTTTTTTATTATTATTATCATTATCATTTTTTTTATTCTTTAATTTTTATTTAATTATATTTCTTCTCCCTCTTTTTCTTCTCCGCCCCACTCTCCCTTTTTTGCGATTAAAGACTGCTGTATTTAGTCTTGTTTTCGCTGGTGCTGCATTATTTTCTTCTGGTTTTATATATATATATATACACACACATATTTTCTTTTCTTTTCTTTCCATTTTCACCTCTCCCCCATTTTTGTTCTTGCTTCTGACTCTGATTTTGTTTTGGTTTTTCACCCAACCGCTGTTGTTTGGCTGTTATACAGCCTCCCTCCCACTTTTGGAAGAATCTTTGTCTCCCTATATTACACGAGAAGAGTCAGCAACCACTGCCAAAAAGCCAAGCTGCAATCACACCTTATAAAATACCAAAACCCAGACAAGAACCACTACCAGCTGCCATATACCGGGGAGGCAGGCAACACCTGTGAAAGTTACTATGAGTTAAGCAATAAAAAGAGTGAAAAGGGAGACCACACCCTGATCACATCTTCCTG
>NW_006408563.1:13129224-13129673 GCF_000296735.1 Chrysochloris asiatica | reverse complement strand
TATATCATGATTAAAGGGACAATTGAACAAGATGAAATAATCATATTAAATATCTATGCTCCCAAAGAAAGAGCACCAAAATATATAAAACAAACTTTAATAGATCTGAAGAAAGAAATAGATGAATCCACAAGAATAGAGGGTGATTTTAACACAACACTTTCAAAAATGGATAGAACAACCAGAGAGAAACTTGACAAAGACACAGAAGAACTAAACAACACAATTAGCCAAGTCAACCTCGTAGATGTGTACAGAGCATTCCACCCAACAACTGTACAATACACATTCTTTTTGCATGCACATGGAACATTCTCCAGAACAGACCATGTTTTAGGCCACAAAACAAACTTACATAAATTTACAAATATCAAAATACTACAAAGCATATTCTCAGACCACAATGCTATCAAATTAGAAATCAACAATAGAAAAACCAAGGAAATCAA
>NW_006408563.1:13127710-13128281 GCF_000296735.1 Chrysochloris asiatica | reverse complement strand
GACCAATATCTCTCATGAACATAGATGCAAAAATTCTCAACAAAATCCTAGCCAACAGAATCCAGCAACACATCAAAAAGATAATACATCATGATGAAGTGGGATTCATAACAGAGATGCAAGGATGGCTCAACATTAGAAAAACAATCAGTGTTATCCACCATGTAAATAAGAAAAAAGAAAAGAATCATATGATCATATCGATTGATGCAGAAAAGGCATGTGACAAAATCCAACATCCATTCCTGATAAAAATACTCAACAAAACAGGAATTGAAGGAAAATCCCTCAACATAATAAAGAGCATATATACAAAACCAACAGCTTATATTACTCTCAATGGAGAGAAATTGAAGGTCTTCCTTCTGCGAACAGGAACCAGACAAGGATGTCCTCAGTCACCACTTCTATTCAATATTGTGCTGGAAGTCTTAGCAAGAGCTATACAGCAAGACAGGGAAATTAAAGGCAAGGAGGAAGTAAAACTCTCCCTATTTGCAGACGATATGATCCTATATGTAGAAAAGCCCAAAGACTCAGTAAAAAAGCTACTAGACCTCATTGGAAGATT
>NW_006408563.1:13121596-13124882 GCF_000296735.1 Chrysochloris asiatica | reverse complement strand
ATGGCAATGAGATGATATACGATGGAATGAATGTAAAACTAAAGTTCTCTCATGTAAACTATCATATAATTCACAATAAAACATTAAAAAAAAAAAAGGTCTATTGCAGCAGATTTGCCTAATGCAATACTTTGTTTAATTCTTTATAAATGTTTCCATGAGTGTTTATTGTGGATCCAAGCAAATAAATCTTTGACAACTTTAAAAAACAAAACAAAACAAAAAAAACCTATGATATGAAGAAGATAGTACTTTGCTTGCTGAAATTGAAGAGGACTTAAAATTCATACTGAAGAGGATCAAAGACCACAGCCTTCAGTATTGGTTGCACCTTAATGTAAAGAAAACAAAGATCTTCACCACTGGACTGATAAATAACATACAGATAAATGGAGAAAATATATTTTTTTCCCTTGCATCAGCCATCAACACTCATGGAAGCAGTATTCAAAAAATCAAAGGACATATTGCATTAGGTAAGTTCACAGCAGAAGATCTCTTTAAATTGTTCAATAGCAAAGATGTCAGTTTGAGGACTAAGGTGCACCTGACCTAACCATGGTATTTTCAGTAACCTCATATGCATGTGAAAGCTGGACAGTGAATAAGGAAGACCATAAAAGAATTGATGCATTTGAGTTATGGTGTTGGAGGAGAATATTGAAAGTATGATAGCCTGGCCAAAAAAACAAACAAATCTATGCATCTTTCTCCAATCCTGATGCTTCTTTGGAAGAAGTACAGCCAGAATGCTTCATAGAAACCAGGATGGCCAAACTTCATCTCTCATACTTCTGACATATTAACAGGAGCTACCAGTCCCTGGAGAAGGACATCATGCTTGGTAAAGTGATAAAGTCACTGAAAAAGAGGAAGACTCCTAATGAGATATATTGGTGCAGTGGCAGTAGTAATGTTGTCAAGCATAACAATGATTGTGAGATTGGCAAAGTCCAGGCAGTATTTCGTTCTGTTGTGCATAAGGTCACTGTGACTCTGTTCTGACTGGATGGCACCTGACAACAATATATAAATAGTGCAACAGAAATTATACCCACAGACACAATGAGAAAAGAAACAATAAATCAATAAAAATAAGCATCTAGGAGATGTTCGAATAATGTCAAATGGTCTACCATATGCATAGCTGAAATTCAAAATGAAAAATAATAAAGAAAGCAGGGTAAATGTAATTTTGATGAAACACTGTGAGACACTTAATGATCAATTATAAAAAGCTACAAAAGTTGTATTTCCATAATAGTCAAAAGCCCTTGCATAGTCAACAAAGCACAGGTAAACATCTTTCTGGTATTCTCTGCATTCAACCAAGATCCATCTGATGTCAACAATGACATTCCTCATTCCACATCCTTGTCTGAATCTTGCTTGAACTTCTACCTGTTCCTTGTCAATGTACTGTGGCAGTCATTTTGCAGTTATTTTGGATAAACTTTATTTGCATGTGATATTAATAAACAGGGGCCAATGATTTCCATATTCTGTTTGCTAACCTCTCTTTGGAATGGGCACAAATAAGGATGTCGTCCAATCAGTTGTCCAGGTAGCCAGCTTCCAAATTTCTTGGCATAGATGAGTGAGTGCCTCCAGTGCTGCATAAACTTGTTGAAAGAATTTTATTTGTACTGTATCAATTGCCAGAGATTTTTTTCTTGTCAATGCCTTCAGTGCACCTTGTATTTCTTCCTTCAGTATCATGGGCTCTTGATCATATATGATGTCTTGAAATGGTTGAACATCAACCATTTATTTGACTCTTAAGCATATGCTACCTCTTTAAATGGTTGAACATAGACCTTTTTTTTTTTTTTTTTTTTGGTATAGTGACTCTGTATATTCTTTCCATCTTGTTCTGATGCTTTCTATAACATTCAAAATTTTTCCCATATAATTCCTCATGTTGAGGCTTGGATTATTTTTCTTCAGTTCCCTCAGCTTAAGAAATGCTAAGCATGTTCTTCTCTTTTCTCTAACTACAGGTCTTTGCACATTTCATTATCAGATTTGACTGTCTTTGAAATTTCTGTTCAGCTCTTTTACCTCATTTCTTCCATTTGCTTTAGCATCTCAGAGTCTCTTCTGACATCCATTTTGATCTTTTCCTTCTTTCTTGCCTTTGTAATTACTTTTTGCTTTATCCCTGTATGATGTTCTTGGTGTCATCCCACAACTCTTCTGGTCTTCGTTCGTTAGTGTCTGATGCATCAAATCTGTTCTTGAGATGTTCTCTAAATTCAGGTGGGATGTATTCAAGGTCATGTTTTGGCTCTTGTGGACATGTTTTACTTTTCTTCAGCTTCAGCCTGAACTTGCATTTGAGCAATTGATGGTCTATTCTACAGATTTACTGTGGCCTTGTTTTGACTCGTGATATGGAGCTTTTCTGCCATAACTTCCCACAGAGGTAGCTAATTTGATTTATGTGTATGGCATCTGGTGAAGTCCATGTGTATAATCTTTTGTGTTCTTTAAAAATCGAATCTGTAATGAAGAAGCTATTGTTCTTATAAAACTCTATTTTGTGACCTCCAGCATTGTTTCTATCACAAAGGTCACATTTTCCAATAACTGATCCTTCCTCTTTGTTTCCAATATTTGCATTTCAATCACCAATAATTATCAATACTTCTTGATTGTATGTCTGATCAGTTGAAGACTGAAGAAATTCTTCAATTTCATCAGCACTGACTTTAGTGGTTGGTGTATAAATATTAATAATAGTGTATGAGCATTTTGGCTGTACTTCCCCAAGACAGATTTGCTTTGTTCTTCTGGCAGTTTTTGTTACTTTCAGTACCCTTTACCAACACCAAAATACAAATGCAGCAATTCTTCTGCTGTCTTCCTTATTTACTTCCCTACCTTCACATGCATATGAGACAACTGAAAATTCTAGCTTGTGTCAGACACAGCTTAGTCCGAAAACTGATTGCTCATTAACACATTAAAGAGGCCTTTTGTAGCAGATTTGCCTAATGCAATGTCATTTGATTTCTTGAATGCTGCTTCAGTGATCTCTTATTAGAGTCAAAATAGAAATTCACCACTCTTAAACCACAGTAATAATTAATGTAAAAACCAAATGCAGGCAAGACCTCTATATTTACCATTTAGTGAGCAAAAGATTAAGTAAAAATAAACCAAAATATTAGTATAGTTCTAGAGTATCTCTTCACAACATTGTTGTTGTTGTCAGGTGCCATCAAGTCGGAACCGACTCATAGCGACCCCATGCACAGCAGAACGAAACAATGTCCGATCCTGG